>NW_027210601.1:11490000-11612500 GCF_029030835.1 Brachyistius frenatus
AGAAAATAAGCTAAGTTCATTTAATAAAAGCCCTGGAGGGCAGGAATGGATTAATACACTTAAACAGTAACCTCCTGTGAAGGACGCTGTAAAACATAAAGCGAGCACCCGCAAAGAGGCAGCGACAATTTCATTGACCAGCATCATAACCGGCACTGGGAATGTTTGCATCATTTGGTCATTTGGGGTCTTTTTTTCCAGAATTCAGAGAGCGTGAATGAGATCTGCGAGCAGACTTTTTGCAAGCGCAAGGAAAGAGGTGTTCAACTGGACCACAGGAAATCCGTGCCAGCAACAGTGTATCAGAGTGCAAGTTACAAAATACAATTACTTAGTTTCAGATTCTCATAGGTCAGGATTTGGTGCTAGTTTGTATCATATATATAATAGAAAAATTTAATATTTTAGTCGTTCTGAAAATTCATAGACACAACAAATCACAGAAAATAATGAACAGGTTCATAAATTATGAAAATAATTATTAACCTCATGCCTAAATCAAGTATAAAGAGTATCTTTTTTTCTACCACAATGTCATTCAGTTGATTTGGTGGCTTCATCAGTGATCAAAAACATACATCAACTAGAGAATAATGTGGAATAATCATAAATAAACACAAACGTATCAAGATTGGCATTATAAAATAATAAAAAGCTCCCGGGGCCATGGCGAGTCTTTTATATCAAAAAAAAAATATTCTATCAGTGTTTTAATGTAAAAACATAAAAAAGTAATTTCACACCAAAACAAGCACAAAAAAATGTCTGTGCACTGCAGTGTTAGAACTCTATTGTTCTGATTTATGTGTGACATTCTCGGATACAATTCAAACTCCTCACAATAAAAACTAAAAAAAATTGGAGAGCATGAAAGTTCTTTCTCCTCTCTTTTTCCAAACAAGAGAGTCGTGACACGTGGAGCCGTTAACCTCGACGGTCTTGTTTGCCACAGCCTCATTTCCCGCTTGTCAAAAGAGTAGTTTCATTTCTTTTACTTTCACAGGGCTTTGATGTGACAGACAAGAATTAGGAATCTTCTTCGGACTAAATTCATACAAGTGAGTCAAGAAGATAGTCACGTAAACAGGATTCCTGAAATTTGGCAATTAATGCAATTATAAGATTCTCTTAGTTTGGCAGCAGAGACTTTTTCAGATTCAAGCCAAATTTAAATAGTGTATTATCTTGAGTAAAAGAATCTAGGTGCAACCCATTTATCATTTATACTTTTATTGCACAAATCTCAATGTAGCCTTTAACAATTAGTAGCTGCACATGATAAATATTGTGTAGATAACTATATTCCCAAATGAAAATGTGGGAAATCATGCAGAAAACATGACATTGCCATTTTCCGCATTTTCTCAACTGTGAATTCAAGCCCCCCCCCCCCCCTCTTAACGAGCTCTGATCTTATGGTTTGGATTAGCACTCTCTTGCATTTTGCACTTTGTCATTTAGAGATTTAGAGATGCCTTTTTGTTTTACAAAACTAAATTGTCTCGTCAGATTGTGTGTTGTTTTGCGGTTGATGTTGTTGATGCTCTTGTGCAGAGAAAGATATTCCTTCAGGGGCAATAAAGGTTTCATTCATTCATTTCAATGAAACATTGGCAATGCTGCATGTTACCAATCTGATCCTCTCATTATTATTTTCCCTCCTGGAAAAGCAGCACTCTTCATTCGGTGAGCAACTTTCAACACTGCGATTGAAGTGTTTGAAGAAGTATGAGAGGATAATGAACCTATATATTCCCACTCCTGTATAGGGTGCTCAAAGTATGAAGTAAAGAACAGGTGCTTGAGTACACCCTCATTGACCTTGTATAAATGACCTATGCTGCTTCATGCTGGTCTGTACGATTGCAGCATTTTAATAGGGCTGGAGGTTCACATCATCGGCTTAACAGAAGTGGACAAGGCAACAAATTGCTGTGTGTGTGTGTGTGTGTGTGTGTGTGTGTGTGTGTGTGTGTGTGTGTGTGTGTGTGTGTGTGTGTGTGTGTGTGTGTGTGTGTGTGTGTGTGTGTGTGTGTGTGTGTGTGTGTGTGTGTGTGTGTGTGTGCGTGTGCGTGTGTCTCTACAAACATCAAATGCCTTTAAAGCTTTTTCCGTGCAGACACAAATATGTGCATGCACAGATCTCCACTTGAGTGTGCGATCATACACTGTTGTGTCTGTATGTGCTGATGCACTTGTGCCTCTGTGTGTGAGTGTGTGTCTGTGTGCTGCTGCAGTGCTGTGATCGTCCTGACCTAGAAAAGCACCGAGACAGAGAGCTGAGACTCTCTGCTCAGCGACAGAAGGAGGGGGAATCCAAGAGCCGGTGCTCAGCTTCACTGAGCCAGGCAGCAGTCTCACTCTGTCAGTAGCATCCACCCCCCCACCCCCACCCCCAACCCCCAAACCCCCACCCACTAACCGAAGTGGTGCTGTGGAACGCTGCTGCTCCAGGATGAGGATGGGCATCAATCAAAAGTTCGCCGTACCCCTCTGAGAAACCATTTTTGAATAATTTGAAGACTCCTCGCATCACACTTGTCTGCTGCATCAGAGATGCGAGTTGTTCCTCAGCAGCAAATCAAGCGTGATCATGCTCGCCGTTCAGCTCACTCCGATTCATGTCGCAATAACATGATATGCTTTGAAAAGCAATATCTCTGAAGCCTGTTTATAAATCTTAATATCAGTCATCCTCTCATAACAGCCACTTTAACCCTGTGCTGTGTGTGGGAGCCATTTTCAAAGTCTACTAAAGCAAAAATAATGCACAGATAGATTTTTTTTTTTTCATCCTTGGCTCATTTTTTGTGAGGAACATGTACAGTACAAGAACACATTTTCACTGAGTGGACACTGTGCACCCACCTACACATTACGTATTGGGTGTTAAAGTACATAAGGCCCTGGGTGGATTAAAGTATAAGAATTAAAAGTAAAAATGAAAAGAAAAATTGCTGCCTCCTCCTACCTGGCTCTTCTGTGTGCGTGTACGTCATTATTGCCAAATGTCCCGAGGTTAAGACATAACAATGTATAACTAAGTTACATGCACTGCAGTAAGTGGGGACTGGAGGCATCTCTGTAGCCGCCTCACATGCAGGCACTATGTGAGGCTTTAGCAAACATTATCATGTAGAGCACAAATTGTCGCTACAGAAAGTAACTTGGATTACACTCACCTTCTAAACTGAAGGAAAACTAAAGATGTTTACTCCAATGTGTAATGTAATTGTCTTTCAGCTCAAATGGATTTTATAAAATTGGTATAGAAAAAAAGTACTTTCAGGAACTGGTATCAAAGAGAAGGTATCAAGACCGGTATCCATTTCACGAGCTGCTGATGGATCGATATGTTAATCAATACAGCTGTCAACACCTCCGGCGTTACGGTTTGTCAGTCACTAGCACTGTATGCGGCCTTTCCATTTTGTTCAGTTCAAAGCAATAATCATAAAAACCTTGTTATATTTTAAACTGTATTCGTTTAAGATTAACATGTTAACTTGTTTTTTTTTGCCAAAAATCGAATTTGATCACAAAACATTAACAGCACTTTTGCTGATAAATGTGGACTAGCGGTTGCTATGTTGATATGTTATCCGTATTGCTTGTAATTGAGATAACATCTGTTATGTATTTTTATATATATCGTTTTGGCTGTATTGTTTTAAAGCCCCTATAAACATTGTGAGTCCACCAACATTGGGTGAGTAACAGCACACGCACAGTGTCTCCATGTGCTGTCATATTCCACTGATGGATTATCAGTGGACACGCATTCAGACTGGAATACAACACTTTCCTAACCCTTTACATGATAGCTTTTAGTATTTTTCAAAATTGAGTGCGTCACTCGCTAAAATACTGTAACGAGATAACAGAGGTGAGGCGAAGAGGAAGCACATCTGTGGTGTATCATGGCAACTGAGGCAGACGGAGGAGTTTCATAGGAGGGCCGTTCACAGCTGCACAATAGATTAGTCACGCACCCCCACAAAATAGACGCCAGCACACATTATCCTTCAACATCAATCAGGCGAGGAGCAAGCATATTGTCTTTGCGATGAAAAGATCCTTTACTCCACACGAAGAGTCAAATTAACTTTCTTTAATTACAGCCCAAGCTTCCCACAGTGCCCAACAAAGACAAGTGGCCTGTCCTGTAAGCATCCTCTCCCCACATTATTCACCGACTGATAATGACCCCTGACTTCTATGCGGTGGGAGTAATGCGATGCGTTGGGCTCAGGTGGATTTTGTCTATGAAGGAGCTTCCAATCAGACATGGCAATCAAAGCTAACAGCATTTAACTGCAGATGCACCTCACTGACTCATCCCCTCGATATAATGTCAAGTGTTTCACGTTTTCGACTACAGTACAGCTGCATGAGGTGGGAATCAGCGCTCCCTCTTAAAATAACCAGAAAGAAGTGGACAGGAGGAGAGTTTATGTGGTTTTATCCATCAAAAGCAGCTGACACAGTGTCATTATCTGTGTTCAGTTTATGCAGGAGAGAGAGGATACTCCATGAAAAATATATTCTTCTTGCTGGTGTCAGATGTAAACCAGCCCAGCTTTAACTTATTGTGTATCTCCAGGCATTTAATACTTTTCTTCGTTAGAGATCAAACACTTAGGCTAAACTGCAGCTCTGTCTAACCAATTAGCATCCTCTCTTTGCACAAAAGGGATAAAAGTTGGCGTTCTGGTTACGTTTGGTTTCGGGCAAGTGTGTTGATTTATTGCAAAACTCATGCACCCGTTAGCCAAGCCACCAGTGGTAAACGCAAGCAGAGGGAATAAACCAAAAGCAACGCAAGAAATGAAGAAAGAATAACCTTTGATTCGTCTTAGATAACATCTCTCATAAACGCAGAGACTCTCAGGGGGCTGTGATGTGTTGTAGATGAAGCAGGACTTTTTCATCTTGAACCTTTACTAGGATTTTAATTAGGTTCACTTTTCCCCACAAAAAATTAGTTGTATGATTTATGGTCTTTCAGAGAGGTGATGACACTAATTAAATCAAGAGTTATTGTGTTCCTTTGACATTCTGCAGTTTTTTGCGTTACACCATTTAAACAGAGACTGTTGCTAAGGTCAAGAAGGTTGCCTCAGTGAACAGCTCAGGCCATGAGGACTGGTTTTATATCATTTAACTGGCAGGATGATACGTTGCCTCTGAACCTCTGAATCTGGAACATGACATAAATGCATGCTAAATATCCATACTATATTAATTACTTTCTGTCAGCCACTGCAATGTATTTTACATGGTGTGCCAGATGGTCCAATCTCACTAGAAAACATTACTTTGGATCATAAAGGGGGTTTTGCTTTGTGACACAAAAAGGAAAGGAGTTGTCTTCTTCCAACACAAACAGGGGTAAAGCCCGCAGACAATCTCACAACATGACATGATGAAATAAATGAAAGATCAGTCAAAAAAAATTACTCCCAACATGGATTTTGTCTTCCAATAAAGCAAAAATATTGAGCAAATGTTCGTCAGGCAAATAGATGAAATATGAGAGGAGCTCGACAGTTCTCAACATATTTTTATTGGCTTTCTTGCTGAGAGTTAGATTAAGGAAGATGAAATACAACCCGTGTCTTTACAGTAAATTATGGAAGCTATAGACATTTTAGCATTAATACAGGAAATGGGAAAATGGTGACACATCCTATCTGGGGACATGGCCAACCACCTTGGTGTGGTTGTTTAGAGCAAAGTGGATTGGTTTGATTGGAATGTGAGAAGCAGTGTGAATTCAAACAAGAGAACCAATCAAAAACTAGGCTCAAAGTCAGACAAAGGCATTCCTGTGCAGTCATAAGATGCAAAGGAACAGAATCAATTCTATTTTTTTTTTATTTTTTTTTTAATTATTATTTTATTAAGCTTATTTTATAAGCTTCACAGAATGAGCTGTTATCAGCCTGCTTGTCCCTTTTGGTGTCAGTGCTGCATTGAGGATCAACAGTGATCTGGTAGGTGTTTTTAGGTTCAGTCTTTAAGTAAATCTTTGCTGCTATGGGTTATCTTTTGTTTGTTTCTACCCCAGATCCAGCACCTCAGGGAGGCAGAACATTCAGGCTAGAATTGAAAGTCATTGCTGTTTTGTTTTAATTTATTTTTGTGGTATTGTTTAGTTAGATGGCTTTTGTTGGTGTTAGTTTCCTTTTTTTTTTCTTTTTTTTTTAAATTAAACTGTGTATTTCCCCCAAGAATATTAATTTCCATAATCTTGTATTTGCATTAAGTTTGATTCTCCTTTTAGGAGTGCTTGAAGCTGGCAGCAGCGTGGCCGCCCAGACAGTGGTGGAGCTGGTGACTGGGCCTCTCACTTGCTTCTCACATTCTCAGTTATGTGGTTGATGGTATTTGCATGCCTTTGGTTATAATGTTGTATTGTTTGACGTGAGAGTGTGGAGCTCAGGAGCTGGTGAGAGCCCTGTCCCCAGAGTCTGTCCCAGAGTCTGTCCCCCACCTTTACTGCCTACAGCTGCGGCCTGTTCACCAGCAGCACTCCACTTATGTTTCAAAGCCACATTGGATAGTATTTTTGTCGTTGTAGTTTCCTCAAGAGTTGATGTAATAAATTAAATTTTTATTTGACTGGTGTTATATTCTAAAAATTGTTTAAATAAACTTTGTAATCTTGGGGGAATCCTTTGCCTCAGTCCATTGCTTTCTGTCACTTGTGGATCCGTGGTTGTTCTGTCCAAAATCTTAAGAGCAAATAACCCACCCTGCGGTACCGCTGGTCACATTCGCAACCCCTTGGTAATCACCAACATTTTAGTAACTGTAATGTAACTACATGGTTTTTTTCTTAACTTCTTTCGTAACTGATTACATTTATTTTATAAATCAACTATTCCTTTAACAATCCTTAGCAATAGTGTTAATAATGGCTTCAGCCAAGTTATGAGTGGAGTGAGTTAAATAAATATGTCCCTTCAGATTAGGCTGGATGCCAAACTAATATTTAACATCTGACCTCAACTCATGTACATGCACACACAAATGAATAATCCCAAAGCACCGCCTTGCCAGTGATATGTAGCAGCAGGGTGAAGCACATCAGTGATGCAGCATAGAATAATTAACTGAATCACATTAAACACAACAGTTTATGGCTTGGAGCCATCAGACCGTGGCTTCTTATGGAATGCCGTGTTTAATCGATAAGCATCACTACATGGATATAAGCTTACGGTTGGCAATGAGAGCAGCTGAGTGTAGCAGCCAGCTAAAGTGTAAAACGGGCTCAGCAGTTTCGATGTAATTATGATATGAAAAATAGTAAGGCAGGCTGAAATATAAGCCTGTTGCTTTGAGTTGAAATGTTTCTTTAAAGCTTAACATTGAGTGGGCATAGCTGGAGTCTGAATACTTGCTCTGTTTTCAATGAAGTCTCCTGTTAAGTCTCTTTGAAGCCAGAATTTGAGGGAAATGAGTAAAGTCAGATTCTAACAACCTACAGCCGGAGTTCCTATTAAGTTACCAGGACACCGATAGAAACAACAACAAAAACCCTACAGTAAAGTGACTTGAAAATGTGTGCTCATTAATACACAAACATGAATATTCATGTTGCACTTCTACATAAATTACCAACATGAAAGCACAATCCATGTGCCAAACAACCAAAGCCAAACGAGCTCAGCCACAGTACGTATTCACAGGCAGACAGCAGCCGGTAACATCACAGCACAAGTTAGCAGCTAGCAGGCACCATTACATGGCCCAGCAAAATGCCAGGGAGAGCAAACAAACAGCCAGCAGCTCCAGCATCCTTGTAGCACATTCCAAGCATAAACAGTGAGTAAACAGCACCAAGACATTTACACAAATAACAGCTTACCTCGGCGATGTGCTCCCCAGCAGGTTAGCAGGGAGACATCTCCTTTGGTAAAAAAAAAAAAAAAAAAAAAACCTCTGTTGTCCTAAGTTGAAGAAAGCAGGAACAGGAGAGCTCCAACAGCAGGTTAAAACTCCATGAAGGCCTTTCGCAGGTTTTGGGCTGCTTCTCCACAGAGTCATCCTGAAGCAACGGGACTTCTAGATTCTGGACTTTTAGCTGGCTGGCTTGTCCGAAACAGGAGCAGTAGTAAGAGCAAAGTTAGTTTGTGGACAGTTAAGCAGCAGGTGCTTGAAACAGGAAGGAGTGGGGCTTTTACATTTTAAATAGAATACCTAGATGGAAGGATATGGTAATAAGTTTACTCACCAGTTGTGCAGATTAGGATTTTACATGCAGTGCCACAGGAGACCTTCATTACTTGTCACGTGTTATTTCTGTACAATGCCAAGTAAGATATATACAGTATATATACACAGTATGACAGCCTACTTTGTATGATATGTGAGTGACAGTGAGTCAGTGAGCAGTTAGATTATCTTCCACCACTATATGAACAAGAGGATCTGTTACATCTTCAAGAGTCGCTGCAGCCTGCTGCCTCCGAGCCTGACACAATTTATGGCGATTCAAACCTGGGCAACAGGGGGCACTTAGAGGTAAAGTGTGAGCACTGGCTAACAGCTGCACACATATTTATCCAGCAGGAGCAATTTATGAGGAGGGAGGCCTGTCATTAAATGTGACCCCATGGGACGTGGCCTTAGCTGGGGAATACATGGGGAGGACAGAGAGTACGAGAGTTAGCAATGGTCAGAGTAGCACTGAAAGGAAGGGAGCAGAGGATGAATGTATGGAGTGTTAAAAAAAAAGCTCTACCCTGCTTTCTCTTTCTCTACTTGCCTTTCTCTGACTTGCCAAAGCTGACACACACATGCACACTGTACGGCACAATCTCAATGCACTGGGGCCGTTTCACTGCAGGGTCAGACTGAGAAAAAGACAGAAGCATAGGGGGGAGGGAAAAAAAAGCAATAAAAGATCCTGATAATGAATCCATGCAACAGAATGATAAATGATTGCAATGAAATCAGAACTGGTTTAATGACAGCATAATGAAGATGGGTGAAATTGAGGGTGTGCGGCAAGACTTCGAGAACATGAAAGTCAAAGCAGAAAAGAAAGCGCCAACTGTAATGGAAGTGGCAGTAGGGTAAAAATCTATAGACGGAGCGAGGGGAGAGATGGAATGTTAGTCGTCTCGGCTGCAATAAGCCTCCAGCAGTGAGGGTAAGCGGCAGAGAGGCCAGTATTCCTGACAGAGCCTTATCTCATCTTCAGCCTGGAATAAAACCCATTTTCCAGCCCCGAGACAATAAAGCACAAGGTTACCGAACCTCACACCCGTGACACCCCTATTTAGAGTGAGGCCTTGGCCCAACATAAAAATGCATAACACCATCACCGCGCTGAGAGGTAGTGCCTGACACCAGGGCTGAGCCTGCTACATCTGCGCGTGTATATATGTGCTTTATGATAATGCAACAGAAGTATGATGAACTCCAACGTGCGCCGTACTTGATCAAATAAATTGTGGTAAGTGGAGAGACAGACAGCGTGACACTTGAACGCTGTCATACTTGCTGCTGCATTTTTGTTTCCATTCACATGCTGGGGTTAATTTCATTCCATTGTGCATAACCTTGAAGAGCAGGAGAGAAGAAGTCTGTAAGTGGGGGGATGTGTGAGTGTGCATCCGTGCATTTAAACAATTAAATGTACCTCCACGTCCATGCATGTTTTTTCTGCATTCCCTGGGATGTCGCTCCTCACACGTTGATGCAAATGCGACAAGTGGCCCCTCATCATCACTAAGTGGATTCAGTTTTGTGATGGGCATACTGTATCTGGTGCCCTCAGGGAAAATGCCATGCGATACTATAATGTGATACTCCATTGTCGTAATGGGTGACAAGTGTTTCCTGTCTGTCCACCCACCAACCCTCCAACCCTCCATCCATCCATCCATCCATCCAAAAGCACTGGCTCCCTACACTTCGCCCAAGGGGACACGGAAACAGCGAAAAACAAAACAATATGCCTCTTTGCATTGCTTGGAGCCGGGAGATGCCCACAAGTCTTCAAATTTCTTGTCTCATTCGCTCACAAAAAGAAAGCAGAAAAGTGAAATGTCTGCTGTGACGGAGAAATACTCTATGGCAAAGAGAGATGCAAACACAGGGTGGCTTAGGCTAACATTTGCCCAGAGCTAACGCCTGCTTGATTTAACTTTTTTGTATATCACATCTCCCTGTCTCTGTTTGCACACAAACACACACACGCATTACCCAAAATAGATATGAATAAGAACTAACACACCACCATGTAGAAAACAAGCTCTGTTTTATCATGGCAATGCTAATGAGGTCAATTCATCCAATGCATGTTTGGAGCAGTTGGTGCAGTTCGCGGAGCATTAACAGCAATGTCATGCTAATTGCAAGTGTGTTGCAAATTTATGCTCAGACACAACCATTTGGCTCAGATCTGGGCACAGCTCAGTCTCCAGCATGGCCTTACCTTTTTCATTAGAGGAAAACATGCAAAAACTGGCTCAGGACCAGCCACCACCCATTTGATGGAAAGGCTTCTCTGGCTTGCTCATTTAAATGAAATAGCTGTACAGAGCCAGGCTCTGGCATCCACCAACTCTTTTAATTGCTTGAAACACTTTAAAGCATGAAAAAGAGCCATTTGTCTGGAAAGTACGTCTATCTAATCTTTCAAACTATTTTGCTTTGAAATACAATTCGGGGAAAGTCGAGACAATTAGCACCTTTTAGAACATATTAGGACGGATCTTGGGCAAATTTCAAAAGGCATTTGGGGATGATGTGATCATTTGAGGATTTTGAGTTGGAACTTGGCACTGCTATTAAACATTGTAAGAGCCTTCCCTTCCATCTTCTTTGAATAAGATTACAACTGGGGCATCCTTTCATTCCTGGACCACAAATTTTCTTACAATTTGAATACCATTATACAGCTATTGTAAAGGTCACGTAGCAGCTCTTGAAACTACAATTGCTCAAAGTAATGGAAAAGCCCATAGGCACACATCCTACACTTGTCCAATAATAGTCAAATCGACAGAAAAACGTTAAAAAAATGTTTTTAATTAGTTTGGCAACATTTCAAACCATCTATAATACTGGAATTTGACATAAATGATGAATTGAATTATGTTCTGTTAGAAATGTAAAGTATTTACTCCAGAGAAGTACAACAGAGAGCCTTATATAGCCAAGTATTGTTTAACCCTCAAAACACTATAAGGCGGCACCTATTTAAGCCTTTACCTTGGCCGAGTTAAGGCAACACTCTAATGTTTTGCGATCAAGTGCGGATGGACAAAGTTCTTCCGCTGACTTATTCTGATTCTGGACAAACTAAATACTTTGTGAGCGACCATCAGATCGAGAAGTTGCAGCATCTCTGTTCTTTTCAATTGTTGTGGTCACACCAGCTGAATGCAAGTGCAAGAGATCTTAGGTGTTCCCAAGTTTGAAAATTGGAAAGCTATGTGTGCATTAATAGGAGAAGTTGAGGTAACAATATGAGATTAGCTCATCAGCTCTCACTTCTCTTGGGACCTCCTATTAGACGTATTTTAAACGTTATGTTTATGCTGCAGTGCTGCTTTAAATGATCTTATTCATGAATAATACAAAAAAACAATTATTTATCCTCAATAGCCTCAGGATCATATTTACTTGCAGAGCTGTTGTCATCAAAACTCCAATATCAAAAGAAATGCTGCTCTGAACTAAACCAGTAACCCAACGGCAGTGCCAGTGTTACTGTAACAATGAGTGAAATAGATACACTTTTGTATTATTTTGTTTGTAACAGTGAGACAACATTCACACAATAAGGTCTGACTGATACAACCACAAAAACTTTCATCCAGCATAATAAATTACATTACGAGATACCTTCGGTCTATAGCTAACTATGCACCCTTCAAACAGTTTATATGAAAATATTAGAAAATCAATGCTTTTTATCGTTTTTGACACCAGTGCTTGTTAATGGTTTGGAGAATGCCCAGGAGTTGAGTTCTTAATTAAAGGAAATTGATGAATTACACAGGGTCCAAATGCATTCTTTGGATCACTAACAAACTGAGTTATGCATTTGAGAGTTAAAGGCTGGAGAGCAAATTAATGACAACTTTTTCCATAAATAAAACAGTCTACAAATATGAATGTACTTATAGTCATTAAAAGTGTTTGGGAGTAACGCCTTACTATATTCCACAACTTTTGGTGGTAACTAGTAATGTAACAAACTGCTTTTTCAAATACTTAATTCTGCCTTGTCTGAAAATATTCATGAATTGCAGACTATAGCAGACAATGAAGCCTTTTCCTCAAATTCCTACCCGACCGACTGGAGAGAAGGAGGAGAGTTGGGTCCCTGAGGCACATGGATGGTGGCCAGCGCAAAGCTGGATGAAGACATCACACCAGTCTCCGCACAGACCCTGACATCAAGTCCGTTAGCCTTTGGAGTAGACTACCAAGACTGTATCACTTGTGGAGGTAGCGGGAGACACCGGGTCTTCTGGTTTGTAGTAGGGCCATGGACCAGCGGGGTGCTTTTGAGGACAATACCTGTCTCGCCAGGGCAACCACCTGTCCCCAACGGCCACAGGCTACAAAGAGGGAGAATCAGAGGCTCAGGTGGTGGCAGACATCGTGTGCCTTGGAAGACCCACATGGGAGCCACAGGACGAAAGGGAAGGTAAGTTGATGACCAACCGACACCTCAACCGCTGAAGCGGACTTGGCAAGAGAACCTTGGTAATCAGGAGACAAAGAAAAGCCTGCTGTACTCAGCAAGAGGAGGGAAGACAAGTAAACAGGCAAAAGTAGAATAATATAGCAATATGTGCATGAATTAGAGAACTGAAGCAGACCTTTTCAAAGTTTTCTTGAATAGATGATTACTTCTATATCTATGCAGTAATCAGTTAAGTAATTCAATTACTTTTAAAAGAAATAACTCCTACCTTAACTAATCACAAGTGTTCAGTAACTTGCAAAACACTGCAAATAAATGTGGTGCAAAACCATATTATGTTGCTTTGTTGAAACTTTCTTTTGTGTATGCATACATATTCTATAAACCAGAACTGTCTTTGCCACATTTCTTTTGCATTCTACAAGATACATTGCCACAGGCCCTCCTGATCTCTAAAGTAATATACCAGCCATTAAGAACTGACTTCTATAATGGCGCTGAATTCCTTCTCGTTATTCCCAACAAAAACAAAAAACACTTGAATGCATGATAGACCTCTGTTTCCATTGTCTGTATTCTGAAGTGGGATCTTCCAAAGTGTACTTGAAGGCAACACCACCACAAGGCAATTTGCAGTTTGAAAAATAGCTACACTCAGCTAGCATTATTTGACAATGATGAAATGTGAGCTCTACATTTTCCATCATGTACTTGAGACTGTGCAAAAAACTGTAAAAGGGTGTTGGAAGCTTAACTCCTTCCACAGCATTAGGGAGTGAGCCCAGCAACTTGGTGTTTTTCTTTGGTAGTGCACATGAGTAAGTCTTTGCGTGTGTGTGTGTGTGTGTGTGTGTGTGTGTGTGTGTGTGTGTGTGTGTGTGTGTGTGTGTGTGTGTGTGTGTGTGTGTGTGTGTGTGTGTGTGTGTGTGTGTGTGTGTGTGTGTGTGCAGAAGCCCTTTATCAGATGCTGGCAGAGTGGAGCATTGGGGGATCGATAGAGCTTTGGCCTGAAACAGAGAGACAGTACCTGGATCTCAGCCGGCCTCCACCTTTCCTCTCATTGATCTTCATTACCTCAACAGACTGGCGCTCAAGCAAGAAGGAGCTGGATGTAGTCCCCCATACACACAGGAACATATACTGCACAAAACATACACGTGCACACCTGCACACAAAGACTTTACGGTTACAAAGTGTCCCAGTAATCTCCCTGACTTTAGAGGGACCCAAAGTGAACTGAGGCGAGACACACAACTAGTCGTTACATCCAAAACTAAAGAAAATCAGACATAAAACCGCAAATCAAATTGTATGTATATGTTTTTGTTGTTGTTGTTGTTTTGTTTTGTTTTCTGCTACAAAAAAATACCTTTTTTTTTTTTAATTACAAAAAAACCCCTAACATGGCAAAAACAGCCAAAGATGTTTCTTGTTTTATCCCTTTAAGCCCTAGAGGGACTAAACTATTATTCAAATATGGGCATATATATACTGATATTTACACATCTGAACAAATCTCACAAGTGTTCCTTTTATTATTAAAAATATTTTTGTATTATTATTTTTTTTTATTGTGGTTGCAGAGATATACTCTTTTTGCAATTTTCGAGCAGAAGCCTAAAAAATAGGTGTGTTTTTAAAGGGTTATTCAAAGATCTGGACTAATAATCAAACAGATGGTACCACAAAATGCACATCATTGTTTGATAGTGTCTATTGGATTCATTTCTGATTGACTGTTGAGCTAACCTTGAATAATGAGTCCTTGAGTTTCTAAAAATCATGGAAAAAGACAGAGTTGAGAGTACAGGCCTATTCAGGCCAAAGATTCACGGCGAAATGATTTGAAACTTGCTACTTCTCACGATTCACCTGAGACATGCTGAAACTTGCCAGTTTTACACCAAAGCAACAAGACGAGATGGTGTGACATCTCCATAGCAATGACAACAATTATTTGTAGCATCTTAAACCATGAATGAGGATAGTGATAGTGAGTCACTTGCAACAGTTGCCTTTTAAGCAGCAATAAAACAGCAAAAACATGAGGAAACAAAACTGTGAGGTTAGTGGGCACTGAGCATTTCAACAGGATAACTAGGGGGTTTATGCAAATTTATGCTGTGAAATTAAGACAGGAGGTTTCCTCTGTTTTGTCAATTTCTCCTGTCATTTTTTGGATCAGTTCGCTCATTTAAAGGAGTCTGTATCTCCTCTTAAAAAAAACGAACTTGCCTGACACCAGCAGCTGGCTTGAGTCACGTTTTGCCTCGTCACAAATCTTTGGGCTGAACTGGGCTGAAGCAAACACTCTTCTTCTGTTGAAGACCATGTGATGCATTCAAAAGCTCCAAACCAAGAGAGCCAATTGATCTTGACTTGTTTAGTTAACTTCAGTTTCAAGGTTAAAACCTAACACCGAAGTCCAGCTATGGAATAATGGCCACGGCAGGGCAGCTTCTGAATGGGCACTTTAGTGATTAAGCCTTTCTTAAAATAATGATCAGAAACTAAGAAGTATATTTACTTCCTTCTGGGAGTGATGCTCTGAAAAACGAAATCCTACCGCACACTTAACATAATGCAACTCGACATCTGGTTAGTGTTGTGGCTTAAAAATGTGAAGTTTCAAGATCAGTCCAAGAGCAGGTCAGCCAGAGCCGCAAATATTTTTTACAAGAGTCATACTTTTATCAAACAGCATTGTTGAACCGAATAAAGATTAATAATTTATAAACCTGCAAGTTTTACATTTATATCAAAACAATAATTATTACTAAAAAGGTAAGCTAATGTGTTTACAGGCAACAATGAATGTTTTAATGGAATTTGTGACACTGATAGTTACAGCAATGAAAGTATGAGCACTAACACGCCAGTTGATACTGGAAAAAAGTCAAGAGTAAAGGAACTATTGCTACCAACATTGTAGATTTGACTGTTTTGTGTGCACGTAACTCCATATTTTTTATTTTAGTACCAAATGTTTTCTAGTTTGCAGAAAAAAAACTCTGGACTTTTTTCATTTAACAGTTCCAATATGGATGCCATTCGTATCCAGGACTTGCTAGTGCACTTTGATCTCTACTGGCTCTAAAATAGATGCAAAACCATAGAAAAATAATTCAAAAACATATTCAAAAAAAATTCATTCTATTGAGTTTATCTGCTGATATCCAAATAATGTATTAACTTACAGTACATCTCAAGCGGCTACCTTTTCTATTTCATTATTTCCACAAACAACAACAACAACAAAATGGGATGTAAACACATTTTTGTCAAGCTCCAACTTTCAATTAAGCTACAGAGGGTTTTTGTATATTTGAAGAGAGTAATATAATTACTTCATTCAATTCAGTTATTGAACAGAATGTCCTTCATAATGGCAACAACAAACAAGTGAGCAAAAGCTGTTTTTAGTCAAGTAAATTGCTTTAAATACCCATGTAATCCTTTAAAGATTTTTAAACACTCGCAAGCTGAGACAAAATGCAGTCAACAAAAGCAAACAAGTGAAAACAGCTCCTAAAGATGGCAGGTCTGTCGCATGGATTAGAGACTTTGTTACTCCATTGCCGGTGTCTCTCTCTTCACCTTGTCTCCAAGAAGCCAGGCATTTAACGCACGCCAGGGAAAGTGAGTTAAAAAAGGGAAGAGGAAAAGCCAGGGAAGAGAGCAAGTGAATGAAAGGTGGTTTATTGAATAACCAAAGCTCTCAGGTGCCATTCTCCCCTTGTGACTCAAGTTAATTCAATTCTCCCCCCTGTCCTATCAAGCCTCGTCTGGAAGTAGACGGCATCAAAGCCGAGCCGGAAAACACTAAATGATTGTAACTCAATTGTTGCTGGGCCATCATTGATTGTTTGCCCGGAAAGAAGTTGGAAGACGGACAAGACACTTATTTTCTTCACCTCTCCCACCCTTCAGTAATCACTTTTGGGATGGATGTGTGTGTGTGTGTGTGTGTGTGTGTGTGTGTGTGTGTGTGTGTGTGTGTGTGTGTGTGTGTGTGTGTGTGTGTGTGTGTGTGTGTGTGTGTGTGTATATGTGCATGTCTGCACCTATTAGGATGAAGAAGTTTCTGCGCACTGAGGTTTCATCTGTACAGTACTTGCAAGGTATATGCACACAAATCACAAATGACACGCAAAGTAATAAAGGGGATAAAATGATATGAAAAACAAAGAGTGCTCTTTGGTCACACGCACAAACAGATGGATATTTCATAAGTGCCAAACGTAGTTAGTTTTGAGTGTTCTCACACTCAAACACTGCCGCTGTCAATACAATGACAGCAAGGCAGACAAAAGTAAAATTTACTTTACTTTCTTAATGAATATTTTCTTGCATAGTGGTCAAGCATTTCAAGCCAAATAATAAGTACTTCTTTGATTATTGTCAAAACGCACTTCATCAAATAAAGCTCAAAACAATGACAAAATCTGTTCGAGCTCTGCTGACGCACAAGAAACTTGGTATTAAAAGGACAGTCCACTGATTTTACACCAAAGACTCTGTTTATTCATGGACATAAAGGGTGCCGTTCAGCCTGTGAATAAAAATGTAAATGTAAAATGTCTTTTGGGTCACTAGGAGGAGTCTAAAAATATATATATATCATAGTGATGCCATCAATCTTGGAGACTGCACAGCTTGATTTACAAACTGGAGAAAGACATAAGTGTTTCCTTGGTAGGGAGGGTCAAAGAAAAAATGCGTCATGAGAAATGTAGAATTCAGTGTTTGAAGGCTTGAGTAGCATGAGTAGCAGGGTCTGGATCTTGGTAACGACCGCTTTGATTTTGATCTTTCTTCTCATGCCTCTGGGATGACGACCATCATGGCCGGGGGAATTTTGGTTTTGGGTTGTCTGTCCCAAGCTCCTGAACACAATATTTCACAAACGTAACATGGGATTGCCCGCAAAACTGGCATAAATGTCCACTTGGTCCAAAGGATGCACTAATTCAAATTTCCAGGTCAAAGGTCAAATGTCAAGGTCCCAGTGACCTCCTATTACTGTGAAGGCAATATTTCAGCAATGCCATGAGGGATTTTCTTCACATTTAGAATTTTTTTTTTTTTTACTTGGATTCAAATATGACCTGATTAGATTTTGAGGATAAAATGTCAAAGGTCAACACACATTTATGGCTATTACTCAAGAATTCATACAATAATCATGACAACATGTCACACTAATATCTCGTAGGTAGGTCGACAATTCATATTCAAAAGATCAAAGGTCAGGTACGCTGTTACATCAAAATGTTTTGCAAAGACACTTTTCTGGCCATTATTCAATACACCATAACTCAGTAACAGAAGGGCAGATTGTGACCATATTTCACATCTGGTCAGATATTGAATTGGTGACCCTTGTGTTGGGTGTCCCCCTTGAAACTGTGGTGACTGTTTAGATTTGTCTGTGCTATCAAGTTGAAGTTGTGTGTTAAGGATCCATGTATTACAATTTTTGCTTTTTTTGCAGCAACCTCCATATTTGAAGCATTATTTATTTTGATGGCTACAACTTTGTTTGATTTTCTTTTTTTATCAGAAGAAGCTTTATTGGCTTAAAAGTCTACACTACATGCTGTATATTATTGTGAACTGTCTGAAAAGATGTTAATTAGAATTTGTGACGCTATAATTATGCTTTAAATCTGTCTCCTATAATTCCACAAACTTTATAGAATTACAAAAATGCACAATTAATCAGATCTAGATATAGACACCTATAAACTGTGATAAATCCCATTAGTTCCACATTCATCTTATATGATGGACAAAAATATTTTTCATGTAATGAAAAAAATTGTGGTAAATTTTCAATGAGCTTCTGCTAAATGAGGGTGATCTAAAGCAACATGTTGACCTGGCACTTTCACGAGTGGCTTATCCAAGATGAAAAGGGCCCATCATAGGGCCCCGGAGACAAATTCTATAAACCCTTTGTCAGATGTAATAAGAAGTATGACACAGGTGAAGAAAGAAATGGATTGACCTGAAAGTAATTGCAAAAAAAAAAAAAAGAAGCTTATAGAACACAAAAGAGACATCACTGCCACAGGCAGGAGGCAGAGTACCACTTCAGTGTCATCCATAGATGACAAAATAGCAGAAATTATTCGTGAGACATTTCAGAAAGGCACCATGTCTGATGGGAGATTCTGAGAGTTAAACTCTATCAACCATACAGGAGACAAGTTTCATGTACCATAATGTACCATAGACCATACATCCTTAATGTAATGTGAAATAGTTCAAACTGAATGTCTTTAACATGTTTCCCTGATTTGCTCTGCACTGCACCACCAACCGTGGTGGCTCAGAAGACCCGTTGTGTGTGGGCTGCTGGTCCTCGATGATTAATTGCTAAAGAAGCGAGAGGCGATAATCAGGAGCATTGATGAAATTAAACTCCTTGGCTGAATACAGGGTGAGAGAAAATTCTGTTGCTACTGTTTTTTGAATGGCATCAACCCGTTCTGAATTGTCATTTTGGTGCACAAAGCCTCACAATTCAAATGGTGTGAACCATTTTAAGATACCAGAGCTCCACGTGAAGCAGCAACAGCAATAGTTACTTACCTTGTAATAAGAATGTTCACAATGAAATGGTCTGAGGCGACATACTGATTGAACACTATGTTCTGTATGTTTACAGAAAAAACACATGGATTTCACATGTGCAAAAACCTTTTTCCACATATTTTCCTCACGTTATCATATGTTGCAACATGTGGTAAATATGTGTCATACATGTGATCACAGGTGTTCCATGTGAATAACATGGGAGACATGTGTTTTCTTTCTCTAAGGGGCAGCACACTAATTACACAATAGAAGTCCAACCAATACGTTTTTCGTCTTTTTGGTGAAAAGGGGGGGGATGTTAAAGGGTAAAGAAGAAGCTGAAGGCACTTTATTTTCATTTAAAAGAACTTTATTTACGTGGGGTATCATTGCATTGTTTAAAAAATTATTATTTTGAAACTTTTTATCCCAGACCAAAACAGCCAACAGTTTCAAATAAGACTGCCGTGTTTGTGTTTCACTAAAGCAACACTGAAGAAACATCCCTGAAGAGTGTCTGGAAGAACATACATCAAATACCTAGACACTTGTCATCAAGGTTGAAAGAGCTACTAGAGTGAGTGTTTTTAATTGATTCACTTTAGACCGTAGTCTTGGGACACAAAATATTTAAAATGATCCTGCGGATCACCCCGACTGAGAGACACATAGTTGTGCTCTGTGCTATCATGTTCAGTCCTTTGCATTCTCTTTTCCTTTGATGTAATCATCAATTCATTTAATTCTCAAAATCCCAGATTCCCTCACCACTGACTACTCATATTTATATTTATGAACAAAAACACAGAGTTGAATTTGGGGGTTGCTGCTGGGGGCATTTTTTTCCAATTCACAGTAGTCAAACAAATCTAAACTTGAGAAATAGGTTGAGGTTCAGGACGAATAGTAACTACCATTGATAGCTGACAGCTTTCAAAATATGTAGCCAAAGAAAACAGTGTTTAAGCTACCATATGTAACAATTACAAATATACAGACTTTTTATTTCAAGAGAGAGAGGTTGAGGTTTCTCTACTTACATTAGTCAAGTAGCTATTTTCTTTGATCCAGCATCGAGTGGCCATGTGACGAACTGTAGCTCAAGGCACCTCAACATTGTCCTCAGTATTTAGCTGTGGATGTTTGTAACTTACATCTGCAAAACCCTTTGGACTGAATTTGCACATTGCTGTCTCCAATCAGTTCAATTATTTTTGTATTGCACATGTTTGCAATTGATTAATCTGTAGTATCTTAAATTAAGAACAGTGGCCATATTTTTGTGTTTAACAGAAAATCTAGCTTACAAGAAAGGTCACTAAGAGTTTCTTCCACATGCCATAGATCAGTAATTCCCAAACTTTGGTATGAGGCGCCATACATGGTACACATGAGACTTGCAGAAAGGACCCAACAATTAGCCCAAGTCCAAAAACAGTCATTTAATTTCATGTGATTAAAGAAACTAGTTATTACATATACAAATCGCATTCTAATAATGTAAAAACTTGTTCATCATTTACATTTTTCAGAAATACAATTTGCCTGTGCATAACCAAATAGGGGGATGGCATGCCACTTCTGGCATAGCATGATGCTGACGTCAGCTTGGAGCAGTCAGATTTGGATGCCTTAGTCCAAATCTGACTTCATCAAACAGAACGAGTGGAATTGTGAAAGAAAAATTTTCAAAAATGAAATAATCTGCTGTTTCTATGATTAAGATGTAGGGGATGAGAAGATAGGTGTCAGATATAGCAAGTTCTGTAGCTTGGATTTCATGCTGTGTTGAAAGCTCCAATCCTTGTTTATTTGTTCTCCAAGCTAAGTTATGTCCATGCTGCTTCGTTGCACATGTGGCATGTTGCTAAGTCATTTTGAACCAAACAAAATCACAGCTGAAAACGTATTACAAAAAACTGGGAGACAAAAGAGAGGCTGAGTAAAGTTATGAAGAGAATTGTAGCGTTCATTAACAGCAAAGTTTTCAAAGTCATTGCAAAGTTTTAGCAAAAAAAAAAAAAAAGGAAAGAAAAATGTCTTCCTTTCTTAATTCATTCCATCTCCCATGTAGCCAAAATGCACTCAAATTAAAGTTTAAAGATTTTTCATCATGTCATTTCACATCTGCGGTAATAAGACCGCTGTATGAAGCCAAAACATTTAATCTGTTCTGTTAACTGCTGACAAAAAAAAATCCATGTCCATCAGAGCATCAGAGTTTAGGTTTTAGCATCCGTACTAGATGAATGGTTATTTAAAGCTTTCTCATTTTTGGTTAGATCCACTTCATTACAAACAGTGAAAAGGTCAATGTCATGACTCAAACCGCTGACATGTTTAATCGTCTACTGGAAATGCTGCAGTGAGTCACGCAGAGATCTCCTTCTGAAACTCATCAGGACTGTGGATCATGGACGCATTTTTGATTTCGCATGTGGGCCGGCTTTGATGGAAATTCTCCCCTTCATCTACATAACATGTACTTCCCGTGCCTCACCGCAGCTCCTCTTGACCCTCGCCAATCAGTTTCACTTTCACACCACAGAACAGGGTGAAGCTCACATGCCATTTAGTGGTACAATCTCCTGTAAACGGTATAATCACCCAACTCCGCCGAGCATGTCATTCCAATTGCCATGGTAATTAGAAGAACTTGCTCTGACTGACAGGACCTGACTAACACTTGTGTGCAGGCATATGCATGTCTGCATGCACATAATGTTTCTGCAAAGAGAAGAGAAGCAGAGCTCATCCGTGCTGTACGCCAGCTGTAACAGATGTAGCAAACAAACTTAACTACCTCTCCTTCTTTGTTCTTTCATGACTGTATGGGCCAAGTTTTTTTTAGAAACTAAAGCACATAAGATATATTTTTTTTTTTTTTGAAGAGCTTTCAAACAGCATCAGTAAAATCTGCAAGCTGTCTTTAGTGTGGCTGATAAAAAAGAACATAGCTGGGGATATTTTAGACGCAGAGCAGGAGTCTACTGAGATACACAGTTGGTTTTGGCCACCATGCCTGATTGGAATGCTCTCCAAAAAAAGCAAACAAATAAATGAATAAAAATAGCCATCCTGAGAGATTGTGGTCACAAAAGAATATTTAGACAATTACCCACAAATGACTCACTTAAATTCACATTACATCTATTAAAAGGGTAATTTTGGTTGATCACAACTTGGGTCTTAATTTTAGGATTTTGGTAGGTGAGACAAAAACACGAGTTAATAGGTAAACAGACATATGGACACAGGACAAGCTAGGTTAACTAAACCTCCTAACTTGGAGGTAAAAGAACATTTAAATACAGATGAAATGTTCCTCATTCTATTAAGTTGGTCTATTAGCTTTGATAGATGTTAGTGTTATCGTACAATGGACAGTCCGGGTAAAAAATGCATTACTCACCTGTATTATCTTTCCATTAAGTTTGGTTAACCCGGGGGTTTCCCTTACAGGAAAAAAACATTTCCTATGTTTTCCACGTGATCACATATATGACACATTTAGCACATGTTACAACATATGATGGCATGGAAAAATATGGGGGAAGTAATCTACATGGGCTTCACACATTACACTATGAAAATGTGGCAAAACCACATATATTCCGATGGCAAAATACATATTTCACATGTGCACAATCACATGTGTCCTGTGGTCACATGCTAAATTCTGGTGGTTTCTCTGTAAGGGTTGTTTTATACCAGTATGAACCTCTGACTGCAGTTGTTCTGCCTCCTCTAGTTTCTTTTCGCCTGTACAAGGGATAGAAGGTTGGCTGCTCCACCACAGTGATCCAGCTTGAAATATCTCAACAAGTATCTGTTACCATAAAGTATTCTTCTAAGGTTTTTGGCATTGTATTAGGTAGAGATATACATGGTGACCAGATGATGTGACTTGTGACTTTGGTGACCTCAAGACTCCCCCTCCCACCGAGAACCACAAGAAAGTTGAAGATTTGGGTTAATCTCAACAGCTACAGTATACTGAATGAAACATTTTTCTCTTCAGGATGGACTTGACCATGAACCGCTTCCAAAACTCATTTCCATCACCCTCAGCTGTACTTTGTGTTTAGTGCTGATAAGCCAATTGTTAAAATGAGAACACACTAAACTGAAATTGTAAACAAGACACAAGTTGTAAAAAAGGGAAATTATCCTTTAAATGTATTAACAATACACTTGCACTTTAGACATGACAATAATTAAATGCATTGTCATGCAGGGCAGCAGCTGTCCTGTAACAAGGTGTGGGATGGGATTAACTGGGTGTTTGTGGAATGGTGATGAATATGTCTTCTTGCAGTGAAGTGGACCACAGACTGAAAGACAAAAAATCCCCAACAGAGGGGTAGCAAATCTGCAGAAAATCTCCCCACAATACCACTTGTTGTGCATGCAGTCCCATCTCTTGGCATCATCCTAAACTGCATTGTTATGCAGGGACAAACTCAGGGCATCACTCTGCCTCCAAGATAATTGAAGATAATTTCTGAATACCATTATGCATTATTCATAATATGAGAGGTTACAGGACAGACATGCATATCAAAAGCTGTATTTCAGTTTTTATAGACCCAAAATAGAAATAAAAACATTTTTAGATTTCAAAAACCTCGGTCACCTGAGACAAGGTTACAGTTGTATTGTGAACATCCAATTAATTGTCCTCCACTTATTAATAGCTAAAACACATCATAGACTATCATGGCTTAATCACAAAAAGCCAAATTTTCCCACTAGAATAGCAGACAATAAAACAATGCAGTGTAGTTTTACATGCAGCTCACTGCTCCCTCAAACACCACAATCATTGCCAGACCCACATACAAAAAGGAGTGGTTGCTCTCTGGAATAGCAAATCCTGACCTACTCAAAGATGCAGAAAAGACAATAAATGGTACCACAGAGCACCACATAATTTTCTTTTGTAAACCCAACACATGTAACGTACTGAATTTAAGAGTTTGGAACAGAGGCCATGATGGATTACACCAGTTCACAATAACTGGGAGAATTACAACCTGAAATTCATAGTAATTTATGAAGTAGTGGGTCCTCGATTTCAACCAGAAGTGAAGGATTGTGTCACTTGAACATAACAACTACCACTGGCTAGTTTAAACAATAATGTCAGTGTTAAAACTAAAACTGTAAGTTGGTTGGAAACCCCTTTCATAGCTTACTTTTTAATATTTCGAGCAGTCATTGTAAAATGAGAAGTCTGTAAAAGCGTCTTTCACATGCACTTGATGGCTATATACAGAGACTGTCCTCTTCTAAAAGATAATTTGCCTATAGGTCTTTTGTGCAACCCGATTATTACGACTCACGGCTACGTTTTAAAGTCAAGTGACATCTATATAATGTGATGGTTTGGTGGATGGTTTGATACAACAGTGGACTTGGGATCAGGATACTGGTGTTCAATTCCCCGTTTCCAACCCCGTCAGGGAAGTTTAAAAAAAACATGTTTACTGTTGCCATTAGGTCAATGGCTGCATAATGTTGTGTGCATGACACCAGTATTTGCTTGCCATTTCAAACCACAACTTGGGATAGGTTTCCCATACCGTGTTTGCTGTTGCCGTGACAATGGATACTTTTGGGTGCAGGAGATCGTTGCTCACTTTCCAGTTTTTAGGGGAGTGTCTGTTTGATTGACAGGCCTGTAGTGCAGTCAGGTTACGTTGTTGTTGGCCAGGACATAGTATCACTCAGTTTCCAATCAATGAAGTCAGATCCACCACTCGCTTCCCCCCAGCTCTCCCAAATATGCTCACTACCATCTCCAAACCACTCCCAACTAACAAGATGGGGACGGCAAATATTTAAACTCAAGGAGTCATTTCGGTCTTTCGCAAACCAATGGGTGATGTCACTGTTAGTTGCTGCCTGGGTTCAAGTCATCATTTTGACCCAAACCATTTTCTTTCCTAAATCAAGTGTTTTTTGTGGCTAAAACTTATCGGGGATGTTAATTAAGGAAACACTCCTCTGGGTCATATTTGAGGGGAGGAACAAACGACCTACATGGTCATATGGGTCTGAGGACTTCCTGGAGACATTCATGTTGTGTTGCTTAAGGACTGAGGCAAGCTACATGTCCCAGACAAAAAGTCAACATCTTCACATGCTGATAAGGACCAGCATTGTCTGTGGTGCTTACTTGTGTTTTCTCAGCTATGACTGAACAATCACTGTTCAACAACAGGGTTTACCAATCTGTCAGTTGTCAACATACACCATAATACAGATTTATCAGGAAGTGTTCAGTTCAAATACTGATATCTCACGGCTTAAACACACGGCTCGCAGACTTGGAGGTTTTGCCAAAGTTTGTCACTTATTTTGTCTATTTAATTTTGTACACTTTAAGTGAAATTAATGTTGATTGCCTGTAATCAGTGAAACATGAATAATTCCGCTTACTGGTGGTGTTGTGTTTTTCCAAACTGTCCCTTCCAATCTTTGACATTTTGACAAACTTTTTTTTTTCTCTCCACAGACCAGCATCCTATGGAGTCAATCTAATGGACAGAGAAAGACAGAATGAAACAGAAAGAAGATGGTGACCTCCTTCAGCGGGCATCCTGACATCATCCACAATGGCGGTGGAGACATGGTGCTGTCACAACACACAGCGAAGGGGGGCCGGCATGGTGTCAGCGGCTATGACACATTGGGGAATGACCCAAGCTGAAGCAATGACTGTGACAGTAATGGGACAAGTCTCTGGGAAAAGGGTGGGTGGTGGGGGAGCAGAATGGAAACAGGAGAAAGTAGAGGGGTGCATTGTGGGAGGGTGGTTTGTTGACGATGATCAGAGAGACAAGGCATTTGACTAGACAGGATATCTGGTGGCAGATCCAGCATTGTTTGGATGGTTGAACTAAACTATAGTTCAGACCTGACTATGCTAAAAGCTATGTGCAGCATCTGTTGACATCAGTACATCAAATAGTGATAGTTTTGTGTAAATACATAAAAGGTAAAACCAGTGTTAAAAAATTGCCAGCTTCAATTCATCTTTGTTTACAGTCCATCTCAAATAGTACCATATTTTCCGCAAACCCTTTTTCAACCTTTGCCTTCACTTCAATCTTTATGGTTTGTTTTGAGACAGAAGCCAGCAGTCTGAGCGGTTTTGATTATTGCATGTCTCAAAAAATGGCAACATGCTTCAGTTACCAAATGTAAAGCTCTTGTTTTCTCCAATTCCCCGTGCAGATAATTAACTTGTTTTATTTCACACATTTCTAATTGGGCTTTGCCACTCATTTGGTGGCTTCACCATTATGAGAATATGCACACACATGCTCAGCCAATCATTCTGAGCCGACTTAATCTTTTGGAGCTCAGTCCTATAAAAAGACAGGAGCAGCAAGGACTCCTCTCTGCATCTAGGGTTGCCAGCAGACATTGTGCAGATTGTCCGAGCTGCAGGGGTGTTATCCACCATTTCAAGATACACGGCTAAACGGTGCGTTCCACAAGCAGTGTGGGGAAAGAGGTGTCGATCCAGTGATTTGCTCATTTGGCTGAGTTCTCCCATTTCTACAACGTCTGCACTTTCATGAGGAGTTGGGGGGAAAGGTTTCTTTTTAGCCACGCTCACCTAAAAGTGTGTTCTACTGGGTGTTTAGGAAGAAAACATCCAGTGATATATTCCTCTACCCCTCAGTGGGAGTTGCTTTTCCCTTCCTCAGTCCGTCAGAACACTTGTGAACCTACATTTTTAGACAGACCTCTCTGAAATTGTTGTCACTGCCCTGCTGACTCACAGGAGTGAGCAGCTTGTGTCTCCTCAATCTCCTCCAGATATATTCTAATAAAAAAAGATCTGAATCACATCCCTTCCAGGCAAAATCTGCAATCCTGCTTCAAAACTTTTAGAATTTCTGAATGAAAATGCTTCTTTGCACATGTTTGTTAGATAGTGGGTAATGGGTCCAAGAAAGCCATTACCCACTAAGCAGAAACAGATATTCAATAAAGTGAAAGTGTTGACAGTGTGAGCTGATTTTGTTAAGAGTTCATTTGAAGAATGAATCAGCCAGACATCCTCTACCTTCCTCCACATAAGGAGTTATTGCATTGCTCATGTCTCCCTCACACTGTACACTGGCATGCGGTACATGGAATGCATGGCCACATTCATGGAGACGCATACTATAAAAATGGAGCGCCTGTTGAGTCTGAGTTTAAGGAGGCTCTGCGACTTTTGCTGCCTCCAAAAGTGGTCATGTTTTCCCCCTCTTGTGTTAATCAATGCCCTCCGATTTTTCTGAAAGCTAACAGTTCACAAGATGTGACATGTTTGCAGCTGTTTAAAGAAATGGAGGAAGCCATGGAAGTTGATTTGATGTTGAATGGCAAGTTATTATATTGTATTTTAGCAGTAAAGAGCTTTTCTTCGTTGTTTAATAATATGTCTGAGGAAAGTGGTAATGTTTCCAACGGCCTCGTCTCTCTCTCTCTATGTATTATGCAACCTGCCTGCTAGCTTGCTAAATTGTTTGCCTCTGTGGCAACCATGTTGCCCAGCAGCACCATTCTCACGATGCCGCCACTTGAACACAAAGCATACCGTGCACACAGCTTCCAATGTCATAACCACGAGCTCACGAGTTAAATTTGAAGACAGTATTTACCATGATACGTCGCATACCTGTGATCCATCAGGGGTGACGGGAACATTTTTGTACAGTTTCGGAAGGTTTGATCAGCCGTGATTATTGTTGCTACCTTATTTGTTTATCCTGTTTATTCATCTGTTTTGGGACATGTTGGGTCTTTTATATAAGGTTAATTTTTGTGGATCACAGCTTTGGGTTATTTTAATCCAAATCTGGAAGCAGTTTCCCCAAAAATTGACATGGAGTTCAGCGAGGGAAAGGATCCAAACACACAACACACTCCAGGATAGAAGAACTTCATTTACAATGATTTGTAGGATGGGACACCGTCGCCTCACAGCAAGAAAGGGTTCTTTGTTTGAACGTGATGGTCGGCTGGGGACTTTCTGTGTGGAGTTTGCATGTGGGTGCCCGTGGGTTTTCCCGTGGTGTTCAAGCACCACCTTGATATGTAAATAGATAGATAGATAACGGATGGATGGATTTGTAGGAAAATACACAGTCTACGCAGGTGAACATGTAGGTAGGAGTACAAGCTGACAAAATGCGAACAAAAACAGACCTCCAGGAAACTAAGGTTAAGCTCCATGCACCAAAGACTTATTATTCAGCAGCTAGTTATAGCAGACAGGGTTAAAATATACTGTGTGGGTTGATTGCAGAGTGGTTGTATGTAGGACAGATTGAGGAACTGGGAGCAGGTGAGGTGGGCGTGGCAGATAGGAGACTGGCCAAGGAGAGGGAATGAGACCGGGGGGACCTCCGGTGGGTGAGGTAAGTGTCATAACATGCAAATCGAATAACCGAGAGGCAGAAAGACCAAAAGCTGTGACAGATTTTGTAAACTGACAGTGCACCAGGTCGGTGCTCACGAAGACACCCAAGTTTTCAGATTAACCTGAGCAAGTTGGTGAGGGAGCTGTTGCTATTGTATTTTAATAAGGTTTGTGTGCAATCTCTACACCGGCTGGTAGAAAATGCACGTGCACTAGTCATCATTAGTAGCATCCCTGCGTTACTCGCAAAAAATGAGACAAGAAAAAAAATACACAAGAGACAAATGAGGACTTATTAACATTCAATCCAATATGATGTGAAGATACATTTTGTTTCGTGGAGTTTTTTTGTTACAGGCAACAAAACCTCATTTCCTGGCAATGGTGGTAACCAACCTGCAATATGATGATGAAAAATTCACACAAACATACCAACACATGATAGCGATAGCAGACCAGCGGGGTCAGAGGGATGTGGAACAATCCCACTCAACCAACCAAACAAACCAGGTGTAAAAATGAGCTCGGGGTGCTGTGGCATCGCTGCGAGCAGCCATGAATCAGCCAGAACTCACACGTTCACCTGTCAGACGTGTTCACATTAATGTTCATTCAAGGCTACTTAAAGTGGACGAGAACATCGCTCCCACCTCATTTAGTGCAGAGCCATGTGAGTTAAATAGGCTCACTCTGATTGGCTGAGCATCCGCATGCATACTCTGTGTTGGCGGCTAAGTGGCAAAAACGTTAATGAAAAAGTGATCATAGAGCTCAGTGCAGTTTCAGTAAAAAGCGGCTTGTGTTTTGAATATTAAATCTATAGGTCAGCACAATTAACTCACAGGATGGCTAGTTTTTAGACAGCACCGGCTCTGTGGCTTTTCTTAGATCCCTGCTGCCTCTTTCTCGCTCACAGATCATGTGGCTGCTTATAGTTTTAATAGCGGAGATGAAATTCTCTGTCTGCTTAACATCTCTCGCGTCCCTCTCTATTTCGCACTCCTCGCCCCTCTGCTTAACAGGAAAAAAAAAGTGTAATAAAACGGTGGAGCATCAGCATTCTCTAGAGGCCGTCAGACGGCATAACATATTCTTTGTTGAAAAGCATTCATCTTTCTCTCCGTCTGATCTTCCTGCTGTGTGCGTCCTCTCACAGCGAGATAATATTCATTGCAGAATTCAGCCTTCTGCAGGCTATTTTGAGCAAAGTAAATTCTCACATTTTTATAAAAGGACTGACTGGTATTATTACATTACTCTGCCACACCCTAATTGAACTTAGTAATTACCCTGCGGTAATGATTTTCCTTTGTCTCTCACTCTCTTGCTCACATAGTAACAACACTGCACTGTAAAAAGTTTTCAGCTTATTTGAGGGCATCTTTAACTTTATGAGCTTAATTACTTCCACTTATTTGTTGCAGTCATGGCATGCACAGTGTCAGCACATCACTTGGAAACTAAAGAAGAGATAACAAACAATAGAAAGCAATTATTGATACAAATGTGTGGGATTGTTTGACATGAAGACCCATTTATTATATGATTTGATGTAGGAATTAGCTGCAATTCAAGGTGCTCATTTTGATTATGCGGTGCGTACTGAGAAGAAAGAAACGTGATTCTTTATGGTATTTGAGTATGATGTCATAGGGGATTTTTTTTTTTGGTGTGCATTTACATGAATAGGCCTATAAGCGGAATACTTTCGTTAACTGTAATTTCCCCAATGTTTTCTTTCACTTTCTATTTCAAACTAATGTTTAGATATTTGTCTCACTTTCATTTTGAGTTGGAAAGCCTGAAATCCACACTTTTTCTTTTGGTGCATCTACAACCAGCACAGTGCAAAGTGGTAGGGCAGCACTTGATGAAGTAGACACTAAGTGAGATCTAAAGATTAAATATCTGAAATCTGCGCAGACTCAGTGCTCACAGTGGTGCACAAATTAGATTTTGCATCCTAACGTGCTGATTTGCATCAGTTTCATACACAAAACTATACATATGTGTGGTTATCCACCTGCCTATTGCTTTCCTTTCCTTCTGAATGTCTTTAGTTTAACTATCATCAAATCACTCTATCATCACTTCCCGTTCCCATGTCCATGTTTGTCGCATTCTTTCATTTCTGACGTTCTCCCTCTTTAACTTCCTTAAAAACACCATGAGGCAAGACCTTTCATGCCCAACAATCACAGATTGGAATGGTCAATAGGCGAGAGCATGCAACTGTCTGTTTGCGATACTCCACCCATTTTCCCGTTCTTCCACTCTTCAAGCAAGTACACACCTCAGAGCCAAAACATCCAGGTGAGACCAAGCCAGTTAGCATTGACGCAAGAGCAGCTGACACACGACACTCACTTCCCATTCAGGAAAGGGTCTAAGGTAAGGTGCTTTATATTTGTCTATATTTATATTGTCCAGAATGGATTTGTAAAAAAAAATGTGACAAAATGTAGATGAATTTCAAAATTTCACTTTCACTTCAGATGAACGTAAGAAAGAATATAAGAGGGAATGAAGGTAGTTTTAGAAAAAGGGGTGATAAGAGGGCAAAAATATTGTTCATTCTGTTCCTTTTCTATCATACAACCAGGGTGGATAATGTCACATATTACAGAAGATTTGTGAAGACAGATAACTGGAAGCACTGTGAACAAAACTATACACAGATTGCTTGTGCTTTACTCCTCCAGGCTGATTCATGTTACCTTGAGAAATGGAAGAAAAGTCAGGGTTGAAGGTAAAAAGGTGTGCGAATGACAGAAAATCTAAGAAAAGCAGAGCTGGGATGAAGAAAGAAAAGAAAAGCCACATAAGAGAACTTCAGCCCCACCTTGTTAGCAGGAAGAAAAGTATTTGCAACAAGCGCAACCTGTAGAGCAAGTCACAGTCAAGGATCTATCACTGTATCAGACGAGGTGATTATGTATAAAGGGACTTTTTCTAACGCCAAATTATGTTGGTATGTTGGCCTAATGCCTCACACAGCATAAAAATGGTTATGGTTGTTGATTTATCCCACTCTCTGTACAACTCTTAATAGAGCGAGGAGCGTACACTGGAGCCATATTTGCATCACAGTGAGTCAGAATATTGGTATCAAATGCATTATAGACACCTGAGAAAACCTGATATGTCTGCTCTGTCACAACAGAGAGAAAGACAAACCGACAGCAAAAAGATAGACGAGGCCGGCTGGTGACGGGAGGAGAGGCAACATTGCAATCTGGAGCAAATGGGAAAACAAATTGTGGTCGTGCTTCGCCATCTCCTTCAGACAAGATATACTGTTGTCTCTGAGGTTTTCCCCCCTATCTGGGCTGAATGTGACCTCAGAGTTTGTGTACGTGTTTGAGCGTGCATTTGGAATGAAATTACAGACAAGCATCACACTATAGTGTGTAATAATGCAAAATACATATAAACAAATATACACCTGTCAGTCCACTACAGGGTACTGTGTTCATGTCATGTTTGTTGTATGACCATTATCAGGAAGTCATGTTACTGAGGTCAAGGGACAAAATACAAAGGCGGCTAAGCTATGTTCCAAATAGCATACTTTTTCTTTTACTTTTTGTACGTACAGCAGCTACCCTAACAAAGTATGTACTATTGCATTTAGTATGCATACAATTGGGACATACTACTTGTCATAAAAGTGCCCCTTGAGCTTTGACCCCTTTGGTCATATCACCCCCTGTCCTCCTCTGGACATTTGAAGTAAATAGACAAAGGATGCGAGTTAGAACTAGTATACATCCTTTAAATGCTGCTGCTGCTGCTGCTTCAGTTTTTCTTTTTCAGCATATTGTAATCGGGTGGAGCATTTGCTATACCAACTCCCTCGGCTCAATGTGACCTATCTTCCACTTGGCAGAGGATTGTGGGTCAGAACAGCTGGAGAAGCATTCTGGCCTCCATACTGCTAAACACAACAAGATGCAGTAGGACATCCTGGTATTTATGGCACAATGCATTTCACATACTTTGTATTAAATCTTTTTCGGGCATACTAAACAGTATGGTAGTATGGGTATGGGAATACACAGCTAAAGCTCTGGCAAGGACAAAGTCGGGGGTGGCAAGTTGATAGAAACACAGGACTTCCACCCACATGACTGGTGATCGAGTCAGTGAGAAAGTAAAACATGGATTTCTTTTAAGTAACATCAGTAAGTTACGTAACTAAGGTGGCGGTACATCTATTACTTACATAAAATGACTTATGTTAACCCAAACCATGATCTTTTCCTAACCCTGGCTCCTGGCTCCTGGTGCTTCAGGTTGGGAAGAAGGAAAGCCATCACATGTTCTGTACATGTTTTTAAAAAGAAATGAAATATACTTTAGATTTGTGTCAGGGCAAGTGTGTTTGTGAACTCACCAAACTTCAGTAAAACAAAAAATGGCATGCCTGAAGATTCACAATAAGAATCATCCTCACAGTTTGTTTGATAAGTAAAACTTCAGAACATCTGGAACTCAGATGTTCTGAAACTGGAAGACTATTTGACAATGGTAGTGTTATCCATTTAGAAGGAGAGGTAAAGTATAGGTAACATCAGCAGTGATTGACCGTGTCTGGCTTTCAATAGTCTATGTTGGGAATCTGAAAGTCTTCATCGAGTGAAGTATTTTTATGCCGTGTAATTTTATAGTCAGGATTGCTGGATGAGAAAGAAAATAGCAACTGATTTGACAGCTCAATACGTTTACAGTGATGCTAAAATTCTGAAGGAAAGTGTTTCTGAATTCAAATACTCCGGATTAGACGAGACAGAATTGAAATGGAACAGTGGACAGCGAGGCTGTTATCCAACTTGCCCCCTGTCAGGCTGTGAGCATTCATCAGAAATGAGATGTAAATGTAAAAGAGAAGGTTTTCTTTTTCTCCGGTTGAAAAGAAATCCTTACAAAATCCTAACCCTCATGTAGCATAGCAGACCCTCCTTATGTCTGCCTTTACATAACAAAATCAAAAATGGATTTCAAAGCTTTAAAATGTTCAAAACTGTGTGGGTGATCCATAACAGCTACATCTTTAGACTCTCCATGCAATCAGACCATTAAATAACCATGGTCCTTATTTGAACTACAAATTCCCGTTCTCTTGTCCCGTGGTACTGTCATGCTCAGCCTCCACAAATGAAATGCTCTCCCTTAACAGTCCTTTGAAGAACCAAGACTGCAATAGGCATTTGGGATTACAAAGATGACTGTGGCTGGCTGTTCTGCCACTGTTCAAATAGCTGACTAATAGAGTCGCGGGTATTGGTTTTGTCTTTTCAGCATTGGGAGGCTCTGATGATGACTCACTCATTGGTATATAATGAGTCAGCATTGTAAAAGTAGCTCTGTGGTACAGCAGACAGGCTTATGATAGGGGATATATTTATGAAAATGATGCTTGTTCGTTTTGATTCCACACAGCTGATCTTTTTTCTTTTTTTTGCTTGTGATTGTTTATCCAGCTTTTCAGGGTTGGGAATAACACAATAGAAAAGTGCTTTTCGTATTACTGACAGTGTTACTGATCTAAATGCATAAAATACTGAAATCCATTGAACTTTAAATGTAGAATTTAACAATACCGCATTAAATTAAATGTTTTCACTTCATTTTATGTACCTAAGTATCTACAGTTACCCAGAACACAAAACTGATTTGGATAAATCAAATAACATCCCAGTATAAAGGCAAATCGTGTAATAAACCCACCAATCCACTAAAGGGCAGCATGTCTTTGTGACTCCTCATATTGCAGTTGTCTAAGAAGTCATAGGTGTGAAAAGTACAGAAATGTATGACCAGGGTTGGAGGTCATGTACAGTGATATAGCAAGGAGGCCAGGAGTGGTTGGATTGACCATAAACAGAACAATTACTGGTGTTTGAGTCCACGAGAAAGCAAAACTCAATGTGGATTTCTTGAATGTGGAGAGCTGGATTATCATGATCTTTTCCGAACCCTAACCAAGTAGTTTTGGTGCCGAAACCTAAGGCATCTTACTTATCACACTTAGGTCAGGCAAAATGAGAGACTGACAAGGTATCATCTAGTGGACTGACAGGTGTATTACATGCTCTAGCATAATATCAGGTTGGCAATTTACTTTGATTATTGCAATTTATGATATAGGATTTGGGGGAATAAAAGTCAATACTTCAGTCTCTTTGCTGCAACTGTTTTAGCGACTCTTTTTAAAAATCTGTCTCTGCTAAGCATTTCAACCATCTTTAAACTGTGTTTCTTTATAATATGAAAGTGAATATGGAAATATGGGCACTTAATTTATTAATTGGAAAGAGATTACAACTTTCAAATACGTGAACTGCTTTCCTTTTTCTGATCTACTCTGTTTTTTTCCCCTTGCTCAGGCCCAGATCTTCCAGTGGATTCATCCTACCTGGTCTCTTAAGGAGCTCTTTCATCCCCCTCAGCCTCCTCCACCTCTAAAGCAGCAGTCATGAACTGGTCTGCTCTGGAGGCGCTCCTCAGTGGGGTCAACAAGTACTCCACCGTGTTTGGTCGGGTCTGGCTCTCGATGGTCTTCGTCTTCCGGGTGATGGTGTTTGTGGTGGCCGCTCAGCGCGTGTGGGGTGACGATAGCAAAGACTTTATCTGTAACACCGCTCAGCCGGGCTGCACCAACGTGTGCTACGACCACATCTTCCCCATCTCACACATCCGCCTGTGGGCCATGCAGCTCATCTTCGTCACCTGTCCTTCTCTAATGGTCGTCGGGCACGTCAAGTATAGGGAGAACAAGGACATGAAGTACACTACCTCCCACAAGGGTGCACATCTGTATGCCAACCCCGGGAAGAAACGTGGGGGGCTGTGGTGGACATACCTGGTAAGAACTAAGGGAACGTTTATTTCTGGCCTTGCTCTATGCTAGGGCCGCACAATTAATTGCATTGAAATTGCAATCTCGATTAAAGCCCTTATACAGTGCATCCGGAAAGTATTCACAGCGCTTCACTTTTTACACATTTTGTTATGTTACAGCCTTATTCCAAAATGGATTAAATTCATTTTTTCCTCAATATTCTACACACAATATCCCATAATGACAAAGTGAAAATAGTTTGTTTAAAATTTTTGAAAATCTATTAAAAATAAAGAACGAAAATATAACACGTACATAAGTTTTCACAGCCTTTGCTCAATACTTTGTTGAAGCACCTTTGGCAGAAATTACAGCCTCAAGTCTTTTTGAGTATGATGCTACAAGCTTGGCACCTATTTTTGGGCAGTTTCTCCCATTCTTCTTTGCAGGACCTCTCAAGCTCCATCAGGTTGGATGGGGAGCGTCGGTGCACAGACATTTTCAGATCTCTCCAGAGATGTTCAATCGGGTTCAAGTCTGGGCTCTGGCTGGGCCTCTCAAAGACATTCACAGAGTTGTCCCGAAGCCATTCCTTTGTTATCTTGGCTGTGTGCTTCGGGTCGTTGTCCTGTTGGAAGATGAACCTTCGCCCCAGTCTGAGGTCCAGAGCGCTCTGGAGCAGGTTTTCATCAATGATGTCTTTGTACATTGCTGCATTCATCTTTCCCTCCATCCTGACTAGTCTCCCAGTTCCTGCCGCTGAAAAACATCCCCACAGCATGATGCTGCCACCACCATGCTTCACCGTAGAGATGGTATTGGCCAGGTGATGAGCGGTGCCTGGTTTCCTCCAAACATGACGCTTGCCATTCAGGCCAAAGAGTTCAATCTTTGTTTCATCAGACCAGAGAATTTAGTTTTTCATGGTCTGACAGTCCTTCAGGTGCCTTTTGGTAAACTCCAGGTGGGCTGTCATGTGCCTTTTACTGAGGAGTGGCTTCCATCTGGCCACTCTACCATACAGGCCTGCTTGGTGGAGTGCTGCAGAGATGGTTGTCCTTCTGGAAGGTTCTCCTCTCTTCACAGAGCAACGTTGGAGCTCTGTCAGAGTGACCATCGGGTTCTTGGTCACCTCCCTGACTAAGGCCCTTCTCCCCCGATTGCTCAGTTTGGCCGGGCGGCCGACTCTAGGAAGAGTCCTGGTGGTTCCAAACTTCTTCCATTTACAGATGATGGAGGCCACTGTGCTCATTGGGACATTCAATGCTGCAGAAATTCTTCTGTACCCTTCCCCAGATCTGTGCCTCGATACAATCCTGTCTCTGAGGTCTACAGACAATTCTTTGGACTTCATGGCTTGGTTTGTGCTCTGACATGCACTGTCAACTGTGGGACCTTATATAGACGGTGTATGTCTTTCCAAATCATGTCCAATCAACTGAATTTACCACAGGTGGACTCCAATCAAGTTGTAGAAACATCTCAAGGATGATCAGTGGAAACAGGATGCACCTGAGCTCAATTTTGAGTGTAATGGCAAAGGTTGTGAATACTTATGTACATGTGATTTTTTTCGTTTTTGATTTTTAATAGATTTGCAAAATTTTCAAAAAAATATATTTCAATTTGTCATTATGGGGTATTGTGTGTAGAATTTTGAGGGAAAAAATGAATTTAATCCATTTTGGAATAAGGCTGTAATATAACAAAATGTGGAAAAAGTGAAGCGCTGTGAATACTTTCCGGATGCACTGTACAATCTCATTTCTAAATGACAGCTATTCTGACGCATTTTTCTCAGGCATTACTGCCATCTCTATTAAATAAAAGAGGACAAAAGACTGAACTTGCTTTGCCTGTTGGATACTAAACTTTTGTGTTCAGTATCAAATTCATGAAGCTGATGCATTTAAAACACGAGCAAAGTTGACGTGTCATGCCGAGTTGTGCCTGCCTGCTGAGAACTGTAGGCACCTCGCAGGACCGTGCGCAGCTAAAATCCAGCAGTGCTGTGGTCATGACCAAACTGAAGTTGGATATGGTTAGAAATTTAAACATATTTAGTGTGGAATGAGTTTCACCATCCCTCCAGATTGGACTGAAGCGGATTGAGGTATGACCTTGCAATGATTCAATGTTTTTTTATTAAAGAGCCCACATTAAGTCAATAATCTGACTTCTAAAATTCATCTTTCATCAAATTATCAAACAGAGCAGTAGGGACTAAGAAATGTAACCCTTATTTATATTTCCATAGGTGAGCCTGATTTTCAAGGCAAGCTTTGATGCTGGCTTCCTCTACCTCCTGTACCACATCTATGAAGGATACGACATGCCCCGCTTGTCCAAGTGCTCCCTGGAGCCGTGTCCCAACACGGTGGACTGCTACATATCCCGTCCCACAGAGAAAAAGATCTTCACCATCTTTATGGTGGTTTCGTCTGCCGTCTGCATCCTCATGTGCATCTGTGAGATGGTTTACCTCATCTGCAAACGCATCAAGAAGCTCATCATGCGTAAGACGGAGGGAAAGAGGCGGGTGTTCGCAGAGAACCATGAGATGACGCTGCTGGTAGCGCCCAGGTCAGAGTTCATGTCCAAATCGTCAATCAGAGTGGAAGCATCCACAGTATCCATCCAGAACCTCAGTAACATCAAGACTGAGCGGGTGCCATCTAAGAAAAAATAATGTACAGAATAGCAGAACCAAGCAAAGAACTGACGGTGCCACTGTACACATATGCATGTGTCAGACTGCATGGAGAATTGCTGCTCAACACCAAAGAGATGCCCGTCGCTTCAGGGATTTACGAGACAGAGATTTATAAATATTATCAGGTTAAATGACATTCTGCTGGAACGCACACCTTGTAAATGCAAATTATCTCCTGAAAATGGAGGATTACAAAGGAAGTTAGGGGGTTTTGAGTATTTTTTTTTGAATGATGTGGAGTTTTTTGTATGTACCGGTGGTCAGTAATCTCATAATTTCAAAAATAGCATAAATTTGTGCTGTTAGAAAAGGTACTTTGTAAATTAAAACTATAAAAGTAGTATAAAAAAACAAGTGATGTAGAGAGTGAACCCTTGTTCCTGAACATACACACTGCCCCCTAATGAATAAAACAAGATAAAGCAGAGCACTTCTTTTAGTCATAGCAGGACTCACTGGAGGGGTTTTGTTCTTGGATATGTATGTATGGATGGATGTGATACATATCATGGCAAATGATACAAATGCTCTTTATGTTCATGAGAGACTTCCATTGGTATGTAGTGTTCTCCCACTATTAAGTCAGAATTGCTTAATAAAGATATACGTGTGAAGTAATTCATGCTACTAAAAAAATATGTGTAAATTGGTTTTATACCCACAAACAAGGATATTTTTTTTAAAAGGAGTAAAGATTGTAAATAACATATTTTAGTTTTACATTTTGTATTTATTGTTGTGACCTATAAAATTATTTCATTGTTTCAATACTTAAGTGTGTGTGAGTGTTTTTGTTCATTTTGAAAAACATTCCAATCCTGTAAGCAGTGGCAGAAGAAGATCCTGTTCTTTAGTAAAAGTACCAATACAGTGGAAAGTACCAATATAGAGAACAAAAAACAACTATAAGTAAAAGTAAGTAAAGTAAATAAGTAAAAGTCCTTAATGAAAAGCCCACTAAACTCACATTAAAAAAGGAAAAGCTCTGTTTTCTTCCGTCTGAGTGGTATATATTATTCATATGACATCATTAGATGATCAATAGTGAAGTATCAGTGTGTCAGCAGCATGTTACTGTTGTAGCTGCTGCAGGTGGAGCTGGTTTGAACTACTTTATGTACAGTTTTATATTCAGGGACAGCAGATATATTTGAGGGGTTGTCAGGTGATCAGCGGGAGAGGATGGAAGAAAAAAAACCAAGTTCTGATACACAAATCTATTTTCAGCTTTTGGGCTTTTTCTCTAATCTTGATTATTTAAACATGTAGATCTATATAAATGAAATCATGCAAGAAGTTTGGAGGGGGAGGGGGGAATCACTGATCGGTAGAGATTTTAAATACTTTTTAACAATGAGTTGTTGTACCATCCATTATGTCAAATCTTCATCTTACCAGTAACTGAAGCTGTCAAATAATTGAAGTGGACGAGACGTTATAATATTTCCCTCTAAATGGAAAAACACAAGCAAAGTAAGAGTACATCAAAATTGTAGGCTCCTTAAGTACAGTAGGCTGCAGTGGTAAACGTACCTTGTTACTTACCACAACTGCCTCTAAGAGTCCCTGTATTTGTCACTGGATGACACAATAAGTGATTCATTTACGAAGTATTTGCTTTATTCTCCACGAGAGTGACAAGCATTGTTCTTCCTCACTTGTTCCGCCGTCATCTCTTTTCCACTCTGTCAACCAATCAGGAGCAGGGAAGACGGGTGCGGTTTTGACAGACAGGGAAACGCACCAATAGCTAAACTGAACGGGACAGCGCTGGGTCCGCCTTTACGGATGCTTTTGCTTGTAGGAAGTAAAAGTCTTTCAAAACATGAGTTTCCACTACGGACAGGTACCGAAAACTGGCTTTTTTTGGGGGGGGAACGGGGGGGAAGTTTATGTTTCTGTACATTTGAATTACATGTTAACATCGTTGAGTACGCACGTGATCTGTTTCATTGGTTTGATATGACGTAACTAATGGTGAATGTCATGTAACGTTGAGCCATTCATTTGTTCGCTAAGGTTAGCAAAGCGTCGGAGGCTCTTTCCTGATGGATCCGGGAGGCTAATCACATTATTTTACTTATTCTTGTCAAGTCAAGAGACTGCAGCAGCGCCAAAGACAATCCACTCCGACTTGTAGTGACTGTTATTACGTGCAGACGTGATATGGCAGCAAGAGCTAAAAGCTTTGAACTGTCTTTATCCGGATAGGATGGAGCTGATTTTGCTAAGTTTGCAGGCCTGCTCTAACGTCGACCTGATTAATGAATAATAATGATTATTGTTCATCAATCAGCTGATTATTCATGCTATTAATTAGTTTAGACAAAGCCGTATGAAAAACACTGACCAACAGTGCAATACAAGTCACTCATACATTTTGCATTCACCTGACACATTTATATATATATATATATGATTTTTTTTTAAATGTAATGGTGTCGGTGTGTAAATATTGACATACGAAATATATGCAAATAAGATATTTACACACTATGCTGTGTTATTTTTCCCTAAATTCTACAGAAAAGCTGAAAATTGTTTTTCTAATCCATTAATTCAGTAATTATTTAAGTCATACGACATTGTGTCCTGGACAGCTTCATATGTATAATGTTTTGTGTATTTGATAACACTGTCCTGTATTTTTAAAAAAATCTTAACCTGCAGTCTAATTTCTGTCAGGTACAGTAAACGAGGAAGTGCGTTTGCCTCTGAAATGGCACAAAGTAGCAGGAAATGTAAATACTCCTGCAAAGTGCCAAAACTCAACTCGAGTACAGAATTGGAGTTAATGGTCTTTGTGCTTTTATACTTGAAGTGGCTTGTGTGTCTGCGGTACTCACAATGTACTACTTGTAGCTGTTGATGTATGGTGTCTTTTTTTTATGGTTTGTATTCATCACACGGTGTCGGTGAACCCTGTCCATGTCTTGTCTCTTGTAGGGATATCCAGGAGGAGGCAACCCGCCGTCGGGTTCTCCGTACGGTGGAGGCAGGGGTCCCTACGGGCCTCAACCCTCAGCTCCTTACGGAGGTGCTGCAGGTCCAGCGGTAGGTCCCTACGGCAGTTATGGAGTCCCGAGTCACGGAGGGCATTACGGGCCTGGATCAGGTGGTGCTCCTGGTGGGCATTATGGAGGTTACGGGGGCCAACCTTACGGAGGACCTAATGGACACCACGCTCCTGCAGGTAATTGACGGGCGGAGAATGGAGCTGTGTCAGCGTCTGTGGGAGTCGGCACACGGGGAGACTGCAGATGGGCTCTCGCTCCCCTTCTTCGCTGCCTCTCCTCTCGTTTTTCTTCCTCCCTCGCTCTCTGCTTGGATGATGGATAGAAAATGACTCACGTTCGCAGACAGTCATGTAGAGACAGGGTTCAGTTTGTGCCCCTCAGCAGGATTACACGGCTGGAGTGATGACTCCGCTAATACTGAGTGAGGGCTAAACAGAGTAAGAGACAGATGGGCAAAGAGTGCGTTTCGTGTTGTGTGTGTGTGTGTGTGTGTGTGTGTGTGTGTGTGTGTGTGTGTGTGTGTGTGTGTGTGTGTGTGTGTGTGTGTGACTACTCTGTTTCCAGTAGCCTAAGTCCGAATGTTACCATCACTCCCCACAGGGACAGAATCCATCAGGGTCTGGCCTGAAGTGTCACCTGTCCCTCCCCACTCATTTTCCTGACAATCAGCCCTCCCTCTCCTCCTCCCTTCTTCTCGCACCATACTTTCTAACCCTCCTGTTCTTTTCCACCACGTATTTAGGAAACGGCCTTTTGCCCCGACACCATCTCCCCCTGGCTGAGATTACTTTTCCTTGACCTTTGACCCCTGTCTTCACCTCTTCTTTTTTTTTTTTTCCCACAGCTGCTGCTCGTGAGACACTGAGCATGTATACTTAAGGTTGGAGGTAATTCTTTAGCAGAATACCAACTGGTTTTGTAACTGTACCGAAGATAAATCAAATCAATTTGATAGTTTTTGTCGGTGTAATCTCACACAATTGAATTTTTTTCCCACTCAAACTCGTAAAATGTGATCAGTTATATGAATTATATTTGATATATCAATTGCACATGGAGTATATTCTGTGTTTCAGACATTATACAGTTTACTGCACTGTTTTCCAAATCGGTGCCTTCTTAACACGAAAGGCAAAAGACTGACGCGAGCATAGACCTATTATTTTTCATGATCAATTTTCTTCCTGACAGAGTTCGCACAATCTCAGCTGACAGTCAGTCCAAATGTTTCTTCATCTCTCACTAAATAAATAATGATGGTGCGCTGGAACGCGACAGCCGCTACCAAGAATCTTCACTGCCTCTCCCTCTCTCTTCTATTATTTCGGGGTTTTTTTTCCCCCTTTTACATGTTTGTTACTCCTCAAAGCCTGCGCGCTTTGGTCAAATCATAACCGCTAGGAAATATAAGGGGGGAGGGGTGGGGGGGGTTAATAAAGAGAACAAATGAGAGTAGTTGGCTCAGATAGACTGAAAAAAAAAAAAAAGGTGGGAAGCAGCGTGTGGAGAAGACAATTTTCTAGTGATGGGCATCTTCAAAGTCACTCCGACCGCCTTTTCCTTCCTCCATCATCTTATTATCCCTCTTCTTTTTTCTTAGCGAACATCCCTCACGGCGTTAACCCGGAGGCGTACCAGTGGTTCCAGACTGTTGACACCGACCGCAGCGGATTCATCAACCCGAAGGAGCTGAAGCAGGCGCTCGTCAACTCGAACTGGACCGCTTTTAATGACGAGACCTGCCTCATGATGATCAGTAAGGCACACAGCTGCAGCTAAACGAAACGCTCAACAGGGCGTGTGGCGGTTGATGAATTGGTTAAAAGTGCTCTGACGGTGTTTCTCGAAGCAGAGTAACAGTGTAAAATACTTTTAGGCAAACCTAAATGGCTACAACGAAAGGGAGGGGCATGTTTTTTAGAGGGGGAAAAAAAAAAATGAATGGTGAGAGGAAAGAAAAGAGGCTGAGTCGCTCCCAGAGTCTTCCAAACTTGTAAACAGGAATCTCTTACGGTCCTCTCCCTACATTCCTGTTGCATTTGCCAAGCAGTGACTAATGTCCTCTATTACCATAAAGAGAACCGCGTGACTCCTGCCGCCTGCTTTAAGACAATACCAGGAGAAGATCCACAATGTTACTCGATGGACGACGGGGCCCGGTGGAAACATGCCGAAAAACCACACTCCACATTTGTGTTTTATTTGGAAAGAGCGCGGAACAGCGAGAAGAAAACTGTTTTTGAGTGTAGTTTGGCTGAGTGTGCTGTGTTGTGTATTTCCCGTCAGACATGTTCGACAAGACGCGGACAGGTCGAATCGACCTGTTTGGCTTCTCAGCGCTGTGGGACTACATGCAGCGGTGGAGAGCGTTGTTTCAGCAATATGACAGAGACCGCTCAGGATGCATCAGCGGCTCGGAGCTACACCAAGGTACCCGTGTTTTCATGTGGGGTCAAAGATACCGGATGTGTGTATAGCTTGCAAATAAAACGCGACCGTCGTAAAACCATTCTTGGGATATAATTAAGACCAAACATCTCTCCCCCCAGCCCTCGCTCAGATGGGCTACAACCTCAGCCCCCAGTTCTCTGAGACGCTGGTGCAGCACTTCAGCCTGCGAGGCGGGCGACCGGGCGTCCAGCTGGACCGCTTCATCCAGGTGTGCACGCAGCTGCAGAGCATGACGCAGGTGTTCAGGGAGAGGGACACGACCATGACGGGCAACGTCCGCCTCAGCTACGAGGAGTTCCTCTCCGGCGCCATCACCAGGCTGATGTGAGCCTCGCTCCTCTTGACGAATCGCCCTCCTCCGCGGACGCACAGTATCATTCCATGTTCACCTCGTAGTTTGCTCCGTCTTCAGTGCTTTGCCGTAAGTGCCCCCCACATGATGCTGTGTATGCAGTGCACCAGCCGGTATGTAATGATTTCATGGCTCGTTGCTGTAAATAGGTGAAGCCTAACACCACGCACCCGAGTGAAGTCCGTTTTAAAGGTCGTAAAGCTCTCACTGGTCTACTTTTACCAGGAGGTCAGCGGGATACAGGAAGTGACTTCATAGCATCAGTCACCATAAGCTTTCTTTAAACAGTCACCGTTTTGCCATAGATGCCTTGATGACGGCATTTTAATTGAAATCCGGGAGATCAAATGTGTATCAATGTAGATCCCACGAACTACATGTGTAAAGACTGAATCCGTATGTAGACTTGAATGGAGGAGATAACAGATCAGAAGCGGAAGAATCAGAAAAAATAGCAAGTTTACATGCTGTGAATTTACTCAAATGCTGCACTAACATGCCCCTGTGCCATTAAAACTTTTAGAAATGCTTTTTAAATTCGTGAACATCAGGAGGAGTTAGCATTTCCAGAAGGTATTTCCATGCAGTGGTTGGGTACGGTGTTGGATGTTGCTCTGTCGAGGAACATTTTATTACACCAGAATTATTCTACCCTCATATTAAGTGGAATGTTAAAGTAAAGTGATTATAAGTGTACCAGAAAATGACTTTTGCTGAACTGTTCTCTTGTAAACCAACACGAGCAAACTGACATAAGACCGACAGATAAGAGAGCTCAAACCGTGCCTCGTTATGTTTTCCACTTTCACCCCAATTAAATGGGATTTTCATCATTTGTGTGGCCAGTACATGAAGGGTGTGTAATTAAAGCACTCCACTGAAGTATACTGTATGTTCTGAAATCATTGAAACATGCCAAAATGGTTTGTAATGCCAAATGCAAATAAAGGATTTTGTATTCATATTCATAACTGACTTCATGACTTGACATGACCGCTAAGCGCTTACTGCGAGTAAAGTTCGGTTTGATTTTAAAGGGTAAATATTGAGTGAATGCATCAGTTCGCTGTCCAGATACTGTCCAGACGGAAAATATGGCTGATTGTACCAGTTTATGGTTTTAGTTTATATTCAGTTCTTGTTGCTACTTGTTGAAGTCCCGGCTGTGCTCTGGTGGGCGTTCGCACTGTTTTGTTGTGGCTCGTTTCTCAGGTGATGTAACCACTCCGGAGGCAAGCTTACATACAAGTCAGTGATAAGGCCGAGATATTTGAATTACGTCAACAAGAGAATCGTGCTATCCTTAAAGGTTGTTCAGGATTACTTATGAGATCACTTTTAATGATTTGATGTGGTATTATCGGATTTTAGTCGCAACACATCCCTCTTGTACGTTTCGCAATTAAAGCCTTAAGAAATGAAGGGTTCCTGTCTGCTGAGACTTTGGAGGGTTTTTAATTTGAGAAAAATCCAGGAAGTGTTGGGTTTGTATTAACACGAAACGCTTTTAATATGGTAAATGGTAGCAGATCAGAATGAGGCTTCGTGTTGACGTTGTTAATCAGTGAATACACCTTAAATGTCAACATGACAACTCTGACCACTTCATCTGTTTTTATTGGCGCTCTTGTTCGACATACGCCTTCGAGCATGTTTAAAATTTAAAAGAAAATTCAACCAGATCGATAGAACTGTTATTAATAATAGAACATTTTATTTCCTCACATTCCTGTGAACGTGACTTGAATATATATATATATTTTTTATAAAGAATGGTAGAACACTTAAAGTATATAACTTACATTTTTGATCCCAGTACAAGTTAGGCTCGTTGAAATTCGTCTCCTACTCGTGACCTTTGACCTCAAATTCCCTCAAAAACCACTGCGTCAACCTCAAACAAAACGTCCAACCTTAAAATCAGTTGCTTATTTTTCCCTTTTTGTCGGCCGAATTGCTGCACACAAAAAAAGCAAAAAGAGAAACCTCTTGTCTTTTCCTTTCCACATCTGGCGCTTCTCTTCCTCGCCATCTGTTCCTCTGCTTGATCACAGTCCGTGTCAAGAGTCCTCCTGCTTCACTCCAAATCAGAGGCCATCCGTCAAACTCTCTCGTGCGTCTTTTTTTTTTGGTCATCTTCCACATCCATCTCCTCACTACTCTCCCCTGCGTCCTCATCTGAGGCTAAACTCAGCTGCCACAGGTCCTTAAAGCATACTTAGCGTCATGTCCCTGTCACCTTCCCCTGTTAGTTAGCACGTGTTAAGTGTCTGGACTGCTTTCAAATCATTGCGTCTGGGGACGTTGGAGTCACGGCCAAAGGTGCACCGTGCTTGAAGGCCTCGGCCCACAAAGAGACGACTTTTTCTGGCTCCCGTGATTCGGCAGTGATTTAACCTCCCGACTGTCACTTTTTGTGTAATGAGGAAATTTCCCACCGCTGACCATGCCTGACGTCTGTAATTAACTTGGCAAATAGAGCGGATCTACGGGACTTCATTTAGGGGGGGCTGTGACACTCCGCTCTGTCGGCCTCGCTTTGTGATTTGGATTGATAACACACGAGTATTTTTACATCAACATTTTGGCTAGTGCAGCAGTAAATCTGATTCACTAATAAACAGGAGCTGATGAAATAAACCTGGTACTGCCAAGTTTGCTGGTAAAGCAGAACTGGCACTAGCCGTGTTGTTTCCCTGCAGGGGATGAGCACATTTCACTTTATTTGACAGAACTGATCAAATGCCAGTTCTGGCAACTACAGGATGGACAGCGCAGAGGGAGGAACTGCTTAAAAGAATCCTTTTTCAAAGCATGAAGCCTCGTCACCCGCACAGAATCCCGTTAATCACAACAGTTTCAGCAACATTAGAAGTCATGACAACAAATGTGGACGTAGTTCCATTTTTGTGCCTTTGCACAATCGACGATAGAGTTGGTCATTGCTCCGCTGCAGGCTGCATTCCATATATAGATCAGCCTTGAGCCAGCATTTCCATAGTTTTATGGAAAACTTTCCGGCCTGGGAGCTGAAGTATAACTATCATCAATCATATAGAGTTTTGCAAAGAACACTTACCGATTCACTACCCAGAAACTACAGTGGCATAGAGAAATTATCCCCCCCCCCCCCACCTATAGTCTAGACTGCAATAAATGGTTTCCCCACTGGGTGCCTGAAATGTACAGAATTGCTCTGCATCCTTCATAAGCAGTTTAAAGTAAACAAAACAAAAGCAAAGCCCCTTAAACCGTTCGGGTCTCTGCACGGTACACCGAGCCTCTGAAACAGTTTGTCTTCATGCGGCAAACAGTGCTTTTAAACTAAGAGAAAACTATCCTGACACTTGAGAGGGCTCGTCATCCAAACAGGGGTATAGCTCACGCCTTGTCAGCGATTGCCACAACAACTGGTGACAGATCTGTCAGCATTCCTTGAGAAGAGGATTTGTGCCAGAGTGCCACTGAATGTTTGAACACAGAAAGAAGTGGCTTTTTCTCAAGGCACCTCATCAGTGCTGTGGAGGGGACAAACGCTACGTTATGTAAGGTGACAGCTCTGACTGCACAATCAAAAAACATGCTTTATCGGTGATTTAATTAGGAAGTTTTACAGCTTTTCAGACATTCTTCCATCAGTGTGTCGAATGAATTTGCAGCCACACAGGAAAAGAACAGACCTCAACGCACTGTTGAAGAAAGGCATGAAATGTACTGTAGTATAGGTCTTCCCCTGCCCTCCCTCCAGGACTGATACACCTCCAGGATCGGGAAACATTCTTGTAAAAACCCTCACTGAACCCTCACACTGGGCTCACAACCTATTTGAACTCCTCTCTGGCAGGCATCTCAGATCTGAAAGAGACAGAATCACACGGCACAGGAGCAGCGTCTTCTTCGTTATGAACAGATACAAAAAGACCTTCGGTTGAAATCGCAAGGAAACACTGTACTCACCTATATGTGTATGAGTACAGTATGTGTTTAATGTATAGGTGTGTAGCGGTTTTCTGTTTCCCAAAAACCTTTTTTGCAAACATTTTAGTTATATATTTGATTTACATTGTCCAGTTAGCTTCAGTTTTAGTCTATTTCACAGATGAGTGTTCTTCATGCTGTGTGTGTGTGTGTTTTAGGAGCAGCTGGAAGCCATAACAAATGTGTGTCAGCCCACACATGGGCAAATAAAATGTTGTAATTGGGAACTCTAAGATATTTAAATACAATTTAATTCACTCCTAAAGCCAGTTTATAAATGTTGCAATTTTGTGATATTAACATAACTAGATTAGGGTCTCAGTGTTGCACTAAATCCACATTTGAATTAACTTAAATTGAATGCATATTTCTAAAATAGCCATTGTAGTATATTGTGTATTGTTTTACAGCATATTCCACAAGGTACTGGTTAACACAGTCAGTGCCAACAGATGTTGTTGATTCTTTTTATGTTTCATTAAAAAAATAAAGTCGATGTGTTTTGGCATTCCTCGTGTCAAAGCAGTGTACTACCCCTTCTCCCCACTAGGCGGAGCTAAAACACCAACAAAAAACGGTTTGAGCACAGCTGAGGCTCATCAGCCAATGACGTTTGACCAGGAAGAACAGAGAGCGTCGCGCGGAGCTTACGTCACTGCAGCGCCAACGTGCTAATCCGAAAGGTGAGTGAAGACTTTCGGTAAAATAACAGATGTCATTTTTGAAAGAAATACCGGAGAAGCAAAAAAAAAAACACGGAGTGCTCTCTAAACAAACGCAGCGTGTCCGTGGGTGGAGAGTTACACTGCTCGGATCACGTAGTTTACTCGATAACCCGGCAGGTTTATTAACGCCATCGTTTTAACGGTTGGACCGACAGCATGGCAAACTCCATGACAAATGTTAACATTTAAGTTGGCGGTCAAATTAAACGAGGTAAAAACAGGGCGGCGGACATGAACCGAGGACTTGGCGAACCTCTGACACAAAACTCTTCAATTCGGCGTGAATCAAAAACACGTCGGGTTCTTATTTCGTTTTGGTATTCAGTATTTTATGTTTGGGTGAGAGTCGCTACCTTTCTCTGCGTAATGCTGCTCCGCCATTTGTTTTGTTTATTTGTGTTTGAGCGACATGAGTAGGGCAGACAAGCTTAATGAAAGGTGACGTCCACTTCATAGTAAGTTATAAATACAGAAATGATACCCCTGCTGGGGTTCAGTCTCTCTTCTTTTTTTTTTTTACACATTTTAAAACGCTCATTGGGCCTGAAAGAGATTAAGTAAACAATTCTTACATTTGTTTACCAGGTTTTAATTCTCTATTATGTCTGAGTTGTGCCCACTGTGGTACTATGATTGCAGGAGATGTTTTTCAAAATGAAGATGAGGATTTCTTGAAGTGCCCTTGTGGTTTGGCTTGCGTAGGGAAAACTTAGTGGGTGTTGAAAACAAGGATTTGTGAACATAAAGGCAGTATAAGAAATGTAGATGAAGAATCCCAGATGGCCAGAAACTTCCATTTAGGAGGCCATGATGTATGATTGTCTTCATTTCAGGTGGTAGAAGCTGTGCATCTTTTTGAAAGGGGTGTTTATGGGGAGAGAGATTTGTTGCATTGGGAAGCAACTTTTTCCTGAACAGTGTCGGTGTATGTACAGTTTGGACCTCACCTGTCTCTATAAATTGTCCTTTCTGCTTGTTTTGATTATGTTGATGATTGCTTTTAGCTGAAACACATTCGTTTTTGCCTACAACAAATAGATTATTGATCTGTCTGTTTAATTATTACCTCATCTAATTTTAATTTGATTTAAAAACCTTTTTTTCCCTCAGTTGTCTCTTTCTTATGGTATAAAGCAGTACACAGCAGACCATGTGATTGGTTTTTTTTTTTGTTTTTTGAAGTATATACACAGACTTTCATGCTGGTTAAAGTCTGTTGCTGAGTTCAGTTAATTGCTGCCAGCAGTATCATTCTTTAACCCAAGTTAAAATAGTCCTTTGTTTCTGTTTTTTTTTTTCCCCCTCACAGACCACCAGGAAGCCAAAGCGTTGTGCAGTCATGTGGCCTATAATGTGGACAGCGATGCGGACCTACGCTCCTTATGTCACCTTCCCTGTGGCCTTTGTGGTGGGAGCAGTGGGCTACCACCTGGAGTGGTTTATCAGGGGGACCCCCAAACCTGGAGAGGAACAGAAGAGCATCCTGGAAATGAGGGAGGAGCGGAAGCTGCAGGAACAAGTGGGGATTGACAGCACTCAGGTGCTCAGCCTCAAAGAGAAACTGGAGTTTACACCTCAAGCGGCCCTGAACAGGAACCGACCTGAGAAGAGCTCACCTGTGTCGGTGTGATAGACTTGTTCGCCCTTTCGCAGCCGGAGGAGAGTGTACTGGGAGCAGAAGGGGGTGAACCAGAAGGCAAAATCACCCTATTTTTCTGATCACGTTATCCATACTTTGTCACTCGTGACCATCCTGAAGCACCAGATTGCCTGGGTCAACACCGGACACTAGAAAATAATCAAAGAACATGCACTTGGTCTTCTATCAAATAAAGTTATGGGCTGGATGTGATTCTATGCCCAATCCATTAATGTTGCACATGCATTGATTAATAACTAACGTAATCCGTTGTATTTAGAACACCTTAATTCTGGCGCCTGTGGATAATCAAACTTTGATTTGATAACAAGGTTTTATGTGATTTGCTTGTCTGTCTGTCATCTGGCGCAAAGAAAAGAACATTTTTATTTATTTTAAATCTGATTGTGGCACTATGACACAAATTGAATTGTGACTGTTGTCAAGTCACTCAAATGTCATTAGCTATCTCACAAAACAGATTTTCACATTACAAACCTGTCACAGTGTTTCCCTTTGATCTTTTATGTATGTTGAGAAAGGATTTCTGATTGTGAACATAAAAGCAGCAGACAAAGACAGGTCTTTGTTACAGTTCTTTTTATCTCATGTAACCTTTGATGGTATGTGACAAAATAAACCAGCATTGTGGGAGGTCTCTCAGGAAGTTTAAGCTGCTTTGTGGTACTCTCTTGAACATGCACACAATACTTTCATTTTAGAAAGTCCGTATGATTTGTACATTTTAAAGTCTGAATTATGTGTCTTGCTGAAAACAATAAAAATCAATAAATGGAAATTGTGTTTGTGTGCTCGCAGTTCCAGGTATGATAGACATTTCAGAAATGTCTAAAGGGAAATGTATTCTAACAAAATAAAAGCTGGGTGTTTCAGTATTTGGCACTTGTGTTGCAACAGGATTGTTTTACGCTCAGGTCTGAACAAAGAACAGAAAGTGACATCAAAGTTGAAGGAAGGAAGTAATGACTCTGCTCATTCAGCTTCAAGAAGGAAATTATTTTGGTGGGAAAGGGTCAACTCATTCACTTTTCGGAATTTGACCCGTAGAAAATTTAGTGATCTGAAATTAAGAGAAACAAACACTCCATTTCACAGGTGAAACATTTTGTGTTTGTTTATTTTAAATCATAAACTTATAATCAAAATGAAACATTTCTAAAAATCTCTTAAAAAGTAGCTGTAAATGTGTTATTTGTAATTGCTGTAAACTGCAAAATGAGTGCAGTTACAGTGTTAAAATGATCAATTCCAGCTGACATTGGTATTATAACAATATATAATCACAGTATCCTAAAATCTGGATTTAGTTTGGGGGTACAAACTTTTACAATGTATAACAAAATAAATAATAATGAATAATGCTAAACCGCCCTTTAAATGGCACTAATGTCCAATAATCAATTTGCCCGCTCAATGTTGGGAGCATATACTTCATGTAAAATGATTGGGAGGCCACTGCCACACATGCTACCCAGTATGAATTACTGAAGGTGTTTCACCTTCAACGGTGGCCATCTTGTCTACGTAGCGGAAGGGGGCGGGGCCACCAACCTGTTTTTCAAACTACTAAAGAGGCGGACTTTCTAAATAGGTTTATTTTTCTAACTATATTGTTGTCCGATAGACACCATTCATGTATTTACTGTGTGTGTGAAAAGAGCACAGAAACAAGGTCACCTTTTTAAAGTAAAATGAACAAACAAAGCTGGCAGATATTTTGGCAGGTGACCTGTTCAAATGTTTTTGTCATCATTTCCGGCCTCTCATGAGTTGGAGACAACGCCCACTCTGGGAAATTCAAGACACAAGTAGGTAAGCACTGATAGATATGTGTAACTATTCCTTTGGAGACATGCATCAGTAGAACAACACAAGGCCAAGATGTTTTCCTTTAAAGGGATTATTTTTGACTGACTGTATTTCACAATCTGTCAGTGATGTCTCATGTATACACTGTTCCACTGTGTATGACTCACTTTCATAGGCTGTGCGATTCTATAAATCACGATTAGAAATATGCTGCTTTTGTTTGTAGGAATGTAGTGCTGAAAAAAATATGTACCAGAAGACATGACCTTTGACCTCCTTCGTGTACGCAGCAGAGAGAGGGGACGTTTTTCACATAGCCAATCAAGAAAATCTTTATTAAAACACAAATATATATAGAAGTGAATCTCTGATTGAAGATGGAGAAGTTACTGGTGCGGCTCCATAGTGAGAAAACTGTGTAGGTTTCTCAATTAGACACGCGAGAAACACACTGAAGTCTAATAATTGTTTCGCTAACTTGTTCACTCCAATCCTGCAGCCCTTCCTAATAATGCAGCAGAAAGGTCTATCACCGCTGCACTCAGGGAGCCCTCCTAATAGATGGCGTCCTCTTCAGTGTGCCAGGATAAGATCCGCTACATTACCCTGCCAGACAGCGAAACTGGAAAGATTGTGAGGCCCTCATTTACATTGGCACCAGAGTGGTAAATACTGTGCTTATCGGCAGCCATCAGCTTCTACCGCGCTCTTAAAGTTTGCTATCATCAGAATGACCGGCTCCACTCCAGTGACCCCGGTTGTGCATGTGGAGTGAAGAAATTACTTCAAGCTGGGAGAAGTTTCCATTTTAAACTAGCGAGGATGGAGAGGTGGAGGTGAGGCGGCAGTTTAATTCTACTGAGAGTTAAGAGGGAGTGTGTTGTGTTTAGGTGTGTTTAGGTGTGTTTAGGTGTGCACGTGTGTTCTCCAGGGAACAATCAGAGGTCAGGTCATCCGTCTTAACAATGGGCCAGCTCCTCAAAACTGGACAGTACTGTGGGAACCGAGCACCGAAGCTCCTGGGAAAGGAGGGGGATGTAGGGAGGTGCTACATTGTTCTCGCTGGGTGATAGGGATACTTTTTTTGTCCAGTTCAACATCCTGAGTGGACATGCTGGAGACAGTGTTCCCTCTGCTGCAGGAACAATAGAGCTGTATGCTGGAGGGGCACCACATCCCCTTGTTAAACAACCACACGCATACACACACACAGAATCCCGCAATACAGGTATTACTGTAGATCTAATGTATACACTGACAAGGGCTGTAAGATAAACATATGAAGGGTTTCAAACTGGAATAGGAAATTGGATGAAAAAACATTTGCAGGTTTAACCAAATACTGTTTTCCTCTTGGAGCAACATGTTCCAAAAACTTTAATCTTAAGTACTTCTCATATCATTTCTTGAGGATAAGTAGAATTTAATTTGCCGCATAGGGGCAGCACAATGAGCTCATAGCACGTCTTTGATGTAGTATCATCTTAAAAAGTTATGGCATGGAGAAAATTGGAAATAGGAAATGGTTTAAAATGTGACAAAAATACAGAAGGTTTTGTTAGTTAGACTAACACCATCAACATTGTTTTTTTTTTTTTTTTATCATGGACCACATTATCAGAGTTTAAAGCTAAAGTTGTCCTCAGACTTTATTGATCTCTTTATTGTGAAGCTGTGTATAAGTCAGGGAACTCATGCTGTGGTCACAAATTGGTGTGTGACCTGCTAATTTGAAGCCTCGAGGATGGCATTTTGATCGTTACCATCTTGGTTTGTTGGAGCCAGAAGTGACCGTATTTTGACAAGCTGGGATGGAAAGAGCAGTATATCTGACTGAGAGGTTAAGGACACTATGTGTGCCCACCTATGGCGGAAACATGACTCCACTCCTGGCGTGTCAATTAAACCAGACACGCCCCCGAACACACCACTATTTGAGGCCTAATATCTAATTAATTGTGGTCTATATTTTCATAATGACTGCCAGAACACTGATCAGACGGTGTGAATAGGTGAATGACATCATAATGACTTGTGGAAAAAAAATTTTACTGACAGAAGTTTTTCTTTTTGGGAGCCAACCCCTAGCGGCCCTCAGTGGCATTGTACTTTAAAGCACTTCCGCATTGGCTTTACGTTTCAGACCTGGAGGCGGCATCAACTTTCATATGCATGTAAGGCACACATTTGCCAGCAAAAATAGACAGAAGATCACATGTGCACTATATATTCATAATAAAAACCCATTGTAGCCACTAATTATATTATGTCAACAATTTAACAGGTGAAGAGCAGTATTTTTCCAGCGCGCTATCCTGCCTCGCTCCATCTCTGTGTCTGTGTGCGTGTCCTGCTCCGAATGAGGGTGTAGACAAAAATCAGGCTTCTGCTTACAACTTTTCTTCTGTTGGACCCGAGTTCGAATACCGATGGAGATTCTCCAAGGGAACCTCAAAGTTGAAAGATAAAGGTGGCAGTCACCGTGTTTTGGTCTCCAACTCCTGTTGAATGTTCCACTGAGTTCACCAGCTGGTCGCTAACTTTGTTTGCTTGTCATTGGTGCTGGGCAGGTAGTGTACAGCTGCTTTATCAGAGCTCTTTCACTAAAAATAGCAAAAGGATGACAGCTTTGAGTGCAAGCCAAAAAAAAAGCAATGTCACTGTAAAACCAAAACAATGAGCTTAAAGAGACCAAAGCAATATTTAGAGCCAAGGTACACTCAAGTGTCAGGTGGATTTTTTTTTTTTTTTGAATAGCAACACCTTTCTCATTAGTTCACTATTTTTGTATCTTCAAACAATAGAAATCTGGAATAAAAGACATTGCTTCTATCACAGTTATTGTACTACAGGTCTTCAAACTTACGTCTCTCAGCTGCACAAGCAAAAGGTTCAGTACGACCCACAAATGAACCTGGACAAGCAAATTAAAACCCCCACCGTGTCCACACGCAGCTATGTGAGCTATAAGTAGTACCAGCCCTCTTAATTGACTCCAGCTACACAGCAGGCACTTTGCCCATTTCTCCCGCATCCTTCACGGGTCTTTGATGGGGCGGTTGTGACATTAGGTCCACAAACACAGAGGACTCAGAAAGAAACAATGCAACAATGCCCACTGCAGCCCCATTGTCAGGGTGAACAATCTCCAACAACCAATCCCTGGGGAGAAACAATACTGCAACAGGAAACAGATACAAACCTACTTCCTATCCGGCATTTACATTTAAGAGCTGGTCAAAGCAGTTTTGTGTGTTGTTTTGTTGAGTAGCGCAAATGCCCAAATTGAGGACCGGGTGCAGGAACGTGACGTTGTTATGGATACAGAGAAAGTCGTGTGTCGGCATTGTGTGACTGGATGTCAAGAGAAACAAAAGCAGTTGGCACATGTAGGCCTTTTCCACAATAATATTTACACCAACCCTAAAAAGTGGATTTAGCTGCAAAGAAAATTATTTATAGTTGAATCTGAATGGAGCAGTATTACATAACATTTGTGACTTCATCCATCCTGTAGCTATTTCAAGCCCTGCTTCCCCCTTGTTTATCAGTGTTGTCGTGAAAGTCTGAGTTTTGTTGGTCACTCCTAACTTCTTGAGAGTGTGTCTGTGAATGTGAGTGCCGTGTCGGCCTGTTCAGGTTGCTTCCTCGAGATGTGCAGCGCTTTCGGCAGAACAGCTGGCAGGAAGTATGACAACAGATCAGCTCATTTTGGCTGGACCCTGGAACACAGCGTTTAAAGTCTCCTGAGAGGTTGGTGCTGTGCATTTCTGTCCAAGGCCTTCCCTAAAGGAGAGTTGCCTCTGGGCATGACAGTCGGCCTTTTATAAGACCTGCTGGAGCCTGGCGGGTGTTTGATGGCACTGCAAACTGCTTAACGGTCTAAAGGCGTGTGTATAGCTGTGTGTGTGTGTGTGTGTGTGTGTGTGTGTGTGTGTGTGTGTGTGTGTGTGTGTGTGTGTGTGTGTGTGTGTGTGTGTGTGAGACTAAACTGCAAGATTGCCTTTCTGTGATCAGCATGTGGCTTCACTAACAGAGTGAGGAAATGCATCAGCAGTGACTTCAACAATGTCAGGAAGTGCAGTCAGAATGGCATCTGATCCCAAAGGCTGTAGGACTCGCAGATAGCGCTCTTCCCAACGATTAACTCCCGTTCATTTTATTTTCAGTTTTACACAAAGAAAAACCTCCATTGTTAAGCTCTTATTGGAACATCCTTGAAACACCGCATGCAGATTATTGGAAATAGTCTAGAAGTGGATGGTAGATAATCAAACCAATGAATAGGAGGATATTTCATTAATGTCCTATTGTCCTGACCAGGGGAACATGTAATCAAAACATCACTTTTATCTGCACTGTTGGGAGGCTTGAAAATCTCTCTGGGCGGCAGATAGCAACTGTTGAGAAAAAGACGGCTGGTGAGGCAGCAAATAACTCAAACTGCATTGTTGTTGTTTTTTTTTTATCTTATGGGCTTATACTTGCTTCGCTGAACAAGAGGTGAGAGTTTAGTCTGCGGATAGGACAGAGCAGGGCGTTGAACTTCTCCGGCTTGATCGGCTATAAAGAAGATGGATGCAAAAGGCAGTTCCGCTGTTCCGCTGCAGGCTTCGGTTGGCAGCAGAGGGCCGATACGGGTCGCCCTGCGCAATCTGTTCCATGACCCTTCTTGGCTTTTTGCGAAAAACACAGACACGAACAATCACATGGACGCATTCGCGCAAATGCAGGCCGAGATAAAAAGACCGCAGAGGGGATGCCAGCCAAGTTCTCGTGAACAGGCATTGAACTGGGCAGCTTCTGCAGGCTGTTTGAACTCTTTTCCCTACACCGTCTGCCAATTTGTTCTCCACATGGGCTGACAATAAAAACACATTCCACTCCGAGGACTGACCTATAGCCTTTCCTTTTGTTATTAAGTTATTAAAAGTTTTTTCAGCTGCTTTGTTCTTGTTCGACCTCCCACACACACACCGAGCTGTTTGTCTTGTGAGACCCTGTCTCACTTAAATTTCCTATTAACTCCTTTTCCTGCCACAGATAGCTGCTTATTGTCATGGAGACAGTTGAGTAAATTGCTGGAAATAAATGCCGTTTCGCAAAGAGCTGCAGCCACACCTTTGAAAAAGACATATTGCTCCATTCTTTCAGAGCCTGCGAGAGCACCTTTGTTGAAGGTGCTGAGTTCTGGATTTCATCAATTGCTCGCCACAAAAACAGCGTTAACGGTGCAGGCTCTCGAGGGGAAATTAAATTGAGGCAGCATAAAGTGCTTCTCCACTTTGTATGAACTTTTACCGGCCTGTGAGCGATGCCCCTGTAGCGCCAGTGCTACAGATTTGAAAACAGACATTAAATCAAAGTTATTTCCCTTCATTTTTTTCACCCTCAGGAGGTTATGCTCATAATACCCTCCACTTCCCCACACCTCACTCTTTCTATTATTTATTCTATTATCTTTCTCTTGAGTGATTTCGTTCCTGGATCTTGGATATCAGAGAGTGTATAGTTAGACACAGAAGCAATACTCATTTCAGAGCTATAGAAATCTCCTCCATGTATTCAGAGAGAAGGGCAATAAATCATCTACACAACTTGGAATAGAGTGTGTATAACGTGAATGATGCTGTATTTCTAATTTACTGAGTGATCGTGTGATAATTAGATCAGTAATTGACGGTGTCATCAATATGTCATTAAACTTTATTTTCCTTAAAGTAATAAATATCGGCACAGGCATTTCTTAACAAAACATTAAATACAGTTTTCACATAATTTCCTCTCATTGAATTTGTACATTTCTGTACCGCTTTCAGCCCATTCAATGTGCAATCACGTCACTGAGTTTGTTCTTTGAGTTATGTCTCGAGCTCACAAAAAAGTTTTCGAGCTGAATGTTTGTATTTGCTCTGTTATTCAGGGCGTGCTGTATGCTTTGGTCCTCTTTCTCTCCCTCCCTCTTTAATCATAGCTAAAATACTATGGTTACTGGCAATTATAAGTCATGTTCAATCCCACAATTCCAATGGTTTGGCTCCCCTTCTTTATTTTTATTTTTTTACCCTTCCCAGTCCACGTCCCCAACTTCAGTGACCGAAACTCACTGGGTGAAAGGGGGGGAAGTATATTGTGTGCATGCATGCATGCTTGCAACCACGCAGCCATTATCCTCCTGGGAGCTGAGCAGGATCCAGAGACCAGTACATTCCACAGGGTGGACGCAGCCATTGGGAGAGCAGGAGGGGGGGGGTTCAACCAACTCCACGGGTTACAGTGCAAATCTCAGGGGAATATGCTTTAAAAAAATCGTCCTCTTCTGCTTTCCCTTCCATAAACACTCCCAGTAGCCCCTCCGCAGACACCCCCGCCCCGCCCTGCCTCGCAGTGTGTTTTATTTTTTTATGCTGTCACCTTCAGCACTAAAAGCCATTAAATGTTATATGAAGGCGTCTTATGACTTTAATCTTCTCTCATTGTGGAGTCTCATTTTCTCTGCCTTGGGGAATGCTCTCAAAATGTTTCATTTTGAATAGGTCCATTTATCTGATAAATCTCCATCCTCACAGGCACCGACTCCACAGTTCAGTGGCTGTTCTTCTTCATTCTTTTCTCCCCATCTGAGTTCCCACCGTGCACTCCTGCTAGTTCAGTGTCATGTGCTGGATAATATTTATAAAACCTGGAAGACTCAGCAACCAAACAAAGCTTTTATAGACACAGACGACATTACGTATTACCCCATCTGACTGACTGCATCATACGTAATGTTTTTGTTTTAAGTGTCCCTTATGGGCACCCTTAGTATTTTTCTCCGTGTAGTGTGCGCGTTTCTTATAATGAACTCGAGGGCTCCGTGTTGTCCTCATAGCCCCCATGCAGTTGACGTAACTGGGGAGCAGGTCGGCCTCTCCGGCTCCCCAGTTCACCTCAATCGCCATATCCCCGTAGCTCTCACAGGGGTTGGGGCAGTATGCAGCCTCACCCTGCGCAGGGAGGCTGACGTGACTCCCTGCATTGTAAGCCTGCGACACCTCCGTCTGGAACTCTGGAGTCTCCTGTTGGGCTGGTACCTGCTCGGGCCGAGGTAGGTAGCCTCGGTGCTCGGCCCGGTAGCGTTTCTCCAGTCGATGGGAGATGGCGAGCTGGAGCAGGTGGAGGAGCTCGATGAGGTTGAGGAGCAGGGAGATGGCAGCGACCACCTGAGTGTAGATGATGAAGATGGTCTTCTCGGTGGGACGAGAGACAAAGCAGTCCACCGTGTGAGGACAAGGGGACCAGGTGCACTCAAACCTTGCGTCGATGAAGAAGCCACCGTAAAGGAACCACAGCCCAACAATAAAGCCGAGCTCTACGAGGACTTTAAACAGGATGCTGAACGCATACGCACCCAGCAGCCTTCCTTTCAGTTTAGGAGCCTCAGGAGAAGCCCCGTCAGTTTTTCTCCCTTTCCCACCACTCTTTTCTTTCTCCTTCTCCTCTTCATTGTCTTTAGTTGCGTTTTTATTATCCCTTACTATCACAATTTCACTTCTCTTACTTCCACCACCACCTTCCTCTGCCTGCTTCTCATCCTTAACCTCCTTGTCTCTGTTGTCCTTCTCAGCCCTCATAGCCACATATCCAAAGTAAAAGATGGTCGGCGTGGAGACGAAGATGACCTGGAGGACAAAGTAGCGGAAGTGGGATATGGGGAAGGCTCGGTCGTAGCATACGGCCGTGCAGCCAGGCTGGCGAGTGTTGCAGACAAAGCCGGCTTGTTCGTCATCCCAGGCAGATTCGGCGGCGGTTGCCAGGACCAGCATGCGAAACAGGAAGAGTACGGTAAGCCACACACGGCCGATAGCTGTTGAATACTTCTGACCCTCCTCCAGCAGGTGCTCCAGAAAGGACCACTCAGTTCTGGACATCCTCTGCTCCTGTGAGGGCCGGTTAGAAGGGATGGGTGGGTAGATGGGGGGGGGGGGGAACATGAGAGAAAGTTTAATCTTAAAGATACTGAAAAAACAGTGCATAGATTTTCTCGTAAGATTTTGTAGATTAACTGACGATACTAGACGAGGATAGGTTCGTTTAAGCAGGAAAAGGAACGATGTGGATTTGCATTCTGTCTATCAGACCTATATTAACCCGACACGGAAAGCTATAATACAGCAAACAGGTAGATACACCACGTCAAAAACTGTAAATCCCAGTGTTCCTTATAAATTTCCACACCCTTTTTTTTACTCATTAAGATTTTTCACAATTTAAGAAGATATATAAAACGTCTTTTTGCAAACCAGAGGAATTCTCCGGCTCACCAAATAATTCTCCGTGGCGTTCAATTTCCCTATTTTTCCCATTCGTTTTTTGGTCTTTTTAGTTCTAAATGAATCTAAAGTAGATGACATGGCAGCTCTTTGAACCCAGAACATTTTTGCCCACACCAAGAATGTTCTGCGTTCAAAACACAGCTGGGACCTTTCTGTGTGAAGTTTGCATGTTCTCCCTGTATGTGCATGGGTTTTCTCTGGATGCTCTAGCTTCCTCCCACAGTCCAAAGACATGCGTGTTAGGTTAGATGTGAGTGTGAGTGCTTGTCTGTCTTTCCGTGTTGGCCCCGTGTCGGACTGGTGACCTGTCCGGAGTGTACCCTGCCTTTGCTAGAGTCAGTTGATAGGCTCCAGCCCTCTTGTGAACCACCACAGGTCCAAGCAGATGTAGATAATGGAAGGATCTTCTGTAAATATGACTAGAAGTGCTACAACTTATATTGTGACGCCCCTTTTTGTGAAAAAATATTAGCTTTAAATAGTCATTGTTGTTCTGTTCTTCTGTTCAGCCTGTTTAAGGTGTAGACTGCTATAGCAGGACCCTGGGCCCCATTATACCTGCCTAAAGGTCTAGTTAGAGTGGTTATGCAGGCTCTATAGTTTCCCCTGACTGCTACATTGCTTAACTTATTGCCTCGAATATACCACCGAGCTAATGCATAAGTGTTAAATCATTTATAGAAGTAGCAAATGAGCTAAGTTTCTTCAACCTTTTCACTACAATGGTGTCCTTTTTATGTTTTAACTGAGGAACATGTATTTGGCTGCACCCCCCTTATTAGTTCTTCCATGAGCTCACACGGTTGTTAAGGTGAGCTCCACACTCCTCATCATCAAGATGTGAAAAGCAAGGCCATGAAATGAACTGAAACAAAAACATATGGGGCTAAATTAGAATTTAAAGTGAATGGAAGTAGTGTAGAGTTTCAGTGTTTACAGCACAACTTGAGTGAAGGAATCCAAGAGAGGCCACTTACACTTTTAAGTTTTACAGGCATGTTTTATATTGGACTAATGAAATAATGTAGATTCAAATTACACAATTGTATTGATTCCATAAGAGTTTGTCTTGAATTATGGGGGACATGTTGGAAATTGTCGATGATAAAAGTGGTTCATCGGGAAGCTCAACGTGCACACAAACACACAAACACACACACATCTGAATAAACATCCTGTCTGGGAGAGTTTTGACTTTGCTGTCACACTTGTCTATTTGTTTATACTATTAATGTTTTTCTGTTATTTCTTCCCCTCTGAGGAAAAAGAAAACGTATCCCCCAGTGAAAATACAAACTTTTCTGACAGGATGAGACAAGACAATGGACTGTCAGGGTGTCCGGCCCTCTGAGCAGGCACCGAGATAATAAAAGTAACTGGACTGATTCTTGTTTTGGTAGTATTGTGTTGAGGTTTGCTGTTAGCCTCTCAACAAAACATGCCACGAAACAGACAAGTAACAGGTCACTATAGGAGGTAGAAAAAAAAAGCATAAAATTGGTCCAATTAAATAGAAGTCCATCATTAGTATGTCCAGTGGTGGAAGAAGTAATCAGATCCTTTTCTTCTGCAAAAGTACCAATACGGCATTAAAAATACTTCACCATAAGTAAAGGTCCTGTATGAAAAATACTACTTAAGTAAAAGTACATGCATATTAGCAGCAAAATTAAGTTAAAGTATGAAAGTAGTCTGGTCCCTCTGACTCACATATGCTTATATATGACATCATTAGATTATTAATACTTAATCATCAATGCGTCAGCAGCACGTTATTGTTGTAGCTGCTACTGGTGGAAGTAGTATGAACTACTTTACATCCATTTTTACACAGAGGGACACCAGTCTGAGGGTTTATGAAAAGATTACTGGGAGAAGAAAGAAGAAAAAAACAAAGCTCTGATCCACAAATCTGTTGTTGTTGTTGTTGTTTTTTTTAACTTTTTCACTAGTCTTTGATTTTCTGTGAGATATTGGATCATTTGAACATTCATTGAAATGAAACCATGAGAAGTTAAGGGGGATAAAAATCACTAATTGTCCCCAATTAGCTGTTAACAACGCAAAGACATCTGAAATGTGACCCAACTAAACACTGCTTTTTGTAAGCTGTCAGAAGTCTAACAGTTTTGAAACCCTTTAGTTTAATTTTAGTCCACTGTGTCCAATCTTAAAAGCAACTAAAGCTGCCAAAAAAAAAAAAAAAGGCGGTGGAGTAGCAAGTACAATATTTCCTTTTGAAAGGTAGTGCAATGGAAGAATGACGTAGCATCAAATGGAAATACTGGTAAAGTACGTCAAGATTAACAACGGTACTTGAGTAGACTAAATGTTACTTGCCATTACAATCCATCCAGTATACCACACTATAAAATACAATCAAACACTTAAAACAAGAAGCCAATAAACATTAAAGGGAAAAAGATCAACAGGCTTTTCACAGGACTTTGACAAGTCTGCTTTTAAAGTCATTTTGGATTCATCTAAGCTTTTTATATTCATATACCTAAAAAAAAAAAATCCCATGAATTAAAAAAAAAAACAACAACTAAGGATTTAAAAAGCACAAACTCATCACAGTCATTTCTACCCAAAACCTCATGTAAATTTAGGCTACTATTGAATGAAGTTATTCAGGGAGTTCAGTCACTCAGTAAATTACTACGGGAATTCAAGAAATAATGAAAGTATTATGAAAGATGGTCAAGAAAAATTGCCTCCAAAAAAAAAAGCCACAGTGAGCCAACTGAAATGTTATTCTGATACTTTGATGGATTAAAAACGACATCAAACATAGTACTCTGACAACTGTTGACGACAGCCGGGACATGTGATGCGTGTCCCTACACGTAGCCCTATATTCATCATTTTTCTGTCTGTTCTCATCTAATTATTCTCTTCTCTCAGAAAAAAACTTTCTTACCTTACTCTCTCGTGAAGCGGGCTTAGTCTCCTCTTGGCCTGCTGCTCTCAGCGCTCGGCGTAGATTTTTACTGTCACCCCTGCTGCTTCCTGTGGCGGACCGCGCTGCAGCTCGACTCGGCTCGGCTCGTTTGCCAGCCCGTCTTTAAAAAGAATCCATGTAATCGGAAAAAGTGGGGGAAACTTTCCCATGCCTGAGTCTCTGGAACCTCCCTCAGGAACTTGGTCCAGGAAATGGGATGGATGAACTCAAAGTAGCTCTGGTTAACTGCGCTCGGACGTTCTGGTTGAACTTTAGTTTGAAGACCGCCGGCGTGCATTAATTGGGTGGAAATATTTAAAGGTTACAGGTGCAGAGACTTGGGGGGGAAAAAAAAAAAATCGAGGCATGAATGGACAATACTGGAGAGACCGAGTGTCTTATATTTACCTTTTAAAAAAAATAAAATAAAAAAAAGGAAGTAGTTCAATCTACATAAATAAACATAAATACAGTCAATAAATAATTCGATACCACTTGTCAACGTTAATTAGACCAACTAATACGACCCATTTTTCTAGCCAATACAAATTATGTCAGCCTCTTATCGGTTTTATCTAGGCCTATATTATGTTTTCCTGTAGCCGTCTTAAATAGAAAGTCATTTCAGCCCCCCATACCTTCAGCTGTGAGACTTCTCAGATGGTCGTTACTGGACTATCTGATAGACTCGTGTAATTTTCCATTATGCCACATAATGGCGCCAGTTATCTGATTTCCGAGAAGCACATCACGTTCCCCTCAATAGAGCACCGTCATTGGGCGAAAAGTGAATATTATGGTTGGAGCAGCATGAATCGATTGACCTAATGTTGACCTAATTAGGTTTATGTCACCGGAAACTTTTTTTTTTTTTTTTTTAATGTCAATTTATTTGTATATATTTATATATATTTAGTGTATCAATCAGGTGCTGAAGTACAATTCAAAAACATACTACTTGTGCTTTGGAGTCATTCAAATATCTGCTACATTAAACATACGTTTATAAGGGAAATAGCCTATTGTTTTTACTACCATGGTTATTATACAGCTGTTCTTTTCAGATTATGATTTTGCATAAAAAACATGAGAACAGTTTATAAAATAAGATGTAGGCTAATTTATGCAAAGCTATTGAAATGATCATTGCCTTGCTACAAAGTTGAGGTACATTACATTTTAGTGCATCATTAATAGCAATCCAGTAAGGTATAATAATACAACACCATCAGGGGTTGTTAGTATTTTTACATTTGATTAAAATATTTTTTTTCCAGCAGTTTTTATGTACTTTGGGGAAAAAAAACCCTGAGTATTTTCTTTTACCACCGAGATAAGTGTGTGTGTTTTCTATAAATCTGTATGTGTACATAGTATATAGGCTTTAATAGTAACCATCTGTAAACTAAAATAAACCACTTGGTTATATTCCACAGTGTATTCCAGCTGCTTATGGCCACCGTAGATATCATCTTCTGATGCCCCACTTATTTAAATTAAGGTTTTTGCTGACAAGTCATCTCCTCGAAGTTGTTCCCAATCATCACTGTACCATCATTACATGTCAAAATGTAGATTATAAAAAGACTGAGGAGGCAGGGTCCATCAGCTGTGTTCTGTGCTGCACACAGCACACAGCAGACCTTTTATAAAAAGCCCGGTAAATTGACAGTGAATCATCCTGACAGATCAGCGTCTTGCTCTTTTCTTTGGTCGTTACATCCGTAGAGGAATGGCGAGGAGGGAAGTGGGGGCAGCAGACATAGAGTAATGGAACCGTTTCCATTCAGGAGATGTGTTATGCCTTCCTGTGTTCGGTGTGTTCCTCCCCGCCGATGCCGTTATCAACTAAACTAATTGCCAGCTTCAGCTTCAATCAGTTCCTCACTGCTGGACACATTTTTTTCATTCTTTTTTCATTTTCATTTTATTTTTTATGACCGAGTGAGAACTGAGAGTACATGAGTGAACTCAATAATGCAGATATGTATGTAGATTAGAAACACTAATGCGAAGGTGAGTTAGAAGTCAGATTATGAGTTCGGGGGATGAACAAGCTTTGGAGCTTTCTTTGTCGATTTTCATCATTTTAAACGTACATGACAAAAAACTTTTGGACAGGTGCATCTTCACATATTCAAGTTAAACAACAAATGACCGATACATTTACTTGGCAGCTTAGAAAAAAGAAAGTACTGACAGCCAACAAATCATGGCCATGTTTGTGTTTTTTCTTACATGAATAAATAATGGGGAGAGTATTAAATCACCCTACCTTGCTTAATACCAAATGATTAACGGCAAACATTGCCTGCAGACAAACAGGCTGCAACACCTTCTACCCAATCTCTCTTTACCCTCTAACTTAATGTGCTTCTGTTGGGTTGAAAATTGATTTTTAGAAAATAGTCCATGATATTTTTAGCTACACTAGCAGCTTGTCACTTAGTTCAGCCCTTTGGTAAACTCTATACTAAAACATCTTGGTATTTATCTGATGGAAAGCAGCAACATTTAGAACAGGTCCCGAGGGGGAATTTGACAAAATAGCATAGGAGAAATCAAATATGAAATATGTTTCACTTATCCAATAAACTATCCAAACATTTAGGCTTCTCGTTGAATTGTCTTAAATGTTTGTAGAGATATTTCTAGCTGCTTTTGGATAACACTTACCATTGCCACTGACCATTGAACCAGTTGATGCAAAAGGAGGGGGAACTTTCTGTGCTTGTCTGGCCACTGAGAGAAATGGACTAAGAAATGCAATGCCACCAAGCGGACCAATCATAGTTGTTGTGGTCTGCATTGTCATGACATGTAGTTGTATTTCTGGGGAGGTGCGGTCACATGCTGTGTTCAAATGGGGTCGTATTTACCGTGTTCACGATAGGAGGCCATATTCCCCCCCCCTCGTGATATTCACGATATTGAAACTCGAACGTTTTGGTATGCCACAAGTTCACAAGTTTTGACGTGTTTGCTGATGCTTACGGAAATGTCGGAGGCTATAGAATAAAACATTTTGTTGGTCCATAAGCTAATATATTGTAATTTTGGTCATGTAGAGTGCTAAAATAATGCATCTGACAAACATGTTCTTATTTCCCGCCTGCTAGTTTGCTCAATTGTTAGCCTCTGTGGCTTTTAGATGCTGCCCATGTTGCCATTGCTTAGCAGCTGTCTTCTCACGACTTAAACAGCAAGCATACAGTGAGCACGACTTCCCATGTTAATTCCACGAGCTAACAAGTTCCATTTGAATGCAACAATACCGCGGCATAGGCTACAGTGTGGGGTAGCTTTACGGCTACGTCAATTCTACATCATGTAAACATCACAAAGCTTAAGTTTAAAGCTTAGTCTTGTTTATCACCAGTTTATTATGCCGTTATCTCTCTGGTTCCTCAGTTGACCCATTGCTTTCATCTTATCTACGAGGAACACATTCATGAGTGGCTTCATACATGGGAGCACTGTATTTGCAACCGTATAAAATACATTTGTAATAAGCTCAAAAATGGATTTAACTGCACATCCCTAAACATGGATGTTGCAGCTGCTCAACACAAAGAAGTCTCTGCTTAACAGCAAAGTTCTTGTGACATGTCATATCATGCAAAATTAATCTGCGAGACGAGGAGGAAAAAAATAACACGACTTCTGCTGGGGTTACGTTATGTAGTGCAGTGTGGCTGCATTGTGTGTGTGTGTGTGTGTGTGTGTGTGTGTGTGTGTGTGTGTGTGTGTGTGTGTGTGTGTGTGTGTGTGTGTGTGTGTGTGTGTGTGTGTGTGTGTTTCCATGGGACGGCAAAAGAATCTCTCTCACTCTATCAGACTGTCACGTTAACAGTACATTTCCAGCACAGAAAGAAGTATGTGTCTGTCAGCACTGCCTGGTTAGTAAAGATGTCAAGGCTACATGAGATGTGGGCTCTGGGCTCCACAGCTTTTCATGTTGTTTGATGAAATATGCATGACAATGGTAGAGCTGTAAATCTTCTGAAGTGATGGAGATATATATACTCCATGTTGAAGCCTGGTACGACGATGGGAGAAGGGTGATGGGATATCTCACTACTCTAACAGGGACTGTGACATCATGGCTAAATAGAGCTGCAGTATCTGGTTCTTTAGTATTTATTTGGTTTGGCTATATCTAAACTCTACCAGTTCTCTTTTCCCATCGCATGTTTAAACAAACTGTCATGTCTCCCTGTTGAAATCAGGCTCCACATCCAGAGTGTTGCCTCGATCCCCATGTGATCTTCTTACCATGTGTCTCCCAGCCCTATTACGCTACAGGGACCACCCCCTGACAGGCGCTATTGATCTCAGCCAGCTTGGAGCGACGCCATGAAAGTGCACATTGACAGTTGATGACAGCTTTATTAGAAAAAGGAGGACAAGGCGGATCAGCAAGTTTCCCCACATCAAAAGGCCCAAAGGGGATGAGCCATGGGTACAGAGCTCATCCCGTTTGTTTGGGATCAATTGAGTAGCCGGGTTTTTGAAGGTGATCAATTTGTTCTGTCCACTGTGGATAATGCCCTCTGACCGCAGGTAAATCTGAGCCACCATAGAGAAGAAAACCCTTTGGTCGGTGTTTATGCTAGAATGTAATTGGCAGACTCTCACTGCTGATTTATAAACTAATCAGATTTAATTCTGTCTTCATTTCCGGCTACTTTGCAAAGACAAATAACGAATCTGTGTTTGCATTCTTATTACAAATTTCTACCAAATGTGTAAAATCACGTTTTGTATTAAACCGTAATTGAAAACACTGGATGCCTCCTACTTCCTCCCCTTTGGTGCATGGATCATGATGGGAAGTGTGGAAGTGGTTTTAAAAAGCTAATTTTACTTGAATCTTTAGATCCTGTGAGAGAGCTTTCTTCATTGACTTTCATTTGTTTTCTACAGATCGGTTTTTATGGGAAATACCTGCATTGGCCAACTCTTCGACTGTGAAAGTATGTAAGAGGGTTTATGGGTTTTTCATCTACCAATTCAGCCACTGCTTCCTGTGCAAAAAAAAAATAAAAAAAAATAATTCTGTGACCACGGCAACGCAGGACTTCAATCACAAGCTCTGCAGAGAAGTAGCTGGTGTGCTGGGGCCGAAAGGTATTTTTAATTATTTTTTTTCAACATCAAAATGCAACCAGGGTTGTAAGTAAAGGTCTGGGACCGCTCGGATATCTGGTTTCAGCATAGTTCACACAAGTGATAATGAAGATACACAGATCGGCTGGCAGGCTGTGAAGCAGGTGGCGCGAGGCTGAGCAGTAAACGATTCCAACTTGGTGATGAATGCCCTGCCATGTACATGAGAGGCACAGGCGCATGTTGTGCCATGTTGAAAATGTGGATATTACACCTTGACCCAGTGAACCAATAAATATTCATTAGTCTGCTTTCCATGGAGAGAGTGAGAGAGAGAGAGAGAGAGCGGGCGTGCGTACTTCAGCACTGTTGTTATGTAGCAAATTGGCGTGGCTTAGCTGAGAATGCGATTGAAGAGAAGGGGGGCGCCACAAACATAATGAGACTAATACATTAAAGGGTGTGTTTCTCCGTGCGTTGCATGAAGGCATTTCGTGAAACACGCTTATAGCAGAGCATGGGGGCGATCGAGCGTACGGGCTTGAACTGTTAAAAACACACACACACACACACACACACACACACACACACACACACACACACACACACACACACACACACACACACACACACACACACACACACACACACACACACACACACACACACACACACACACACACACACACAGGCAGTCTCACACTGTCACTGACCATGGTGCTGAAACCAAAAGCTGCTGCTGTCACCAAGCTGTTCCTGTTCCACAACTGTCAATGCTGTTACTAAACCAGTAGTGATACAAATAATCATACATGACATAAATGTTTAAATGAATACACTGCAAAGACAACTTGAAAAGGAATGGTATTGCATGTCTCGGTGGTTTCTTATTTTGGTGTATGAGCACATCATGCAAAGTGTTGGCATAGCATCCTGTTAATTAGTGTGGCGTTTTGTAAGTGAAGGCTCGTAGTAATATTGAGTCAGTAGCATTAATGTGGCACTTTGTGTGCGTTTTAAAAACTAATCCATCTGCACGTCACTTGATACATTTTTCTTTACTGCTAGAAGTGAAATTTCTCCGAACTGTTGCAGCAGTAAATTTGAATACAGAATGATTTCCAGTGTGAGAAAATCCCAAGGAAAACAAGAAGCTGTACAGTAAAGCCGTTTATAATATTTATAGAAAAATATCACGTTTTACTAGACCGGAGACAAATGACATCGAAAAGCACTTGTATATCATGAATATTTATCTGCCCTGCAGGGAGAGCTTTGTTTTCTAAATGAAAGAAGGGCAGATGGGAATTGGTGTTTTAAATCATAAAACAGTAGTAGGTACTCCCAGAATAATATGGAAACTGTCATCTGGCATGCTTCTCTCAAAGCATGTGCAGTACATGATGGTTGTAGCAGCGAAAAGACTTGAAAACAAACCATTTAGGTGGGTTCTGCAACACTGAATTCTATAGAGCCTCAATCTCTGTCTTTGTAAATTTATCTGTGCAGCATGATGAAAAAAATTGAACACAGAAGGAATGGCGTGTTAGAAATGGACAAATAAATAAATAAACACGGGGGAGGTTCTCATGCCCTTTTCATTTCTAACTTTATTCGGTCTGTCTCCCTGTGGCTTCTCTTCCAAACATACAGATATACATGCATGTCATGTTTACCCATTTCCAGCAGCCTACAGCTGATTCAACAAGCCTTCATGGGCCAAGATTTGACCCAACACACATCATGTTGTAGTTTACTGAGGAGAGCCTCTAATGAAGCCCCACTCTGTAAGGGGGGCTCTTTAATAGCAACAATGTGAAAAAATAGATCTAGGCCATTATTTGCAAGTATGCCCAAGTTTACAATCGTGCAATAAAACACAATCAGGAAATGGCCTCAAGGCCTATTGAAGAGTCTTCATTTCCACTCTCTCTCTCTCTCTCTCACTCTTTCTCTCTCTCTCTCTTTCTCTCTCTTTCTCTCCCTGCTGTGACCCATTTACAGTAGCTGCTGTCTAAGTTAAGTGCTTGACGTGATGGCGTATTCAGGAAGGGACTGCTCTGCTGAAAACGTCCAGGGGTGAGATCTTTGCCACAGACAAACCCACGCCTGATGTTTTAAATCTGTGTGAGCGGATAGGCCATATTTAAGTTGAATTACTGAATGTGACTCCTCAAATATGTAATGTAGAAATATAACAGGACAGTTGTAGAGCTCATTCCTATGTATAAGGCACTTATTACTTTTGTAGCTTTTGTAAAAGTGTGGTTAAGGTAGTTAATCCGTCTTATTCTGCGGTTCCAAAGAGAATGGACTCTTTCAAAATCCCCCTCGTAAAATACATTTTAAGTCTGAATAATACACGTTAAGTTGAGGACTTTTAATGGAAAGATGCAGTGAAGACACGGATAAACACTGTAACAGCAAAGGGTGGTTTGAATGATTGTGCGTTTGTTTGCATGAGCTTCCGAAAATCCGTGACCAAATGTCACCGCATTCTGTTGAGCACGTGGCATCTCAGGCTGCAAGAGGAAGATGGATCATTCGTTTTTAATAAAGAAAAAAACATTCGGCTGAATGGCTCCGGAGATTGATTCATTTGCGGCGTGTTGGCTTTGACGGTTACAGCGGTTGTAGGCTGCTCCTAGAGCAGTGAAGAGGGGCCACAGAGGATCCCGTGGACCAATCGGTTGCCGGTAATATTTCAGTGGGGGTAGACAGAGAGAGAGAGAGAGAGAGAGAGAGAGAGAGAGAGGGAGCGGACGAGGCACCGCTGCTTCTCCCTGCTGTTTCTCCATCCTCGGTCTCCTCCACACAGCGTTCAGGGAGCTGTGGAATAGGCGTGCGTTTCTCTCACTCTAACGCAGACGTCGCCCAGAAAGCTCGACTTTAAGGTAAGGAGGCTCATGAGGCTGTTGGAGGGGAGTAAAAAAATAAATAAAAAAAAAGCAGCAGGCACAGGTGCTCCTGCAGCCTGCAAAGGCTCTTTGAACGCACACCGTTCGCGCATGTAGCGCAAGTAGGCTGTCATGTGGCTCTTGTCTTTTGATTAGCCTATATGCGATATGGTATACGGTGAGGATGACGGCTGGATATCGGTTTGCTGCTGGCGCAGTTTTGCGTTAAACATCAGGGACTGCTCGGTTTGCTTTCAGCGGGGCTCCCAGCTGTGTTAACTTGACTGGAAAAAATGAGAAGTTGCGCCATTTGCGAAAGCAGGACGACCCCCCCCCCCTCCTCCTCTCCCTCCCTTCTCCTTTATGTACACACACACTCAAACACAAAAGCACCAAATTGTCTTCGGCTGGAAATATAAAGCACATATGGGAAACACGCGGAGATGCTGGCAATCACCGAGTTTCATTCGTGCGTAAATGTTCGCTGACCGTGAAAGCGCCCTTTGCTTAAGTGTGGTATATGTGTAGCCCGTAACTGTGCGTGTGTGTGTGTGTGTGTGTGTCCCGGAAAGGAATTCGCGCTGGCTGCAGAACTATTGGTTTGCACTACAAAGCAGCAGAGGTGCACAACGGTTTAATTAACCAAGCTTGAGTCGCGTCCAACGAGCATGGCGCTCGGGATAGCGAGATGATTCCTCAGGACCACCCCGGTCAAGGAGTTCCTCAGGGGAGGGGGCTGCTGATGGCGAGGTGGGGTCGTTCGGGATGCTGCACATTTATTATTCTACCTATGTACTCTTGGGTGATTAAAGGGAGGAGCTTTTAAAGCGCAGCCGTGCCGTTCTAACCTTTAACATTTAACATCCAACATCGCAAATTTGCTGCCTGCTGCAGCATCTCCCCCCTGAGAGCCCCCCTGCTGTAGTGAAGAAATTTCCCCTCGGGGATTAATAAAGTGTATAAAATAAAAAAAATAAAACAATTTGGCGCTGATTTGAAAGATGGTCCCCGGTCCTCCCCTTGACATCGAGTTTCACATGATTTGCCTCAGTGTCCGCCCCTTTTACTGTATCTCACAGCCGGGCCACTGCAATTGAGCCCCTCTTTTGGCGTTGCCATGTTATATTGTGTTGCGTTAGTTGGATTAGATAATAAAAAGATTAGATACATCAGACAGGTTCCTGTGTGTGATGTGAATTTAAATGACCATATAAGCTTGAGTTGTGTAAATGGAATCCATATAAAGTTAAGTGAATGAACCCGAGTGGGTTTCCCTCTGATTATTGAATCGAGGCTGCAGTCTGCTTATACTGTGTGCTGATGCATTTCTCGTTGGGTCAGTTGCCTCGGGGCCTCAGTATTTTATGCAATGTCCATCAACTAAATGTCCCTGCATCCAACACAACATCACTCCAAAAACACGATTACATGAAACCACATTTCAGTGGATAACACTGACTGATTGACCAGATACTGTAGTTCTAGTGTCAGCGTACTGAATTATTAAAGCCACCGTAGGGGATCAGACTCTCAGCTTTGGAAAAACTATGTACAGTGTGTCGCTCGCTGAGCCTGAATATTCACATGCAATTTCCCTTGAAGCGCTTCAAACCACAGGGTGACATTTGAAGTCGAGTCTGTCCTGCTCGCACGCCCATTTTGCAAAAAGGAGTCGGTTTCCAGTGGAGATACCTTCAATCAATCGCACTTTTGTGTCTGGAGTCTGTCCGGTGTGAAAATGTTGTAATGAAGCAGCAAGTTCTGTTATACTGCAGGACACCGTGCTCGTTTTTTTTTTTCCTTAAATGGAAAAAAATGGCTCAGTCTGACAAAGCAGTGAATGATTACACAGAAAAATCACTGCTGTTGCGGCGGGAATGAGGGACTTTTTCCACTTTGTTATCTCATACTTACCGTCACAATATACACCGACAAAATACATCATGAATGCTGAAGAAACTACAGGCTATTTATATCAAATTCTTTAATTATAACTTCTTTTGCTGTGGGAGTAAATATAAACTCCCAACAGCAAATCAAACAACTGCACATTTTTGAAAGCAGATTTTGGAACAAGCCCAACCCGGCTCTGTCTAATCAAACCGCCTCCCTCGCTCACTGAAAAAGACACCACATTAATAAAGCAAGATACCGTTGAAATGATCGTCACTGTGTCTCATTCAGCCATAGAATTGTTTTCTCCTCTTGATCCGCACACATTAAAAGAACGAGATGGACATTTCTTGCTGTGTGGAGGGCTGAATATGCCAGGGCTCATTTTGGTGCATCAACACGCATTGCACAAATCCCATTCTGTCTTTTCACCATCACACAAGAGGCTGGGTAATGATGCTCCATCTTGATGGGCACACAAGGATTAAGTGTTGGTGTCTGTTTGAGGTTCCTGCGCCGCTGCGTTCTCAGAGGAATAAGTGGGCGGGGGGAAGGGGGGAAAACACAGCAAACACAGACACTGAGAGGTATCCGTTTATTATCTTGTATAATAATTTCAGGCACAAACAATTTCCAAAGTGCTGTAGTGTTGGATTTCTGACATGATGTTATGATTTGTCAGTGTCAAACACCTGATCGGAACATGCTCAACACTGAAGAAATATTAATAACTAATATTAACAGTTTAGGCAACGTTTAAACACAAGATTCACCAGATAGCAGTAAACACAAGAAAGTTAGGGATTACAAAAGGATTACAGTTCACCCTGAGCAGAGCCTGAATGTAGAAAATGTCATGGCAATCCATCCAGGAGTCGTTCAGACAAAAAAAAAAGTCTTCACAAAAAAGTCACAAGGAAAAGCTTTTAGTATTCATCAACTGGTCTGTCCCGAATTTCGTAACAATCCATCCAGGCGTTGTTGAAACATTTCACGGAATAAATGAAAAAGACTTGCGGGTACCACCAGAAGATAAGTCAGGGAATTATGATAGTCATTAAGATTCATCATCTGGAAACAAGGAATGTCTGCAGCAAATTTCACAGCAATCAATTCAACACTTTTTCAGTTAAAGTAATGTAGGAAAAATCTAAGGATTACTCAAGTTAATTGGGCTCATTCTGAAGGGACCACGAATGTCTGTGTAAATTAGCAAATGGCAATCAATATAATTGCTGTTGACATACCACAAAATACCATACCACAGGCATGACTTAAAAAAAAATACCAGTTCCGTGGGACACTCGCATAAAATGACCGGCTTTTCCAAACCTAAGTGAAGCCAGAAAATGACTCTAACATTGCTTCAAACTCTGTTAACTACATAAAGGAAAAACTTAATTTAGACATGATGCAGAGTTGGCACCTATTTAATGTAATACACTGAGCCTTATGGATAAATGTAATGGTTTGTAGACCCTGTTTGAAATAGTAAGCTATGATCCGCATCAGGTCTCCTTTCCATGACTAGCTGCTGTAGAGTCGAGCCTTTCAGATTCACCGTTACATCATTCCCTCAATATAAGCTGGAACTAATAGAGTATCCTTTGAAAGCACTGTTATCATCTCTGCAGTGTATCGCAGCTCAGTGCTGACATCCTGCTGTAGCTGGGAAGCAGTAGTGGTCTGCATGACAAGGTGAAGAGCTCTGGAGTGTTTTTTCATATTGTTCCAGTTGCCCCTGAAGCCGCCCGCCGCACGAGAAGGCAGAGCAGCTGGTTGAAAGAAAAGATTTCAATGTGGATGTAGTGCAGTCTATTTAAATTCTACATGAATGGATGCAGCCGGTGAGAAGAATTTGGAGAAGGAGCTGGCACATATGAGAGTACAGACACGTACATACAGTACGTACAAAGTCAGCATCTTCACGTCGCTCTCCCTCTCAGCCTCCGACTCTTACAGCCGACACTGAGGCCACTTTGCATATTGCGTACCAATAAACAGCACTGATCTCCCGAGCCGCGGCTTTTATTGGGCTCTCACAGATGCAACGGGCAGATTGGCAGCCGTTCATGCACAAACAGGAGCACAACATGGTCGGTCATCTGCGTATTTTATCGACCCATTACTTTTTTTTTTTATAAATACAGGAGAAGTCATATCATTAAACCGCTAATGCTAACAGGAGTTAAAACTAATCAGAGGAGAATAACACTGGCAGATGTGAAGTAAATGTGGAGGAAAGTTGATAAGAGGCAGTCAGCTTTTGATTTGAATAATCAAGACGCAGGTTGTTGTTTTTTTCTAGTGTAATATGCAGCTCGGGTTCTGAGGAGGCTACCATGACTGATTCGTGGTCTAATTCCACTTGCTGGCAAATATCCCTGCGGTAATTAACAGTATAACATTTACCTTTGAGTTAATCAGTGGATGTAACATTAGTCATTTAGAATGTTGCCTGTCCTGCAGCTGTGTCGTCCTCACGGAGACAAACCGAGGGAAGGAGGCAGATGAGTGTCGTTATGAAACACAGAGATGAGATGATTAGACGCTGCACACGTTATTGAAGCTAAAACAACCAGGTACACTCGTGGTGTTTCTGAAACAGAGTGGAAAACCAGCCACAATGTTGCAGTAGAGGAGACATCTGCTGTTCTCTCGCTCACTGCGGACAGACATTAGTGCATTTGAACAGAGGCAAAATACATTTGCATTACTTATGTGCTGCTTACACAAGTGGAATGAGTTATTTAAATTATGACATTTAGAGTCAAACTTTTTTCATGTCTCTCACCTTATTTGTTCCACATCAATTAGGAGGGAAACGTTGAAACAAATACTTCATTGATAGTGTGGGCGCTCTACCAGTTTCACACACAAATGCCACTTTACTGATCTAAAGTACTTAACGGGCAGCTGTAATCCTGTACGCACTGTGTACTTAAAAAAAAAGAATAATAATTCTTGAATATGAAATTGTGACAACAGCAGACCTTGTCTTTCCGCTCACTGATGTCATGATGCAAATAAGGTAATCAGAGTTTTATGTGGGTGTTGTGTTACTTTTGTGCTTCCAGGACTTTAGGGCTTCCAGAGCATAAGCACAGCCAACACTGAAGCTGTGAGCAATAAGAGGGCAAGTATAAATATTCTGTATTGAGAGGAATCGTGAAAGATTGTCTTCTTGATTGAACTTTTTCGAATCTTTATTGGCCCCGAAATTAAAATCATGCCCCAAGACAGCTTTTTAAAAGGTACTTGTGCAATCTACATACACAGTGATGAAGCAATATAATTAATCTTCCTGTGGTCAATATAATCTCCCCACAGGCATTACACAGAGGTTAAGGCTGTTCAAATTGGGCGTAATACCACTCTGACATTTTCTGAGTGTGTTTCAAGTCATTTTAATGCTAATCTTTACTCCTGTGTCAAAAAGGGCTTCCTCTTCTCCTCTTATCGTTGGCAGGCGGACACACACTCATAAAATAGGTTCAGTGGAGAAAAGGCCCGGCAGACGCACATGGATGTTGTCTCATGTCATTCAGACTTCTGTTAACGTTGTTTGTACCCATCTACGTTGACCAAGTGTTGCCACAATAGAGCTACCCTGACTGGATTGTTAGCTCGTTGTTTTCACACACACACACACACACACACACACACACACACACACACACACACACACACACACACACACACACACACACACACACACACACACACACACACACACACACACACACACACACACACACACACCTTTTTGTGAACTGAATACTGCTCCTCTGGTGTGTCATCAGTAATATTATTTTGGAATTTGTCACTTCGGGCACTCGAATGCGATCAGTGACAGCGTAAGCCTGATCACTCTTCATGACTGCTTGACACGCGTCGATGTCCATACATGCAGATTGAGCTGAAAGCCGTGAGTGGATGTGACCACACACACACACACACACACACACACACACACACACACACACACACACACACACACACACACACACACACACACACACACACACACACACACACACACACACACACACACACACACACACACACACACACACCCCTCTCTCCCTCCCTCCCTCCTAAATGATGAGTATTTAAGCACACCCTCTGTTAATGCAGAATACCGGGTCAACTCTAATTCATCATTAATCGTATCGCAAACTATCGCAGTAGATCCAAAGACCCCTCATCGTGCTCAAAATGATGTAATGGAGAGAAACATGCCCACCCAACCCCTTGTAACACTCCGATCCAAACCCCCGTGCCGGAATCGTCTCGCGGATGGGACCTGAAACAGAGCTCGCAGGCGAGCGGCAAGGTTAAAGAGGCGAGGGTAATTGCTGTAACCTAGCTGGGTGGAAAAATGTTTGCTCGTGTTCCTAGTGTACTCTTCTCTGATGCACTTGGGCATGAAATTGTTCCCCTTTCCACCCTAGCAAGCCCCAAGCCCAAGTCCATTGCCCATCTTTAGCTGGGCGATGGTGGCCTTTCTGTGCGCACACATTGTGCGTGTATGTCTTTGTGTACGCCGGCGTCGTGTGTTTGCCCTCGGTGGCCTGTGTGAGTGTTCACTTGAGTGTTTGTTGATGAGTGTGTTTGGGGGGGGTTGGCGGTCGGCCGTTGGGTGTCAGCTGGCCCTCTCCATTCCACGCTGACTGACAGAATAAGTGAGCGAACGCCGCGATGATTATGGACTGCATGGAGAACTGCAGCAGAACGATCACTGAGCATTTCACGCTAAAATCTGAGAGAGAGAGAAAAAAAAAAAAGAGTATGAGAAGCTGATTTGAGGACTGAGGCTCAAGTGCTTCTGGAAAGGAAACATATTAGCATATGTTCATTCATATATTGATAGAGGAGTGTGTGTGTTTGCGCGTGTGGATGGGCGTGTGTTTTCAATCTTTCCTTCTTTCATCATTGATGAATTTGATGATAGATGACTCACAGCCGTTCATTACGTGGGAAACATTAGAGTTCAACAAGTCATAAGGTACGAAAATACGTCTCTAAGCCCGTGTTTGTGTGTGAATTGTTGAACCATGAGAAAACCACGTTAGAATAAATCCAACATGCTTCCTGCTGTGCTATGTGCTCAACAAACAAGGCTGCCCAGGAGATGTGTGTTTGCGCTGCAGCTGTATATTCTATAGTAACTGTCAGGGGAAATACACACACACACACGCCACTGCGTTTCCCCTGACAGTTGTGTGCAGGAGGAATAATACAAGCAGTTGGCACCCAGTTGTGAAAAATATATTCTTTTTTTTTTGCATGATTGCATTGATCAGACCCTTTGTTTCTATGAACATGCCATAAAATGACTCACATTAATCAAGACGCGGATTCTACGTCTTTATTGAGTTTGTACTTTTGATGAGTGCAGAAATCAGTTTATCAATCCCGAAGGTCGTGTAAATGTATTTTTTCCCATTAAACTGATCGGTAGCTGCTCCCTTGCTGTTATAGGTCACTTGTGAAGCTTGACTGTGGGTTTATACTTGACAAGAGTCAATTTTAATATTTGAAATGTTAACTATAGCTGTTAACCTGTTGTAATCCCAAACTGTCAAATACTGCTGTTTTGTCACACCCGATGGCGTCTCATAGCAGAACCGCCGTGACACCTAAGGGAAAGCGTGTCTCTGACGTGCCTGTCATCGTCTAGATGTGCTCAAACCACGTACATAAACAGACACAGGTCCGGGAGGTTATATGGTTTTATTTGGGAGGATTTCTTCCGGCGGCGTCTGAGTCCTGATCCTCTCATGGTAGGTTGAGCTAAGAACACTGTTGGTGCCTGAGAGACGAGCAAGAGGGACAGTCGGGAAAGACGGCGTATTTGAATGGCATGAGCCGTGACAGAAGGTCTAACTCAGGCAGTGATTGGACAAATGGGAGGAGTGGGAGGCAGGAGGAGAGACGAGAGGTGTGGGCAGGAGGAGGAGTGCGTGAGCTCAGTCGCGTCGTTGAAGTGCATAAACTTACAATAATAATAAAAGCCTGAAGTTAAAGCTGCATTTCTCAGACGAAAAGTCAGAGTCCCCATCAGCTGGTGATCCAAATAGAGGAAGAAAAAAGAAGCAGCATTGTTCAGCTATGGTATTATAATGTAATATTATAAATCAAAACATTTAGGACTGGCTCCCACACTGTGGACATTCTACTCCTGAGAAGGATCATTTCTAATGCAACCTTTAATATTACAAAATATACGAGGTTATACACATACTATTGTCGTTAGCCAGCATGCTAACATTTACAGCTTGCCTCAGTGCAGATAAACACACTTTAATCAGCTCCATTCAGTTACAGTTGTGTCGTTGCTTTCGGTGAGGCTATAAACCTGCAGAAACTCGTTCTGGTGTCATAAAACAAGGCAGAATACAAGACAGATCACCCACTCGAGAGCATGTGGCTTGATTCATGGAAAATCCTTGAAACAAGTTGATTGATTGGATGTGAAATTATCTCTCCCCAGTGGCAAGTAAATGGAAGTGACATTAGAGGACTTGATGCTAGATTAAATGACTTGTTAAAGTGGATGCTTTTATGGTGTAGGCATGGTTTCTCTCCCTCCTGCCTGCACCATGAGAGGGACGTGTTTTACCTGGAGATGATCACAGGATGGAGAGAGGGGGCAGGAAGAAAGGAGGCTGGGGTGATAGCCTAATGGAGTGGATGAGCAATTGTAGGATGACTCGCGATGGAGGGGTGGCAGTCATTTGAGGAACGGATGATGAATGATGTGTGTGTGAGATAAGAAACGATAGAGAGGAGTAGTCTTTAAATGCTCCATCATGTGCTGGCTATTCATTTCATTTACCTCCTGTTTTCTTTTCAAGCTGCACCCAAGCTCCTCCTTTTCCCCCCTCAGCTTTAGTGCTCTTTCATGCTCCCTCCTTCCTTCCTCTTTCTTTTCTTGTTTCTTCTCTCGTCAACTTATTCCTTACACGCCTCCCCCATCTCATCTTCGGCCTATTTCCCTAATGCCCTCTTAATGTCTGCCTCCATCGCTTCTTGCCCTGCCTTCATTTTCTCGACTTTGTCTCCTCTTTTTATTTGACTACATTTGTCTAACCTCCCCGCCTCACAGCCGTCATGTTTAATTCCTGCTCCTCCGTTCTCATCTCCTCGTGACCTCTATCTCTCTGCCTCCGTGTCATCCCCCCTCCCCCACACACACCCGCTCTCTCACACACACACACACACACACACACACACACACACACACACACACACACACACACACACACACACACACACACACACACACACACACACACACACACACACACACGCACGCACGCACGCACGCACGCACACACACACACACACACACACACACCTTTTCTACAATAACGTTTCTGCCACCCCATCACTTTCCCTTTGTGTGTTTCCCTCCCTCTTTTACATGCAGCGGTCCCTTGCCTCTCTCGAGCCCTCCCTGTCTCCTTGCAAGCGGGGCAGGTGGCAGTGCGAGCGCTTGCTTTCAGTGGGACATGCCTGTGCTCAGATTTAAATAGATAATGGCAGAGACCTAGTGCTTGTTGGGCCCTCTGAATAATGCAGGAGATCCTGAAGGCATTGTTGCCAGGCATCACTGATGGTGACATGCACACGCCAGCTCAAAAGCTTGCAATATTGATACCAAGAGAGAGGAAGGGACTCGGTAGCAGTTATTTTTATTTGGTCTTCCTCATAAGCAAACTTTGTTATTCGTACTTTGACTCTAGCTGAAGGGACTGTCCTCCTGAGAAAAATGGCCACCTCAGTTGTTTCAGGAAATTGCCAATAATGAAATATCTTTCTCAACATTGTGGTGACAAAGATGTCCAAACTCTGTAAGTCGGATAGTTGGCCATCAGGAGCAGAGGGGGAAGCAGCATGGACATTGTTAAAGAGCTACGAAGTCTGCAGAGAGTATCAGTCATGGTGGCCTAATGCTCCAACAAAATGTTGATCATTTATATGCGAGACACCTGGTCATTCTCCATTTTTCCATTTTTGTCACCGTTGTCGGTTTTTGGCTATTTTGTCTCCTGGCGTTAACCAGGGAAATATTATTTATACCTTGACAATGAGCAGGCCCTGCTGGCCTTATTTTCATGAAAGTTTGTGAAGGGGTGTAGCATGAACCCAAAGAAGAACCTAATAAATCCTGGACTTGTGGACTTGAATAATTAAGCAGCATGAAATAAAATAAAAATAAAACATAGGCCATTCTGGAAACATGAAGACATTCCACATTCACAGGTGTAGGTAATCCTCTTGGAAACACTTGTGCTTGTGTTGGTTAGTGTAACAAACAGTTGTTATGGAGCACTCAGGGACTGTGGATACATAGGGGAGAATTGGATTCAGTACAGTTATAGCATGCCCAAATTTTAAATGTATAAAGACATACGGTGAATATACTGTAATGGTTCTGGTTGCACATTTGCATGTCATAGAAGAGTGGACCATCAGCCTAGTTGGAAGTCTGAAAATCCCAACTAATCTTTTTGTATTTAATTATTCAGGAAAGCAATGACGAATGAATTCACATTTTCTCAAAACATCAAACAAATCTTACGAGTGTCATTTTGCAAGGCAACACGTGATGTAGTTACATCATTCTCCTGATCGTTTTAATACCTCCTTAAATCTATATCCAATACCACTGCTCTCTTTTGATTGTATTCAATTTAGTTTTAAAATCTGCAGTAATTCCACCAGTATAATTGTTTTAATGTGAGGTGACACGAGGCCAGGGATGGTTGAGGCACTAAATTTGACCCCCTGTCACTGAAAGAATGGAACTAATATTGGCAGCATTAAACTTTATTACACTAGTGAGGAAACTGTATTTTATATGGATCCGTCAATTCATGCCAGAAGGAGGGCACATTAATTACTTGAAGTATTTCAGATTTGGAATCGGTCCTTTAGATCAATCATTGTTGTGCATGATTTGATTCTGTAAATGCTGCAGGTGCATGCTGGGATGCTGCACTGGAAAAGGAGAGACACATTCTTTATTCTCAAAGTCAAATCTTAAATAAGCATGACTCACTTTCCAGGACTAGTATTTCCTTTGTGTATTGTGCATAAATTAGATTTATCCATAAATCCATATATGATGGAAGAGAATTCATCTAGTTCAGCCACAGTGGCAGGTCTTTTTTTCAAAGCAGGCACCGGGTGAACTCACCTACCTGTTAAATGACACTGTCATTTGATCTCACGTCATGCCCTTATGAAACATAATCATCGGGACGATTGCTCAGCTGTTTCTCTTTCTCATAAGCCACGGCACTGATGACTGTCAGTGTTATTCATTCTGTCGTGATCATTAATTCTGTGAGGCAGCTCATCTCATCGGAGATCGGACGGTCTATCAGAATATCATGACTTGTAACGCCTCTTGTCCGTCAAGGGAATGAAAGAAACTTGATTTTATGCAGGTAGATTTATCAGCCCGACTGTCGATTGTGAGCAAACTGTGAATGTGTGTGTTTTACAGGGTTTTTCAAGGTTTTAGGGACAGACTAATGGAAAAAGTCATGGAATAAAAAAGATGAGGGGACATATCATAAAGGTTGAAATAAGAGGAAGTGTAAAAAAAAAAAAAGAAGAAAAATATGCCCCATTGTCTCCTGGTATACTTGCTGCCAGCGATGCACTGGTGCTTGAGATAAAAAGGGGAAAAGAAGAGAGAGAGAGAGAGTTGTTTTTGTGATCTTATCTTGTTATTTTCTCTCTGGCTTGTTATTCACTACTTTTTTTTTTGTAAAGCCTTCTCCTGGAGGGTGCTTCTTACTTTTCAAGAATACAGGGCTGGTCCCTCAGGAGGGCATTTTAGAGAGCTGTTTGTGTGTGGCTGCCTTCAACTGTCTGTCAGAGAGAAAAAGGAGGGAAAGGAAGGAAGAGGGAAAGGGAGGACTAGACGGTGTTTGATCAGCGGGGTGCTGAGTCACACTGGGATGTGATGGAGAGATTGGTGCTTTGTGACAGCGGAGAGGGAACAGAGGGACAGAGGGACAGAGGAAAGGAGGACACAAAGACAGACTAAATGAGAGTTTTGAGAAGTCTTAGTGGTCTCTTTACACCTTCAAGGTGTCTTTCACACATGCAGACACGTATGCACAAAATTGCAAATTTCCCCCCTCTCCTTTGCCCCTTCTGCCTCTGGTGTTCTCTCCGCGGGGGTCTGTCTCCGAGACCGTGTGTAATCTTTAAGGTAGATGAAGCAAAAATCCTGTAATATATTTTGCCATCCATCAGAGGTGCGATACAGTGTGGACACGAGTGTGGGATATCAGCGGCGTTATCCCCCCGAAGATGACAAACGAGGGGCCCTAAAAGCTCCACTTTTACACCCCCAACAATGCCGAGCCTCCTCCGAGTTGTAGCGGGATCCATTACGGTGTCACATGTACTCTCTCTGCGTGTCATCTGAAATACGCGCGTCATAAATGGATGCACATTCATGTTAGCACTTCTTAGCAGCTCTGAGATGTTTGTCAACGTTGTGATGCAGTGAATTTGAACATTTTACTGTAGATACCAAAATTATAAACTCAATAAAATTGGCAAATATTTACCAAATACAAAATTATGTTGTTTGAACATTATCAGCCAAATATTTGATTTTGTTGCACAATAATTGAAAAGGGACTCGGAAATTGTTACATGCGGATTAAGTTGCCATTTGATAAAAAAAAAAAATGCAATATTGCCAAATGCCGTTTCACGTTGTCATATTAAGCTGGCAAGAAATGTAGCATGAGTAGGGCTGTCACGATCATGAAATTTAAGTGGTCATTACTTGTCATGCAAATAATTGAGATTAATGGTTAAAGTGTCTTTCTGTTCATTTTATTGCTCTATTATTTTATAGTTTAATAGCACAGATCAAGAGCCATTTATTGTCTGTGGTGTTTAGCTTTGCAACTTAATCCGTGATGGTAATTAAAATATTATTTGACAATCGCTCATAACTAATTAACTATTAATCAACTATCTGGTTGCCTGGTAGCAACGTCTCCCTATGTTGATTATGCAGTAATTGTGACAGATACAGTCATAAGCTGAAACCACATGACAATAACAGCTTGCTAATCAATTTTTACACCAGACTTACATCATTTACTTGTCATTTTCTGATTTGGCTAAATACTCCACTAATGTAAGTCTGGTAATCTGCGTCTCCAGCTGAGAGAATCTATTCAAGTTTTCAGAAATACTTTGACGGTTGAATGAAAACTGCTTTCTACAAACTCCAGATGAAATTGCAAGTTTGTCATTTCCGTCTTTCTCAAAATAAAAATGTCAACTCTGCTTCGTGTCATTAAAACAGCAATTCTAATTTCCAGTTGGGGGCCAGCTTGGGTTAAATGTGCCTCTTCTGGAGGAGGGCCAGAGGCAACAGCCAGTGCCAGTAGGAGAGCAGGAGAGGCCCACAGCTGTCACACAGCTCTGACCTGACTGCATACAGGGGAGCAAAGGTCCAGTGGCCCGACATGATACTGCAGGGGCCCTGACCTCTGTCTGGGATGTGATGGCTGCAGCTAATGAGGAAACACCCTGAATATGAATAATAAGTTAGTGAGAGGTGAATAGAATTTAACACAGAGATGAACCTTTTTCTTTCATTTAACATACATATCAATATTGTAAGTAGCAATAGTATTATCAGGATTTTACAGTAATTTTTTTGTGATTGTTGCCATAAAAAAAAAGCTTGATTTTATGGCCGCTTTTAGCCATACAATTATAGTAATTAGCAAAAACAGTGAGTCAAGGGGAAAAAATGAGTCATATTTAATCACATTTTATTCTAATAATCATACCTAACTAACATGTTTCTTATCATCGGTCACATCACGATCTGAACATCAACGCCGTCTTCCCGGCGGTACAATCACTGAGCAATCTTTACTGAGAGTCACTGTACAAGCAGATATAAATATGCAACCATAAAACTTTGAGCATAAAGCTAGAGTTCAGTATCTAAATGACTAATTAATATGCCAAAGCTGCGCTTGAGGATTTCAATGGAGGAAAAAAAAAAAAAAAGGTTTGAACCACCTAATTATTTAAAACACAAATCATCAGAAAGAGAAAAAAACATCCATGACATTGAATCTGCCAGACTATATAGTACAATAATCATACCCTGCTGCACATCACGGAAATATGTTCTATCTGTTTTTGTTCTTTTGTTGCTTTGTGAACTTCTCCTGTAAAAATAAGGGCATTAAATGCTTTTCAAATAATATTATTTCAACATATAGGCCCAACATATAGGCCCATATAGGCACAAAAGCAAAGTGCACTTTTGCTATCACTAATTTAAAATACAGTATTCGTCATTACCTTGATGAGACCACGTTTCCCATAAAACCCGTCATGTTTGTTTTGTTTGTTCTGGTTTTTCACACAAGCAAAGTGGATACACAAACACACAAACACACAAACTCACTCCTTGCAGGTAAGACATTCAGTTGCACTGGCAGGATCGGTGTATGGCTGCAGGATTGTGGCCATTAGAGACCGAACACAGCCGGAGTTCTGGTACGTGTACAGCACCCACTAATGGAATACATTTTTCCCATCCCTTTGTGTGTGTGTGTGTGTGTGTGTGTGTGTGTGTGTGTGTGTGTGTGTGTGTGTGTGTGTGTGTGTGTGTGTGTGTGTGCATTTCAGCCTCTATGCACTGAATGTTTTGCAGTAATAGCACATACAGTACATGAATTTGCAGTAAACTAACCCCACGCCTGTAAATGCATGAATGCATGTACTCCCCCATTACTGTCAAGCTAGTCGCCTCCAGCTCGTCCATTGGCTGCTCATCTCATCATCACTGATTTGCTTTGCTGAAGGATATTCAGCTCAGTCTCTAACAATGATCAATAAAAATATTCATACAGCGTCGTAGGAGATGCAGCGGGATAATTGCCTGTTGGCACTTTATTTCAGTTAAGAAGATTGGTGTCAAAACAATTAGTTTAATTATGATAATCAATTAATCTTTTAAGTCATGATTTATATGATTTCATATTAGATAATTTTGTAATTTTTACTTTGACAAAACAAGCAATTTAAATGGGTCATTTTACCCGATAAATCATTAGTTGCATCTCTAATGAAGGTATTGTGTTTTTGAATAAGTGGACTATGAATAAAATGCCAGCGGATAAGAGAGTATTTTGGTCCAATTTGCACCGTGTTCGGATGCTGCAACGCCGATTGTGCTCACCGTTACATGCTGAGAGCACTTTTATTACCGGATATCAGCGGACTGATGTGGTTTATGCATGGGGAACATCAATGAACTGTGAATCACAACCCTTTAATCATTCAGTTAACTTTCAAAAGGCAATTAAACACCCAGTCTTCCCATTGTTAGGTGTACAGAAGTTAAACTGTTTATTGTGCCCCGTGTTGGATTTAGTTTTGAGTGAGAATTGTGTTTTGTTGTGTGCAGTGTGTGTGTGTGTGTGTGTGTGTGTGTGTGTGTGTGTGTGTGTGTGTGTGTGTGTGTGTGTGTGTGTGTGTGTGTGTGTGTGTGTGTGTATCGTCCAAATTCACTGTGCTGCGACCCGGGCGTCTCAATGCTCTTTGACAGCTGTTGTGGACTGCTGTGTATATCTGTGAAGGCGTGTGTGGGTGTGTGTATATGTATATATATATATATATATGTATATTTATATATATACATATATATGTGTATATATGTGTATGTATGTATGTATATATATATATATATACATATATGTGTGTGGGCGTGTGTGTGCACGCGCGCGCATGTGCACTTTGAAATTAAATGCCATGGCTTAAATCTATATGTAGCTACCCCTCCAATTTATATGATTTCCCCTGTCACTCATTATTGACATTTTCTAACTTCCCCTGTCTCAGCTCACCTCTTCTAGGCCCTCTGATCTTTTTTCTTCCCACTTCTCGTTTTTAGCCTCTGGTGTCAGGGTCACTGCTTCAGTCCATCCGTCTTGGTGGGAGGGTGGAAGTAGACGGACAAGGAGAGGGTCAAGGTAAAACCAACGGGAAGTTTAAGAGAGGGAGAAACGGAGGGTTAGCAGTGATGGAGAGCAGCGGGATGAGGGACGGGGTCACCGGGAGGAAGTTGGATGAAGGTGCTTGAATGAATCAAGAAAGGAGGATGGTGAGGTGAAGAGGGAGGGGGGGTTGATTTAAGGGTAAGGGAGATTGAATATGATTGGTAAAAGAGGGAAGGAGTGTGTGCATGACGGGGTGGATGGTTGGAGGGAGTTGATATTATCCAATCAGGAGGAGAATAATTTGATTATTATATAATATGATATAATATTATATTACTATTCTGACTCTAAAATAAACAAACAAAAATGGTTCTTCTGAAAAATCAGCTGTTGAAGGATTTCCCACTAAATTAAGTGGCATAAGTGAAATGATATGGCATACGGACGCTTGTTTTGAAGGAAAATCTGCAGAATAGGTTAATTTGCATAAAAAGCAAGTCAAACTGTCGAGCTGAAAGTGAATCTTAATTTGAGACTGACACGCTTCAAAAATATTGTTCACCCATTTTGGAAAATAAGTGAGGTTAGAAAACTGCTGTGATTATAATGTGTGCTCATGGGGCAGCCTACCGCGGTGAAGTGAGGACTTCTGTTGCCTAGTTTAGCATAAAAAGCATTATTAAAATAGGTGTAGACACCTCGTCTTGCTCTTGTTTGTTTCACCCGTGCAGAAAGACAGAAGTAAAAAGACAAATTCAGTCATACAGCGTTGCACATATTTGTGTCTAGGCTCTGACCTTGTCATTTCCTACATAGAAACACTGAGCTCAGAGCAGCAGAAAGCGGAGCGGGATGATATTAACTTCCCTTTCGGAGTAAGGTAGACTCTGGTGGACGCTTGGAGGGTTTTTGAACAGCTATAAGAACAACAGCAGCAGCAGCAATAAAAGGAGACATTTTTTCCACATTTCAGCTTGTCATAGCAGGAGAAGCCAAGGTTTTGTCTATGGCCCTAAAAATGACTGCATTCCTTTGAGGTTAGCTAGTTCCAGGATCTTTGTATTGATCAGTGTTTTTCACTGTAACGGCTCCCGGGAGGCTTAATGTAACTGAGCCAACTTTAACGCAAATTTGTCTCACCTCTTACTTTTTCTATAATGAGCTCTGTTGGTATGATTAAACAAATATGTTAGATTTGACATCTAACTAACCATAAAACAAAACAAAAATATCTTTAAGTTATAGTCAGATACAGTCAGTGAGATGCAAACTGTTAATACGTGGGCTTTAAAGATGTGTTTTTGATCTTTAAAATAAGCACTTTACTCCTTTTTCCAGTCTTTATTCTAAACTTGACTAATTATTTCCTGGGACTGATATCAACAGGACTCTTAGATCAAAAACAAACAACTACCCCCCCCCCCCCCAATTTTTTTTTTTTTCTTATTCCTTCAAGAGTGGCATGAGACCTGCAGACGTAACCAATGTCAGTCCATTGAAACAATACATTTCAAAGTGCAGGTCATTTGTCCTTGTTTCCACTCTGCCCTTCTCTCCCTCTCTCTCTCTCTCTCATTCCATATTCAGTGCAGCCATTCAGGTCAGTTCTAATTACTGGGGTCCAATTGGAATTGGCTTCTCAATTTCTGACGCCGCAGTGGTGGAAATCGCAAGGTGCCAGTGCCAGCTTTTCTCTCACCCCGCTGCTCGGCGCCCTCCGAGTATGACTTAATATGCCTGATACATTCACCTCACTGCGCCAATGCTTTGCAATGCAGTGTGACTGTGTGAGTGGGAGCGAGAGAAAGGATGATAAGGCTATTACTGTATGTCACTACGAGGCCAGCCGGCGTGTATAGTGAGAGAGCGGCGTATTTACACAGCAAGCATGGTAATACTTGTGAGTGTGTGTGCAGGTGACGCAGAGAGAGTAGATGTGTGTGCATCAGCAGTGTGCTACAGAAAGAAACTGAGAGAGAACAGCAGAATAAGAAAAGGATGGGAGTGGCAGCGTGAGCCTGGGCCTCTCTTCTTTCTTTCTTTAGGTCCGCAGTGCAGGAGAAGAGAAGATTAAAGTGGAGACGCTGCTTTTGAAGTTGGGCAATGTAGAAGAAGCAGCAGCAGCTACGTACACACACACACACACACACACACACACACACACACACACACACACACACACACACACACACACACACACACACACACACACACACACACACACACACACACACACACACACACACAGAGCGGCGTCTTCTTCCTTATAGCCTGGCAAAGTGACGGAATATCAATGCTGCTCTGACTGCCTTTGATTCAAGCTGCCTTTATGTGATCCCTCACGACGTTTAACATTCTCTCGGCCTGAAAAAACACAAAACAGCCTTAGAAAAAAATCGAATACCGCCCCCTATTTAAATGAGAGCAAGGTGATGAAAAATTAAAGCCGTTAATTCCTGACTGAGTTGTGTGTTTGTGGCCGTGGTGGGATTTGGAGCCTGAGTCCACGCAGATACGCTGGCAGCCTCAAACCCCACTCACTCTCAAAGACGAGGGTGGAAATCACAGCTGTAAATGTTTGCAGTGGTGGTAAATAAGGATATTAATCGCCTATTTTTGACACGCACACACACACACACACACACACACACACACACACACACAGACGCTCACCGTAGACTGGCGAAAGAGGCCTGAATATGAGTCTGATGCAGAAAATGTCAAGAGGTAATTGTAGGATAATACTGAGACTGGTGAAATGTCAGACACAGCCTCCCATTAGTGTGCAACCTGCACCCTAATGCCATTCATTACAGGCATATGGAGGCCTCCTAAACCATTGGTAAACAATGATCATCGACCACTTTGTGTGAATGACTTTGCTTCAGCATGCATGATATATATCTATGCACCATCTGTGTGCTTCGGGGGGAGAAGAATGTGTGTTCAGGCGTACCTATGGGTAGTGTGTGTGTGTGTGTGTGTGTGTGTGTGTGTGTGTGTGTGTGTGTGTGTGTGTGTGTGTGTGTGTGTGTGTGTGTGTGTGTGTGTGTGTGTGTGTGTGTGTGTGTGTGGTCACATCCACTCACGGCTTTCAGCTCAATCTGCATGTATGGACATCGACACGTGTCAAGCAGTCATGAAGAGTGATCAGGCTTACGCTGTCACTGATCGCATTCGAGTGCCCGAAGTGACAAATTCCAAAATAATATTACTGATGACACACCAGAGGAGCAGTATTCAGTTCACAAAAAGATGTGTGTGTGTGTGTGTGTGTGTGTGTGTGTGTGTGTGTGTGTGTGTGTGTGTGTGTGTGTGTGTGTGTGTGTGTGTGTGTGTGTGTGTGTGTGTGTGTGTGTGTGTGTGCTGGGTGGGGAGGGGAGGGGAGGGGAGGGGCTGTTCAAAATAACCTCCGAAACGCACGGGCCTCATAATGTGAATATATTGGATTTTAATGTCCTTGTCAAGTCGAATGGTTTCCCATTTGAAATTCTCTGGAGGCGGGTACAAGCGCACTCCATAACTGCTTTCCTGTTTGACCTAAAATTCCCTTTTGCTGCATGGGAAAAAAAAAAACAGTGCTAACCTTTTTCTTGTTCTCTCTGACTTCATCTCTTTGCATCATGCCCTTCCACTTCTTTTCTCTCTCATCTTCTCGAAAAGCCTCAAGTCAGAGGAAGATTTATTGGATTTACCTGCTTTATTCACACGGTATCTGCTTAGTGTGTTTTCAGTCTGCATTCTTTTTTCCGTCTCTCCTCTGACATATCTATCCATCAGATAGGATATGACGGGGTAGGTTGAACAATTTTTAGTGGTCTGTTTAGACTTAGTCTGACTAACTGGAATGTTGGTATAAACCTGCCACTGGTCATCTATTTCAGCCAACGTTCTCCTCCCTCTAGGCTATTGTTTTCAAATCCTTGTCGTAACAGGAAACAGTATTAACAACCTCAGAGATCCAACACACGAAAATGCTCTGATGGAGATTTGGATCATGCAATAAGGCAGGCCTGCTTGGTTCTATTCTGCCTTTTGCTGATCTTAACCATTTTGATACCTTGGCTCACCTTCCATGTACAAAAGTTCAACCAAAACAAGCTCCACCCGACGAAATTTTTTAAAGGTGCCCTTGTAAGCCAGAGCATATATTTCTCCTTCACCAGAATTATATAGTGGTGCAGCCAGACTGTTGTAGCGCTGGCAGAGCACAGTGGAGGATGGTCTTGCTATGTAAGACTGTGGTATCAGGCTCCTTAAAAGCTTGAGCCAGTTGTCTGCATGTTTTAAATGCAGACTTAGCTTGATTATACCATGGTTTATTAAACTTATGCATAACTCAATTAAAAGGGGTGCATCATACAAATTAGTCCTTACACTGAAATTACTTGTCACTAAGTATTTACACTCCAGATGTATCAGGAGAGCTGGAAACAGTGCTTCCACTTCGTATCACTGCTATTTTTTCCAAGTGGCCACTTGTGGTAAAATCCTGTACAGCTCAAAAAGCATTTTCCTTGTACACCAACATTGTAAAAAATATCTCTGTAAAGTGGTTTACAGGACTCCTCCAACTGAAAACAAAACACGTGTTTATTCTTTGGATTATGAATTTTTAATCCATTATGGTTTTATATTTGTAACACTTTCCCACTGCTTATAAAAGTACGTTTTATCAAGTGATGTCAGCCAATGTCTATGGACCAAGTGGAGGAACATTTTTGCACAAGTGCAGTGGGCTGCGTAATATTAAAGCAAACCCAGAAGCTAGAAGGGCAAGTGGTTTTCATTCATTTAGTAAGTGGGCACCATCTTTGAGTCCAGTATCCACTTGTCCTTTGCACATCCAGGATTTATGGTCAGTAACTAGTAGGTAGGCAACTCTAACTAACTTGCAAAGAGCTGACATTAGCTTGATAACATATAACCTGTTTAAAATGAGCAGTAAAAAATACGTTCGGACAAAATATTGTTTAATAATGTTGTAAACTGGGGAACTGTTAACGTTTTACAAAAAGAACACAATCTTCCCTTAATCAAGACATGATATCAAACATGACTAAAAGTTCAAATAGCATCAGTTAGGTTTGACATAATCTAATCTTAACAAACTCATTTTGAGTTCCATTGATGGCCACATCATTGATGGACACATATTTCTTTATGTATGCAAAAGTAAATAAAGCTAATAATACCTACAGTACATTTACAAAGGAGTGGCAGTAAAGTTGAATGTGTCATTTGCCCTCAATTCACATTTTACTGAAGTCTTCACGAGATAAGACATTTTTAAAAGAGCAGTGTGTAGAATTTATCACCTTGTGGTTAGGTTGTACATCGGAACCAACTAAACACCCCTAATGGGGCGGTGTGACTCGGTGGGAGCATATTCCTATGCAGTTATGAAGGGCTCATTCTAAGGTAATGAAAATATAACAATTCTTAGTTTCAGGTGAACACTACATCTATTTCGCACACGGAGATAAGTACATTCCTTTGAAATATCAGGACAAATCTGATTCTCAAGCTCTGTGTCTTCACAACCCAAATGCAGCTGTAGCAGCCTACAGGATCTATACAGTGAACATACACACATACAGTATATAAATATATGCATCCTAGGGCCTGCAATCTATTACTTCATCTTTAAACATGCAGGACACGCTCAATACAAACACACACACGCACATATCCAAGCACTCACTCGTCCATCAGTGATGTCGGAGCTCCTGAGCTCGCTATCTACGGCTCTGAAGGGACGCCTGTCTCATATACTGTACACCAAGAGTAAAGCCGCTTGAATTATTGAAGGCAGAAGGAGAAAGATGGAGAGTGAACAGAGAATGTGTGCATGGAGCAATCGTAAAAGAAGTGGACAAGCAGATGTAGAGATAGAGAGTGAGAGGGAAGGCATGGAGACTTGTTGGGAGGAAGCCTGGCAGTACAAGGGAAAGCATGAAGAGGTGGGAGGGGGAAAAGGGGAGGGGCAGAGGGAGGAGACAAGACAGGAAGAAAGAGAGGTGGAGGTAAGTAGAATATGTTATTTTCCCTGTGGCTTGTTTGCCTGCTGATGTAAAGAGGAAATGGCTAGATCAGCAGGGGCTTTTACCTACACTGAGTTTAACTAGTTGCGGAAATACATGCGCGCCACACACAAATACAGAAGTACATGCCCTGTGGGACTGAAGGAGATGAAGGGAAAGAAAAACAGACACTGTGCACTAATGCCTTCTTCATGCTCAGGTTACACTGCTCAATAGAGCTGCGGAGGCTGTTGGGCTTTTTGCGCTTTACTGCTCATGTCAGTGTTTACGTGTGCAAACTTTCGTGTGTCTGTGTGTGTGTGTGTGTGTGTGTGTGTGTGTGTGTGTGTGTGTGTGTGTGTGTGTGTGTGTGTGTGTGTGTGTGTGTGTGTGTGTGTGTGTGTGTGTGTGTGTGTGTGTGTGTGTGTGTGTGCGCTCTGTGCGAGTAGCGAGAGGGACGACTGTGTATTTACAGTATGTGTGCCGGTGTGCTACAAACTGGCAAATCTAGCGGGACTCTGACTTCCCCTGGTGCTGGCTTTGTAGCACCCAGCTGAGCATGGCTGCGGATCAATGACATCTGCAGCACACGCACACACACACACACGCACGCACACGCACGCTGGTTGGACTTGTTTACAGTTTAAACAGCAGGTGGCTCAGATAACAGCCACTTAATCTGCAGCCATTTGGACGACTGAATGTGATAACGGAAGGTTTCTTTCCTCTATACTCTTCCCTTTTGTGTTTTTAATCTATCCATTCATCTATCAGCTTAATATAAGCTCTTTTTTCATCCTTTACCCAACTACTTCCATCAATTTTCTCTATAAAAGGCATTTAACCGTGTCTGGGTGTTCATTATAATGAGGGCCATAGATTGTAGCTTTTGTCCTTTCACTGACAAACAAATAATCTTTGGCATTTTTAAACTTTACTAAAGACTTTTCCAAACCTTAAGACTACACTGGGCTGTGGTGTGTCTTATCTGGTAGAGTGGGTTACCCACTTATTCTAAGGTTGGCGATTTAATCCCCGTTTCTTCCTGCCCGCATGCCGAAGTGTCCCTGGGCAAGACATTGAAGCCCAAGTTGCTCCCACTGGCAGGCGCTTAACTTGCTTGGCAGCTCAACCACCATTGGTGTAAATGTGTGTGTGAGTGGGTGCGTGGAAGGCAAACTGAGCCCATTAAGGTGATAAAGCACTATAGAAGTGCCGACCATATACCAGTTAAACATGATAAATGAGTTGCCTAACCTCAACCACATCATAGTTGGTCATTGCATTCAAGTTCAGCTGAACACAGGCTTATGCAGAACTTCCCAGTGTCAACTTTCCTGCAATGAAGCTAGAAAGAAAACAGAACAACATACTGGAACTTCATCAGTGACGTAGCCATGCTGGCAGACATGACAGTGCCAATCCCACAGTTTAAATGACAGGTGACAAAATTCAACAGCAATAAATGCAAAACATTAAACAGGCCAAAATCAAACATCGCAAAGAAATTGCTTTTATGGAAATATCACCAGCATGAGGTCCTTGATTCTGTGCCTTTTTCTTTTTTTTTTTTTGCTGCTCAGTTCCTGAGTACAATGCATTCACTTCCATATCGCTGATTAAAGTTGATGTGTGGGAAATTTTCAGGCAAGGTATTTCTCTTTGACGGACAACGTTGCCTTCCCATTGTGAAAGCTGTCAGCCGGCATGCATTTACAGCTGGCCAGCTGGGATGGTGCACACACAACACCGTGGCTGGGCCGCCTTTTCAATCCCTGCTGCTGCACCGCTGGCCAACACAGCAGGACTGCAATGAAAGCCATGTGTGTGTTTAGGAGGTTCGATTGGGGTGCGTGTAGAGGCGTGTGTATGCACGCGCACGCATACATACATGTAAAGTGTTTACTGGCGAGGCGCTTTCCTCCCACATCTGCAGATCACTCATGCTCTGGGAGGCCTCACCCGCTTCCACCAAGCCACATGGAAAAGTGGGAAATAATTAAAGGGTGAATAGTGTGAAGTGGAAAAGTATAGACGAGATAGGAAGTACAGTGACACATAAAAGGGGGGAAAGAGGGAGAGATTGCGAGTGATCAAGCTTTAGCTAAAGTAAGGAAAGCGAGCAAGGCATGTGGCACGGTGAAGGCTCTACCGGTCACCATAGCAACCCTTTAAAGGCCGATCCCCAATGCAATTAGAGAGGCTTTGAGGCAGCCAGGCTGAGGGCACAGAGTATGAAAAATAGTGGCAAGAAAGAACAGACAGACTTAAGGAAAACAACCCAACTGAATGAATGAAAACCAGCTATTGTGTGACCAAGTGTGTCAGTAATTGCATGGGGTAATTGTGGGGAGGCATCCATTCTTCTACGCTGGTTGTGGGAATTTTAATAATGAAGTTGCCTGGGGCAAGACAGGTGTATGGGTTTGAATGGGAGTGTGTATGCACACATTTATGTATGTCTATGCGTGATAGAGTCTTGAGTATGCAGCAGAAAAAAAAAAAAACTGTACTTATCGATACCGCAGACCACAGAATCCAAAGCCGAAAGCAAACTTACCCACGTTAGCAATACTTCAACGAGACAAGACGGAAGGAAAGAGGGAGAGAGAGGAGGCAGAGGTTTGATTCACAGCAGCACCGAGGGATGAAGGCTTAGGCTCAGGCCGCCAAGGTGATATTATCAATGAAATTAAACCTTCAGAACTCGGAAGTATTATTGCTGGCAATCCTCTCATGTCCTATCTAAGCCCATTAAGCACAAAAGAGCACAACATATCCAGGCACAATGAGTGTCAATTTCTTTGTTGGACACCAGAGCTGGGCCCTCGTTTATCCGCCGTGCATACGAACAATGTTGTGCGCCGGGCATATGTTCATTTTTTTTTTTTTACACATAAAATCCAATTTATCAGTTGTGTTTTGTGCTTGTAAATGGGTTGGTATTTAGAACAAATCCTGAACTAGCAATTTCCCAGAAGTAGAACGATCTCCTCACAGACAAACCTGATTCCTAAATTACAGCTACACAACCCCCAACTCTACTGTTAACCATGTAATCATGGGTATGTTTTAAACTTTTGTTCCCAAAGGTGCACATTTTTGTTTTTATTCAGAAAAGTAGTTAATCATAATTAGAGTAAATGGCATTAAGGCCTCTATTTTATCGTGTTCCTCCAGTATAGCACCAGTGAGCTGATGTGGCTTCATATCCAGCAAATCTCCCATTAAAACTTGCAATTTTATGTTCAAAGAGAAATATGCTATAAGTGATTCATACATTTATGAAAGCGATGGCTAGATGAAGATTTGAAAACACAAAATGGCAATTTGTAACTGTACAACTTCAATGCAATTCATAGATAACAAATTAGTTTTAACTTGCTCCTTAACACTTTTTAACACTTTAGGCATCATAGAAACTATATCTGTCAAGTAAAATTATTGATTTCAAAGAGTTCATTATTGATGCAGCTTTAGTACAATTTACAAAAAAAAAACGACATTACACGATAGAAAACCCAAATATAATTCGTTAGCGGAATGCATTTTCATTTATTATTATGGTGTTCTTGGGTTTTTAGCTACCATCCGAGACGTTATTAGTTACGAAAGGTTGATTTATATCAGCCAAAATCCATTTTCCAATGAAATCTAATGTATTTAGACCCATATTTCAGTCCCTTTGGTAACCATTGTAGTTTTGGGTCTCCCTGGGGACGTGCCTACAGGCTTTGCAAACCTGGATTTGTGCAGTTTATCCTATTCTTACTGACACATCCTCTTAAGATATGTCAGGTCAGGTTCCACAGATATTTTGTAAGGCTCAAGTGTGACTGAGCCACTCATTGACAGACACTTTAGCATTGCCCTGAAGCCACTCCAGCATTTGTCTTTGCTGTATGCTTTGGTTAACGTAGCTGGTTAAGGTGAACACTCGGTGCAGTCTCAGGTCGATACACTCTGAAGCAAGCTTTTATCATGGATGTGTATTTGGCTGCCTTCATCCTTCCCTCATCTCTGAGCTGTCTCTCTTCCCTCTTTCACCACCGTGCTTCACTGTAGGGATGGTATTAGCCAGGTGATTAGCAGCGTCTGGTGTTTGCCAGACAGTACTTTCTGCACAAGAGTTCAAATTTTGTTTCTTAAGAGTCCTGCTATTATGTCTTTTATTCAAGAGTAGCTTCCATCTGGGTACTCTACCACAAAGACCTGACTGATAAATTGCTACTGAGATGGTCACTTCTGGCAGGTGCAGAGGACTTCTGAAGGTCTGTCAGAGTGACTGTTGAGTTCTTGGTCATCTCCTTGGCCAAGGCCTTTCTTGTTCCGTTACTGAATTGGGCTGGAGGGTTAACTTTCGGAAGAGTCGTTCCAAACTTCTTCCTTGTCACAATTGTCGATGTCCCTGTGCTTTTAGGACAACTCAAAGCTTTAGAAATGTTTTTTTTTTTTTTTAACCCTTTCCCTGATCTTTGCCTTGCCACAGTTTTATCAGAGAGATCTTCAGAAAGTTCCTTGGACTGCATGGCTCTGTTAGTGTCCAGACCTGCAGTGTGGACTGAGGGACATTTACATAGATGGGTGTCTCTCTTTTTAAACTATATTTAATCCGTTCAAATTGCCACAGGTGGACTACACTGGTTCTAGACAACTCATTAATAATCATTGCAAACAGAGTTAACCCCAAGATGACCACAATTTGGAGTGCCACAGCAAAGGGTCTGAATACTTTTGTAAGTAATATATTTCAGTTTTGGATTTTTAATGAATTTGCTAAATTTAAAATGGTTTCACTGTCATTTTGGATTGAGTGCAGATTGAAGGGAAAAAGCCACATCTTCCCATTTAAAATTAAATCTACGACACTACAGAATACGCAAAAAGTGGAGGAGTCTGAATATGTTCTGAAGCAACTGTATATTGATATTTATTTAAACATGCACAGGAGTAAGTGTCTGTTTGCTCTGATCATCGGACAGCACCTGAATCCCCCTTCCTCCTAAACAATTTATTAGACTGTATTCAGGCGAGAGTGTAAATCAGCATTTGAACTTCTCTTTCTTTTTCTATTCTTTGCACGTCTACTTCCATCCCTTTTTTCAGTAAAAACATGTGCAGCACCATGTGCACCTGTCTGAACGTGCATGCTGTCATCTCCTTATGTATGATTCATCACCTTCAAGATGTCAGGCTTTTTGCCATCCAGAACAGGTGTGGTCAGATGACATTTTGTACAAACCGCTTTGTTTCAAGCGTGTACAGTGGCCTAAACTCTACAACAATGTTGTATGACATGGCATGAAATGGCACAACAGAAAAACAGGGGCCTCCTCATTGAGATGGAAGCACTTTTTTTTGACACAACACCAGCTCTGCTTGCAAGAGAAATGTCTTATCATAAAGGGCAGTGAGAAATACCCTGGATGCCGACCTCATGAGAGATAGCTTCTGCGGCCCGTTCGTGCGCTGAGTCAATAGTAACTCCATTCATGTGGGAAACACTTGATAGGCAAGCGATGAGGATATTTTTCATCGCACATCCAGGACAAATTGATGGCTTGTGATGCGCCCATAGCCTACTGAGTGTTTGTAATATAGCATTTGCACTTCACTGCCCCGATCCTGCGACCCCCAACAGGAATTGATTTCTGCCGCTCTGCTGCCCTTTCATGTTTCTATCTTCTCTCATTGTTTTCCCATTCCATACTTATTCTTCCCTTTTTCCCCTCATCATTTCTTCCCACATTTCTTTTTCTCTTTCTCTTTGTACTTTCCTTTACACACACACGCACGCACGCACGCACGCACGCACGCACGCACGCACGCACGCACGCACACACACACACACACACACACACACACACACACACACACACACACACACACACACTCTCACTCACACCAATGTCTTCATGATTCTGTCTTTTTTTGTGCTTCATCTTATTCGCTCTTTTGCCCCTTTTGCTCCCTCTGGCCCTCTTGTCATGCCTGCTTGTTTTATTGCTTCATACAGTATCTCAAAGCCCCCAGCCAGCCTTTGCTTCTCGATTCCTCCCCACACAATCTGCTTCCAGTTTCATCTTTCACCGCTGTCGCCCTGTCCTAATTTTTTTTTTTATCTCCTCTTCCTCTTTCCCTGTCTCCTGTGTTTACATCCTCCATCTGTCTGATCACTCGATCGTCTCCTTTCAGTCTCCTCTCCCTGTTTATCCTTCCCTCCTATATTGTTTCTTATTTCCTACCTCTCCTCTCTGTTTGCGCCTCCACCGCCAAGTGTTATCCCTTCCTCCTCTTCTCCGTCTGTCTCTGTGTGCTGGGTCCTGTCCCTAGCCCACAGTTTCGTTGGCAAACGGATTATCTATTCAAAGACACACATAACCATCTCCAGATCTCTTTATTTAACCAGCTACTGCTATTTTATAGATGTCATTTCTTCAGACTGTTTCTGCCATGGAGATACCCTCTGGCAAACACAAATATGTGCATGTTTTGCTGCAATTGATTCTCTTTTTTAGATGTCTTTCCACATATCTCATCATCACCCCTCGGTTTCCTAAATATGGTGATTTATGTGGTCTAAGGGAAACTAATTTGTTGCATGTTTTTTCTTAAACTTCTCTTACATATGAGCGACATTTGCTGCAGTGACCCTGCCTCCCAATATTTCTCTCAATGCTGTACCTAGGCCCAAATATTAATTATAGAGATTGCATGTGGCCCCCTCTGGTATTAAATACTTATTAGCTTTGATGTAGGATAAAATTAAAGTATACTGTATTATTCAATGCAGGTTCTGACTTGGCCCTCTGCACAATATTGGATAGGTTAGCTCAGGTGGTTAAGGCTTTTCAAAACTGCCCTTCTGTGATGAATTATTTAGCATTTTCACAGTGGAAGCCTCCAGTAAAGGTCCGGGCCCGTGACAGCTGGCCCATATTTCTGTCAGGAAAAAGTTGTATCAACTGCATGACTGTGAACTTTGATCATGCCACCAATTGACCCGACCTTTCTCACTAGCTGCGTTAAATACGAGATTTGACATCTGTCCTCATAATAATGGGGTTCTTTTATTGATTTTTCAAGTGTGAGGTGTGCAGTGGTGTAAAGACAAACAAGTACATGGAAAATGCATATATACAATACAATACAATACAATAAATGCTGGAAAAGCAGAGTAATCAGAGATTCAGCTACAGGTTAAACAAGTAAAGAATCTTTTCCAAAATCTGAAGGAGTTTTGAAAAACATGGCTTTCAAAAAACAATCCCTAAGGAACTCTTTCTCTCTTCGCTTTCCTGTGTCTTTAGCGTGTGTAATTTGAATGTGTTCTCATTTCTGCGACTCCAGTTTTTTTCAAAGCCATTTGCGTCTAATATAGACACACAAGATGCTTTACATTTAGGCACCAAAAATGACCAATGCTATGGTTAGGAAAAGATCCTGGTTTGGGTTAAATGGGACTCTGTTGCAGTTTGGTTAGGTTTAGGCACCAAACCTACTTGGGTTTCGAAGAAGAAAAGATCATGACATGGGTTACTTCAAAGAAATCCACAATGACTTGTGATTTTTCATGCACTCAAACACCAGTCTTCCAGGTGAAAGTCCTGGGTTTGTTCCATCCAGTACCCCTTTTTATACTTCGTCAAATTACCTTTTTTGTACAGCCTCGTCACAGTGCCTAAAACATAAGGCACCTTGTGTGTATGTCTTAGATGCCAAAAAGTGCCTTTTACATATGTCTAACGCCAACGGCTTTATGAAAATGGCATTATATGACACCCTGAAAATGAGAACAGGCTTGTTCTTCCTGCTTTATGCCCTCCATAACATTTTCAGACTACAACTGCCTGAAATCTTTTGAGATTTAAGATGCCTCATAGTTCATTGACATATTTGTTTTTGGCTACTTGGGGGCATTGAAAATATCGTGGAAAGAGCATTTACATAAAATATCATCACCCTCTAAATTGATAAGTTGTTGCTAATAGTTGCTTATTACAACCAGCAGTTACGGAGGAACATTACCATTCATTTGGAGTTGTGTTTCCTGCCTGCTATTCACTCGCTCTCAGCAATATTCTGGGTCTCCACCAACTCCTGAGGAAATCTGGCTCTTTACCTGCTGAATGCTTCACTGTGTTTACAAGGTAGTATGTCTTTCTGCTGTTCGGTGCTGAGCAGGTACCGTACAGTTTTTTTTTTTTTTTTTGGGGGGGGTGTCAAAACAGCTGTCTGCTTTGGTCTAAAATGGCGCTGTGAGTGGAGTGAGAGTGAAACTGTAAAGCTGCGGCCAGACAGCTATGCAGTAAAGAAAACCAAACTGTTTTTTAAAACTGTGGGAGACTGTGGATTTGATTTGTAATTCTCAGCATGTGCACAACTGAGCAACCTCTTCAGCTTGTTTTTATATTGTCATAAAAGTTCTGATTGTAAATAAGAAGCCGTAAACCAAGACGGGAAACGTTAGCGCAAGCAGATAATGCCACTTTTGAATTGCTTATGTTTAGTCAGTTATTGACACCATACAGGGTTTTTTTTACGTAAAGAAATGTGCAATACAGAATTTTGGGGGGAAATAGTACATTGAAACGAATGCTACTCACTGATAAAAACGTTATTTAGTCTGTCGTGGCTCATGTTGCCTGTGGTTTCTGTCAAAGGGCATCATTTTGTGAGTTGTTTCTAATCAAGGGTTTGAAATAAGATATTTAGTAAACAATATTCATTTTATTTACACTTTCATTCATAAAACAGGTGAACTGAGCTGTAAAATGTATCTCTTTTCTATTGGTTTTGTGTCAAAAGTGTGTGTGTCTGTTGACACAAATCTGTTGGCAGTCACATTATGGCGACCCGGGGGTGCGTGTGTTTGTACCTCCACAGTTTAGTTTGAATTCTTTCAAGGTTAACAATCCAAATCATTTCCCACCTTTTCACATCTATATTTGCACATCAACGATTTAATGAGCTTCACTGATAAAGGAGAAGTCTTTTCAAAGCAGTATTTTCTGAAACAAGGCAATTCCCTGATGTTTTGCAAAAATGCATGAGTTAGTTTTCCACTTGATATATTTGATTGTTGCTACATCTTTGGTATATGCAGAGCACAACGCATACTAATCCAGCAAAGCAAATGTATAATTCAAAAGGAATATTTTCAAAGCTGCGAGACCTGAGGCAGCATATTCGCTCCATGGATTTTTGATGCCAGCGTTGTGCTATATGTATCTGACGGTGCAATGTATACAAATCAAGAAAAAAAAAAACCTCTTTGTGCATGTGTGCGCCCGTGGGGGTGAATTATTGTAACGTGCAGCATCCCTAAATCCATGCAATCTCCATGTCATTATAAAGCTGCCCTTGCATGACATGTGCATGTGTGTCTTTCTCTGCTCCTCTGGTTATTACATATTGCATATATTAGAGGATGGATGGCATGCTACTGTGAGAGATTCACAGCTGAGGGAGCAGGAATGGCAAAGAAAGTGATGAAGATGGATGGAGGAGTGTAGTGAAGGGAGCACGTAGGAGCAGAGGGGAGTGAAGATGTGGTTTTTTTTTTTTTTTTTTTGGAAGGGATGGGTAGGGTTGTGTATGAGAAGGACGTATATACCGTACATGTGGCCCAGACAGGTGCTGTGGTCACAGCCATAGACCGAGTGAGAGACAGGCAGTGTGAAAAATTGATGTGCCCTACTTACAGCAGCTGAGCAGAGACAGGAGCAGGAGGCTGAAATGATGTTAGATTTTGGAAGCAAGCAAACCATGTTGTGTTTTTTTTGTGCATTACATCATGCCAATTTGTTTTTGGGCGCGGGTGTGCGCCTGTAACTCGTTCAGCTTCATGTTCTGCTAACATGCAGCGCTGCTTTGTTGCTCTATTCCTTTAACATCTGTGTGTGTGATTTGTTTTCAAACCAGCGGTGCCTCACTGCTGCTGCCCTATTAATTTTACAGGCTTCGCTGTAAACTAGCCAAAATGTAAAGACTTTCTCTCTTCCGCTTGCACACGCACACACACACACACACACACACACACACACACACACACACACACACACACACACACACACACACACACACACACACACACACACACACACACACACACACACACACACACACACACACACACACACACTCTGTTTTGGAGGCTGGGGCCACGCCGCTCTCATTAGCCCATCTCATGCTCCTCGGCACTGTTTGACCAAGTGGAGTCCTTTATCTGCTGTCCTCCTATTTAAACGAGGTGGGGAGAGGAGCTGGGTCCCTGAAGGAGTCAGCAGAATGGAAACCGCTGCACGTTAATCAACACTCCCAAACTCCACACAGGAACAACTAAGGAGCTATGCCGCTTTAACCCGTTTACTCCAAGGAATATCTTAATGACCTAGAAGGATTTATGGGGGTTTACGTTGCTGGCCACATAGGGTGGTGAGTGGTTGAATGTATGCTGTTCTCAGCAGCCAACTTAATGCAGAGTAGTGACCTGAGGGCTGCAGTAACAGAAAGATACCGCACGGCATTTCACTCCAGATTTAGATGGGTATGAATGGATGGAGGAGGTGAAGCTGTCTCTCCGTCATATTGGATTTTCCTTCCACTCAAAAATCACATGTAAATCAGGCCACGTTGTTTACATGTCCTCTCTTTCACTCTCCCCCACTTCCTACTCTGCTTGTTATTTATCCCTTTCTGAGATCCACGAGTGACAGCGTTCCCATCTGATTGACAGGACAGTGTTCATCTGTTACCACGGCGCTGGTCTCAGATACGGCATCGTTTCATTATCCCTCCTAATACTATGTATAACGGGTCCGTGGATACACTGTAATACACACTACTACGTTACCTCGAGCTTTAGGTGACCAAATTAGCCTATCCAATTTGAAGCTATGAAGCATAATTTAACATGCTGTCATGCAAAATGAAACATAATAAGAACGCACGTTGCTGTTGTGATGGAAAAACACGTTAACATACTCGGTTGTCGTGACTTAGACCGAGCTATTGTGTGAAATGTACTCTCGCAACAGTTTTGGTTGTAAGTGTGCGCTAATGCTTCGAGAGACTCTTAGAACCAACATGCTTCAAGGTGCTTCTTGCTGACGTACACATAAGTAAGATACTGAAACCCTAATTTAACCTTTGACCTTCCGGTGGAAACAAGTGTTTTTTGTCAAGTTGAATACCACCACACAAGCATTTAAAATGACAAAATTTTGCACTGAATTTGATTTGTTTCATCTTAGCTGGAAAGAAACAGGTGCTCAAAAATAAGGTAAATAACATAATTACAATATTTTATGGCTGGATCGCAACAAGCACGGCCAGAACTATGAAGTGAGTGTTTGTGGATGAGTGAGTGAGAAATCAAAGTTACACCAGTGTTCGGCCGAATACGGAACATTTAAAGCGTCACACAGCGTCCAGCGATTCAGGGTCCAGCGTTTCTGTCAGGTGGGACGGGGGGTCCCGATAAAAGGGGCAACATTTCAGTTTAGGTAAATCGATATTAGGACGCTTTATTTGACATTATTTCAAAATATTTTTGGCACAAACGAATAATGAGCCCTGCAGTAGGCATTTAGGGAACATCTGTGTAAATGTAGATACAGAAAATAACTCGATGAATCCCTGCATATACATCAGCCACCCGCTACCACAAGTAAATTCTCATCCTGCGGGAAACACTGCTGCCCCAATCATTAGACCAAAGTGAGTCCCTTCAAGTCTTTCCCGTGTTGAGTTCAACTTTGTTGAACTTTGAGACATCAATTTCAGATGTTCAGGGAACAGAGCATCAGAGAACCCCAGAAGAGAGGAAGTTATTAGCTGACCATTATAAAATAGGAATTGTCCCCTGGGACAGTAAGAAGATAACAGAACAGCCAAACAGCTACTGGGACTGACGAGCTCTAGCATGTTCTCAGCTGGCTCGGAGGTTAGCACATGTTTCACCAATGGCTGAACTGGTGTTTCAATAACGATATAAAAACCTTTTCACGAAAACAAACTATGCTGCAACACTTTTTTTTTTTTTCCCAGTTATAGTGCCTTTATGGCACTTCACATGTCAAGTTTCTCCTCTGACATCATCAGATATTTGAAAACTTTGGCTGTTGACAAATTTAGTATTTTCAAAAATGTGTTTTTGATTCAAACTAAAATAAGGTATCATCACGTGAAATTAATATTTTATTTTGAACGCACTGACTGATATTTAGGAAAAAGCCTGAATGCCATCATGTCACTGCTCGGTCTATTTTTTAGATATTCACATCACTCACTTGCACAACCTGAACAGCTTATCATAACTTGCGTGTTAGTTAGACAGAGTACACGGTAAAACTCAGGTGAGTAAGAGGATAATTTTAGCGCCTGTCATCTCCTCCTAAAGTCTTTATCTGTATTCCATGTGTGTCCATCTGTCTCTCTTTCACAGCGCTCGTTGAATACGCTCATTTCTCTGTGGGTGCAAAGCATGCTGGGTAATTGAAAGGGGGCAACTGGCACAAGTCAAACAGATGGAGTGGAGATGTAGTGTTTTTGTGTGTGTGTGTGTGTGTGTGTGTGTGTGTGTGTGTGCGCATGCGTGCATGTGTGTTGGGGGGAGGCAGGAGGAGGTGGGTTTTTGGCAGGAGTCAAACGGCTGTGGATTTATCAGCTCCCCAGCGAAGGCCAAAAGCAACGCTCGTCAGATCCCACACTCTCATACACACTCTCATACACACTCTCATACACACACTCTCACGCACACTCTCATACACACACTCTCATGCACACTCTCAGACACACTCTCATGCACACTCTCAGACACACGCTCTCACGCACACTCACACATCTTGCCTCATGCCTTCAATGTTTCTTCGTCCATCATAGCCAGATTCATCTACTTTTTGGCAGCCTATTGTTTTAATTGTTTTCGTCCACCTATCCATTCATGCCCGTGTCTCTTTATAATTTCTCGGATGTACTCAACAATACCTGTCACTCCTTTCTCAAATATCCTCCCTCATTCTCCTTCCCTTACTCCTCTCGCCGTACAGCTATCTCTTGTAAGGGTACGTGCGCTTGCTTTGACGGCTGCTTGGTGCGTCCTGTGATGGGAACGATTTCTGTTACAATCGTCTTTTTATGAGCATGTACTCCTGGGAAGGATATTCTAGAGTAAGTTTTTGAAATGTTTTTGCACCGGTTGTTGTCTCTGTCAGCTGTAGTATGTTAGTGGTGTTTGCATTGGAAGCTGGGCAGATGCTGTCAGAATTTTATTAGTGTTCTACAAGTGCATGTTTTAATCGGCCGTCATGCACAGCCATGATGTCACTACAACCTCAAAACCCCATGTCATCTTAGTCCACAGACAATTCCAGTAAAGTTTAGTCAAACAAGATGGTTGTGTCCTCTGTGTTGAAAAGAAAAGAAAAAGGCAGTGTTCGTTTGTGCAGTTCCAAAGCTACGTGGAAGAGATGTCCGCACACTCAGATCAATGCAGTATATCACTTTATTTTTTTTTAAGGTTTCAGTTTCTGACAGGACTAAAGGTGAAAAAAATAAAACGATATACTGCATGGATCTGTTCGGACATCTCTACTAAGTTAGTGCTCATTGATGGTTCCAACACCTTAGCTAAGATTCAGCCGGTGGAGCGGTGGTCTTCCTGCATTACCTGCAGTTCAAAAGCTGGAATTCCACATGTTTTTACATGGGACACGTGATCACATCTATGTTTACCACATGTTGCAACATATGATAATACAACATGTTTTTTTTTATTGGGATCTACATGTGCTTCACACATTACAGTGTATGTGGTCACACGTGGTCACGTGAGTTTTTGCACGTGAAATGTCGCTTTTGTAAGGGTGGTTTTAATGGTAAGTTTTAGTTTAGTATGAATATGCTGCATTTGTTTTAATGAACTTTTTTTTATTTAATATAGTCCATACTTAATAAACAGGTCAGAGTGTGACGACGGCTGGAGCATTACTAGCATTTGTGTTATGTAGTGGTGTTATGCATTCGTTATCGTGCCAGCATGTCCGCAGTAGAAATTACGGCTAATTAGACACTTTTGAATGTTTACATTTTTCAAAATAAACTGCATCAAACTGAATATGTATACCCTTACACGCCTCGTATCTATCTTTTCCTTCATCTTTGCTATACGGCATTCCCAGTTAGTGACAGATGCCAGGGCAGAAAGGGAGCGGGAAAGGAGAAGACTTCGATAGAAGAAGAAGAAGAAGAAGAGAGGGAGAGGCTTGATGTTTTGTTGCTCTTGGTTTTAAAGGAAGGTCTCTCCTTTATCAACAGTCTAACAGGCTGCTGGGCTCAGTCATCTGGCTTTTTCTTCTACTGTTTACTGCTGGGTGTCAGGGCCCACACAGTTGGTGCCGTGCACACACAGTTTCATACACACATATCTTTCATGCTTCAATGTGTGTGCACAAACAGGCACTTTATTCAACAAAAAAGTGCTGTCGCCCAAAACAAATATTGACAAATATCCACAGTGGATTAGTGAATTTCAAACAGCTGATTTATTCCACAAAGCGTCTCTTCTGTGAAAACGAGAGGTCAGTTTGGTTTCAGCCGTATTACCAGAAAACACCCGGAATGACTCAGAAAAAACTATTTCATCTCCAAGTCTTTTCAAGCTGGCTGTCCTCTCCTTGACTATTCATTTAAGGATTTAAAAAGGAGCTTCTTCAAGGCATAGAGGCAATAATCCAGTTTTTCCATAATCCTGCGTGGATGTATCAACTCAACCGGTCACTTTCACACACACACACACACACACACACACACACACACACACACACACACACACACACACACACACACACACACACACACACACACACACACACACACACACACACACACACACACACACACACACACACACACATGCATATTCACATCAGTGTAGCTGCAGACACACTCACACAGGCATGTACCTGCTGCAGCGTGTTTCTGATAACCCTAAGAAGTGCTCTGCCAGTGTGTGACAATCATTTACCGTCTTTATTGCGATCTTTGCAGCTCCACGTTGGGAAGGATTTGTCACATGTGAATTGAATCTTTGATGGTCTCCGCGCTTTTGAAACACTCTGGGATCTTCTGGCCTTGTCATCGCCTTCTCATTTTTTTCATCTGAAAAGAAAATGAGCAGGTCTGTCAATCAGTCTTAGCTCGCCACCTGGAAATTATATAATTTAGTTTGAAACACTTTGTACACCATCACTTTGTAGTGCAAATGAATGATTGAAATTGTGATTGAGTGTGTATCCCCTGAGGGATTGCCATGTATGTAAAGGGGAATCAAATATGGTGCCAATGATAAATTATTATCATAATATTGTAACACTTGTGTAAGTTTGCATTATTATTTAAATTAAACCTATTGTTGGACGACGGATAAGCAAAAATATTGGGACAATTTCATCAGAGGAACATGTCTACTTTACTGTCTGTCTGTAGGATCACAGGACACTGACAACAAATTCAGAACATTACTTCATTGTTCGTACGTTGTATCACTCCGCCCAGTCGAATCTACCACCAACCACAGACTGTATATAAAAATGGACGTCGCTTCCAGGTCTTAAAAACGAGGCCAATGCAGAAGTGCCTTTATGTACAATTCCACCGAATGCCACTAGGGGTTTTCTCAAAAAAACCTTCCGGCTACGTAGACTCCCATTCAGAGTCTCTCAAGAAATACGAAGTCATTCATTTTTTTCCACAAGTTGTCATGCTGTTGTTAGCTCAAGTTACTCCTTCTTATTCGTTTTCTGGCAGTCCATCTGAAAATAATCCTATAATTAATCTGATATTAGGCCTGAAAAAGAGGTATATTTGGGAGCGTGTCTGTTTGATTGACAGGACTGGGATGTAGTGTCCTCGGGTTTGCCATCAGATCGAGTCAGGTTCACTACTCGCTCCCCCCAGCTCATTCAAATATGGTCACTTCCTGGTCTAAACCACTCTGAACTAGCAAGGCTGAACTGTCTAACTCCAGGCTTCATAACGACAGTTACACCACTGTTGATGCTGCACAATATAGTCCCCAATTTACACAAATTCGAGCGATTTTTAACATTATCATTACCATCATTCAAATAGTATAAACTTATACTAAACTTATTTTACAGTACTGCAATAAGATTTTTTTTTTTAAAGTTAGGTCTTGTCACAGCTCACTAATATGTTGAAGGAAAAAATGTTGAGATCCAAATGTCCTAAAATCTTCTTCTCTTGTGAAATTTGCTGGTGACCTCCCTGACAACTTGTTTTCCTTATTTAGCTGAAGGTAACTTTCCCTCTCCTTCCCCAGCTTAATTGTAGTTTAGGATGAGCCATTTGGCTGCACAAGAATTGCTTAATTTTCTCTCTGTAGATTGGCTGAGCTTCATGGATAAGACTTGTGGACAACAAACAGCTCAAACTGTTTTAAAGCGACTCCAGAGAAGACAAAGGCGGAGGCTATGAAAAGCCCTCTTTTCTGTCTCACTTATGCCATACAGCACAGCGATGCAGTAAGGGAAGTGTGCTGTTTTTTTGCTGTCTCATACCTTTTTAAAAGTTCTGCAGCTTCAGAGTCAAACAGGAGTCCATCTACTGCCTGACTGAAATGCCAGGATGTTATATCCTGAGCGCACACACACACACACACACACACACACTGCAAAATACCCCAGATACTCCTAAAAGCAGGCAGTTTGAGTGTCAGAGTTTAGAAGTTTAATTGGCCAATGTGTCAGAAGAGGAACAAGGTGTGAGAGAAGTGTGGACGACTGCAGAGAGAAAGTGCATCACCTTCCAAGCTCTGTTTGATTTATATGGTCGTAGCCAAAGATGTGTTCCTGTCTGATTGTCAATCTCCCTTGTGTCTCGAGCATAAGTGAGAAAGGTGTGTGTTCGGTGTGTACCAGATGTCGAGTTAGTGTTGAGTCTTTAATGCCTGGCTTGTTTGTGTTCTTGAAAACAACATGGCTACTTTGTCAGTTTAGGATTTCAGGAATAAATTAAAGTTAGGATTATGTGAAAGGAAAGGCCCAGCTGCTTTTATCACTGACTGTGGAGTCTGACCGGTTGTGGAGTTAAAGTGATTGCGGCTAATCTCAGGCCTAGTTGGTGATTTATGAAGCTGTTAGCTTCAGAGGCTGAACCTGAGCTTCTTTAAACTTCACCCATACTGTTCAATTAACTGCCCCGTTATTTTATTCTCAAAACTGGACATCATTTTAATCAGTAAACTACTGAAGGCGAGGTAAAAGTTATCAAAACTTGCAAGGTGTCAGTTAGCAAGTTCGGTTATAGCGAGACAACAAGGAAAATAAAACAGTACACTCAACTTCTGTTTTTTCATGTCTGTAAATGTTCACCGTTTGTGGGACAGTTTGTGAGAGGATTTTATGATGGCACTCAGCTAGCTCATAAGAAATGATGACTTCCCCGATCTTTGAGCTCCAGCTCTGCTTCTTAAAAGATCAGCACACGTTAGAGTGCTTTCTATTAGTCAGCAGTGGGGATTGGATGTCAAAGTGCATCGAAGTTTGCCACAACAAAATCGTATCACTACTCGAGCTGGGAATCGTTTGAAACTCTTCAATACCAGTAGGCCCACCTGGGACCTTAACTTTGATACAGGGTCCTAATCCAGATATCATTTGAATTTTTTGCAGTGTTTCCCTGAGGTTGGTGTGGGGTTATTTGTGTTGGTGGATGTCGTGGCGTGTGACAAATGTTTATGCAGAGGCTCATGCAGTTTAGGGGGGGGAGAGGTTATTTTCTGTATCTATAATTTACAAATTTCCCCTCAGCCTGCCACCTCTACAACTACGAATGTTCACTAAACCCCTCACATCCAGGCTATCCTACAATTTACCAATGTTCCATAAATGCCTCACATGCATCGAAAGACGGTTGCTAGGCGGCTGTGCACAGAGAAACTTCTTGTCCTTATTCAGGTGCTGCAACGCAAAAAAAACAAAAACAAAAAAAAAAAGAGTGAAATAAGGAGTTTTAATGTCAGGTTTAGCTAAGTTGAAAGCAAGTGATTTTAGCCATCTTGTCGAGCCACCCAAGTAGACCCTATGTGTGGGAAACACTGTATTGGCTCACTGGTGCTGATGAGATGTACTCCTTATAAGTTATCAAAGTCCGGTACCCAGTCCTACTTATTACATAATGTCACTGTTTTACATGCTTTTATGACCACGTGTTTAAGATACAGTTTTGTACTTTGTGGAGAGTAGTATTAAGCTTAGGTGTTGGATGGCATCAGTGGAAATGTCTTTTGTATATTATTACAAACCTAGTTATTGTGTTTATGTGAGCATTTCTGCACAGGCACAAGCGGGTAGGAGGACTCCCTGAAGGAAAGACCTCATTCCAAGGCCTTGCCTGTCGATATTACTGCTACAAATCAGACCTCCCACACCACTGAGAGCAGCAAATACTACGCACTCACATGCACAAGCACACTCTCACCGACTCCATTGACTAAGGGAAAGTTTTATTTCCCATCTCTGCCGCTACAGCTCCCCTGCTACAGTTTGGACCGTGCCAGAGTAGTTGCACTTCTCTTTGCTTTTTTTTTTTTTTTTTTTTTTTTAAATGTAGTATGTGTATAATGTGCTTATGCAGGCACATGTGTGTTTATGCCTGTGTTTTGTTTGTCCGCGTGCATGTGCATGCACACTTCTGTACACGTGTGTTTTATGTGCTCTGGTTTGGCCTGTTTGCTCAGTTGGGAAAACAGATTGCTCTCTATCTGGGCAGAGATGGGCAGTGTAGCAACATAGGACACAGAAGTGCTTATCATTTGACACATTTTGACACTTGCCATTTACAGAGCACTTAGAACCATACAAAAAAAAAAAAAAAACAGATGCATTTCTAATGCTCTGTGTGACCTTTTGCATATTGTGCTTCAGATTGCAGTGGTCTGAGACGCCCATTTCAGCATCACATCATGGAATACATTTGTGCAAATCTAGTGATGTATAATGTCACTGTATCTAATTTTATAAGTTGTTTATTTCAACATGTAAATGTTATTTTATTGTTGGCTTAAAGCAGTTTTCCATCTCTCTTATTAGAGTACAGTATTTTCCATAAACCATAATAGCGCTGTGATCGGCGAGTTAATCCAGTTCTCAGTGATAATAGCTGCTCATCCCACCAGCGGATCACACTGAATTGACAAAAGATTCACAGATAAACCTGGATAGTGAGGAAGAAGGGCCTTTGTCATCATCATCCATCTGTTTTCTAGATTTTCCTGACCTCAGTGTTGTCTCTTTTCTGACTATATACTATCGGTGTTTGTCTGTAAAAAGGGGAAAAAAGAGAGACAGTAGAAAGCAAAGAAATATAAAGGTGCAACTGATGGAGAGAGAGAGACAGTGAGAGACAGAACGAGTCCACTGAGACTCACTGAGTTTCTTCCCACCTGTTAATGTGACCGGACAGAGAAGGTGTGAGACAGACTGATGTCACGGTTGTGTCCGTCACATGTACTTCCCTCAAAGTTGTGAAGTTGGACACCCAGGCTGAACTCAAACATCACCATTTGATGTGAAAAGGTAATAACAAATCAAAAACAAGATTTTTCTTTGTTTCTAACAAATAATGTCCTGATATCGATATTGACCACAGTGATTGTAGTTTGGCAGTTATTTACCACTAATCAGGGGTTCTTAAACATTTTACCAATTTTGTAGTTACAATACCGTTGCAGGTATATATAGCTACTCGATCAAATTTATACATCATTTTACACAACTGCTGTAGACTCTAAAGCTGTTGTTGTAGTTCAGGAAGCTGCATCCTGAATCACGTCGCATCATAATCTGGATCTTTCCTAACTTCATTGCATAACTCTCGTCCTTGTTTGAAAATTGCGTATTACATAAGCAAGTTAACAAACCGGTTATGATCAACAACATTCAGTCAGAGACAAAGAATTCATCAAATTGCCTCCGATTCATTTCAGATTTGATTGACATGAATGCTGAAGTGAAACATACTGTAATTACTATGATACCGGAAGCTGGATGTGAAGAAAGGACTTTGCTTTGGCGGCAGCATCTTAAATATGGAGTGAATGTATTATGTAGTTTGAAACACTTTGCCTCATTGTTCACTGTTCCTTTTTTTTCTGATGCTCACTGCTTTTGTTCTGCGTCTGCTGTTAAAAATTTAGGAGGACTGTTATGCGCTGAATTGAATGATGTGTATTGTCGCCTTGATTCAGTTCAGATTTGAATACACGTACAGATTTGTGCTTCAATGGTGACGCGGGGGCTTTCAACAGCATAATAAAAGCATGATATAAACAGAATAATTCATCGGCTGAAGCGCTGTCAAAATGCTGCCTGTTTGTTGACAAAACCTACTGTTCTTAGTCCAGTATGCAATATTATTTTAAGAATACATTATTGCCACTTCTGTATGAGTGTTTGTGTGTGTCACCCTCGCAATAAACGTTCAAGCCTTAGATCTCTGACATAAAAACAAAAATCTTCAGGAATTAAAGGAAGGAGACCCAGGAAGAAGTCCGGGTCCTCCGTCAGTCGCTCCACGCCGTGATCCATGGGGAGAGATGGATGCTGGTGGTGCAGCAGTCTTCTTCCAATTGATTTGGCTAAGTGGCCATTCATTTTAATTAGCTAAAGAATGGACTGGTTGAATACGACGGACGCTGGATCGTTTGACTTCATCAGGTTCAGAAAGAATTTACTGGAGAGAGCGGGTCCCCTGTTGCCGTGAATTAAACCATGTGCCCCTCTGGCTTTCTATTACGAGGGATACAAAGTGAGTGAAGCTGAATGACAGATCAAATCAAGTTTAAAAAGTGAAAGATGCAAGACAGAGAGCACAACTGATAGTGCTGCTGATTCTTTGTAGTGTGAAGCATTTCTGTGACTCCCAACATGTTCTTACTTCTCATCTGTGACTTTTCTATCTGACGAGATTTTTTTTATTTTTTTTTATTGTACTCTATTAATCCCCGAGGGGAAATTCTTTCGCTACAGCAGCATCCCGAGGGGGAGCCGCTGCAAGAGGATGCCACGACCGCGGCGCCAAATAACCTGAGGTGCATGTTTCTGGGTGATGGGAGGAAGCCGGAGAACCTGGAGAGAACCCACGCAAGCACAGGGAGAACATGCAAACTCCGCACAGAAAGGCCCAGGACCGGATTCGAACCCGGAACCTTTTTGCTGTGAGGCGACAATGCTAACCACTGCACCACCGTGCCCCCCTTTAGTTATATTTTTCAAGCCATCCATATTTTCTTAATTCTTGTAAACATGTGAGGCGAGCTGCTTTCACATATACTGCCTTGTTTATCCGGAGCAGGTAAAAAGGGTTAGATGAGAATACAAATATTTTGTTTCCCATATAACAGGGCAGACACATTTGGGGCCCATTGGTAGACCTTATTTTTTTGGGCTTTTGAAAAGCTCATTCTTTTTCTCCTTATTCTGAAATGCTTTAAAATCTAAACTGTAACGATAATGAACTGGAACTTTTGTGCAGCTAAAATGTTACTAATATGTTTGACAGCTATGTACAGGGTACGGGTGTTTAGCTTCTCAATTAAATTACATTGGCCTCGGTCTTATATATGAAGAAGTATGGCCTTCTCTCTCTCTCCTGCTGATGCTCGTGTGTTGTTGGTGTGTTTTACGACTTTGTGTTGACAGTCAAGATGAGAGACCGAGGCAGTGACATACTGTCAGAAGACTGAAGATGTCCAGTTTTTGACGATAATCTCTGCAAAATAACCAAATTACTATTAAGTGGTGGTTAATACTCCCGCCTGACAGCAAGAAGGTTCTGGGTTCAAACCTTGGCTGAGGCATTTCTTTGTGGAGTTTGCATGTTCTCCATGTGCCTGCGCGGGTTTTCTCTGGGTACTCTGGCTTCCTCCCACCGTCCAAAGACATGCATGTTAAGTTCATTTATGATTCTGAATTTCCCTGTGGGTGTGAATGTGGGCATTAATTGTCTGTCTTTTTGTTCTGGCCCTGTGACGGCGACCTGTCTGGGGTGAACCCAGTCTACGTCCAAAGTCAGCTTGGATAGGCTACCAGCCCCGTCCATGACCCTGTTCGGGATAAAGCGGGTACAGGTAATTGAAGGAAGTTAATTTTCTGTAAAACATTTTACATTCTAATGAAATGTAATTTCACAGAACATAAACATTCATTTTTGGCCCTCAGGAAAACAAATTGCATCTCTGGTATATAATGTGAGGACTAAAAAACTTTACATTGAAATGCGAGAACAAGTGTGAACAATTCATGCCTTTTAATTTTTGCTTAATTAGCTACACAATCTGCCAGTATCTAATGAAAGACCTTAAAAAGGGAGATGAGAGTAGTAGATCTGTCGCTGTCATCGCTGTAAACTGCTTATGTGCAGTGCGTGAATGGAAAGCTTGACAGGCGTAGCAACAGGGAGAGGGGGCATAACACTACAGAGGGTCAGGAACTTGAAGAATATGTGCTATGAGTTTCCGCAAACATTAGAATTGCACTGCTTTACTCTCTGTCTGTTAACAGGGTGAGTACAACCCACACCTCCAGAGGATATCTGGGCTGTAGGTCTGGAGAGGTAACAGGACGTTTCTGAACAATGGTTTGGAAACATGGCAGGTGGGAAATCCTCAAAAGCCTCTGTTGCACAGGCCTGTTAGCATGCACATTTAACCAGCTGTTCGCTGTAGGTTGACAGAAGGTATGTGACATAAGAAACTGGGAACATCTTGTGTTATCTTTTACGCTGACATCCAAACAAGAACCGTGAAGACACTCCGTCTTCACAGAAGCCAGACGTTTAAGCTCACTACTACTTGTTAGTGTAAGCAGATGGTTGAGAAAAAAAAAAGGCTTAACGAGGTTTGAGATGGATAATTGCAGAAAACATGCATCTAGCATCTCTGAATAGCATCTTTACAACACCCTCAACAAAACCAGCAGTGCCTCAAAGCTCCATCGAGGCTAATTGTTAAATTCAAAAATAACATCGAGCTTAAATATTTTAATTGCAGGAAATGTTGATAAAACCTGATTTTACATAAAAATGTGCTGGGAATTGAGGGTTAAGCTATCTCAGACTAAACAAAGGAGATTTAACCATCAGTGGAGCGATGGAAGGTGGAAGAGCACAGCTTTATTCAGGGGAAGGAGAAGAAAGGAACCACACAGAGAGAGATAGCTGGAGAAGCTATAAGCAAAAGTCGAACGGGGAGGCAGACTTAGCAGAGCAGATGGTTTCAGCGTTTTTGCCCGAGGGGCTCCATACTCCCAGAAATGACTACAAGGAAGGAGAGAGAGACAGAGAGAGATGATGAGTTGAAACGCTAACTACACATCTGCCCTTCCTCTCCTGCAGTGCTTCAGAAGTGTAGAGAGAGCAGCATAGAGAATAGTGGAGGAGTTTTGACAGGCATCACCAACACTGTGCCGCAGTGTTCACAGCAATCACAGTTGACACATGGCAGCCGTCATCTCATGATGTGTTTTATCAATGAGCTTTCTGCATACATTTTGCTGAACCTATTGGATACTCTCCTTTTCCTGTCAACAGATGTGCGGTGACTTTTAGATGCATGCATGTATATTTTAAAAGATCTAGTTCGACGTTTACGGGATCAGTTCAACCCCGATCCCAAAATCCTGCAGGACCAAGTTTGACAGACAATTTCCTTCATGAAAAACACACACACACACACACACACACACACACACACACACACACACACACACACACACACACACACACACACACACACACACACACACACACACACACACACAGAGTCACCTATACGGTGCCGGGCTAAATGAATGGTGAATGATAGATGAGTGCAAGGCTTGGTAGTGTTGCCATCTGTTCCGACATAAGACAGAGAGAGTGGAGGCCTCGCGGTTCATTGAGCTTCAGGTCCATCACAGCATTCAGCTCACCTACTGTACACGCTCCACTGGCACCTGGAAGGATCTGTGTGTGTGTGTGTGTGTGTGTGTGTGTGTGTGCGTGTGTGTGTGCGTGTGTGCGTGTGTGTGTGTGTGTGCAAGAGAGAGTCTGCTTTATAAGACAGAGAATATAGAGAATGATCATCATGTCAAATATGGTAATATGTAGTTCATTTTTTTGCAGCAGAATCTCGACCCACAAGTTGATCCAAAGTCAATTGGCTGTGACTTCTCTCATTGAGAATCCCTCAGCGTCGCACCGCCACACAGTCAATTTTCTCAGACCCTCCCCCATCACTGTTGGCGCCTCCTCGTGTACATATGCGCCCTAACTGCCTCTCCGTCTCTATTGCAGGCGCCCTGCTATTTGCTCTTTACACCACGATAGCCACTCTGGACACAATTGCCATCGATCGCTTCATTTCTACGTTTTTGGTCCCATTTCTGAGGCGTCACAGGTTCTGGTCTGGCATGTGCCAGTTGAAGGAGAAAAGTGTGATGGGAAACACGATGGTGTAAAATACAGAGTGAAATTTGGTCCATTGTTACTTTGCTGATCTGTATTGTCCAACACGTTTGATTCACCTCGCACACAATATGACACGATGACAGTGTGAACAGCCACTCCATTGCAAACTAACCAACAACACCACAAACACAAACACAAAAACAACCTAGCAAAGTCATAAACAGTGTAACAGTGTCATTGTGAGTGCTTTGTCTGTTGTTATAGTGTTTTCACTCTCTCTCTCTTACTCCTTCCTCCTCCTCCTCCTCCTCGTGATGACTGGAAGGTTATCGGAGGAGTGTCATACCCAAAAGCTAGCAGACAGCTTTGCCCTTTACAACAAAGTATCGGTGCTAATTAGAGACTATGAGTATGTCACTGGACTTAAATATGTCTCTGTGACTACTCAGGCATGGCTTTATGAGCCTCTCACATTCAAACACAGGAGTGTGTTTGTTCCACTCATCATCTCAATGGGATCTTTGAGATCTGGTCCTGGGTGTTATGAGGCCACCTCTCCGGGCGGCCCACACATGACCTGAACATGTCTTTTATTCATCTTGCAGGAATGTCTCATTTGTTTGTTTTTTTGTGTGTTTTTTTTATCCATGTTTTCTTTTCCCACAACTCTACATTGTACTTTGCACATGACCGACATGCCCTTTTTTTTTTTATTTTTATTTCAGAAGAGACTTTGTCGTGACTTCTTAGCTGTAGAGCGTCATCTGTTTGCTTCGTACGTCCTTCAAAGGAATTGGAAGAGTTGCACAGACTCGTCTGTCCTTCATAATTTTCTGCACGGACAACGGACTGTCCTCTGAGCCCCGGACCTCCGTTCACTGTTGCCACCTTCCGCCAGGCGTTCCCTTCTCAAGCAGCACGTACGGTAGGCCGACAATATGTAGTTTACAGCGATAGTGGCGGCAGATTACTTTCATTTCTTTGTCATTTTTTTTTTTTTACAGAATGGGACCTCAGTAGGTGAATGTCAGTGTTGCTGGTTGAAAGAACAACCAATTAGCTTAACTAGCCACCTAATTAAGCGAACAACCTCTTTGCTAAATTAGCCAGCTCATGAAGCAAACCGGTAAGGGATCTCGAATGTGCACTTGATAGCCGCGTACCTTCTCAGATGGAATCTGTATGTCTAAGTTAACACCATTTTTTTCCACTATCAGCCTACCTACTTTTTCAATTCAGTTTAATATTACAAAAGAAAAGGCTTCTGAATGCTGACTAACCAGTGTTAAGCCACTATAACACAACCTCAACGAATACTGACTAAGCTGGAGGCTAAACTTCACCAAACCCAGTGATAAGGCTACTACATTACAATGTTGGAAAGTAAGTCATGTAAACTGATGCAGTGAATATGATAATCAGGAATGTAATTTGTGATCCAAACAAGTTAATGTCACTAATGAGGTACTCCTTGGCCTTTCAGAAGGGCCCTGTTGCTCTTGTAGTTTTGGGTTTTTGGAAAAGCCAGCAAACAAGACACCATTCAAACTCTTTGAAGAGAGAGTATCACTCACTGCTGGGTACATTTGCTAAGCTGCGTACCTGCTGTATTTAAGTCTAGGAGCTTAAAAAAAACATCATGTGCACTTTCTGTGTGAAGGTGGAAATGCTTTGACTTATTAATCACTTGAAATCCACACTGTAAATGACAGCAAGCTGCATATCCCCATTAGCTACCAAGCTTAATTCAAGGGAGGAGAGGTGAAAGCACAAATGCAAACCACTTTAAATCTAGAAGTGCACAATTGCAAAATGTACTCAAACACAAAACGTATAAAACACATTCCAAGTGTTGTAATGTACTGTTTGGTGCACCCAATTTCGCATGAAGTGCTTCGTCTATTTCAGTTTCACCTTTATGGATTGATATGAGAGCTTTTCCACTGTTGAGAGTCTCCAGACTGAAAGCACAGAATCACTAGTGGCTACAACATTGTATGCTGTTGTACTGAGGCTGCAACCGAAGTGCTGTGAGTGTGTAACAATACGTGACAAAAATGGAGGACATTTTGTTGAGAGGGAGGTGTTGGGAGGGGGGGGCAACACTTTACAATACAGTTCGCTCAGCAGTGCCAAGTCCATCACTTTTGGCGTGGATTTCTCTTTAAGAGAGGGCTTGATCCCATTATGACAGGATTGTGTCCAGGTTTAGAGAGAAATATCTTCAAGTGGCAGCCAGGGCACTTCAAGATGAAATCTGTCTCATTGGATTCCAGTTCATAGTGTCTGACAGCATCCATAGTTGCCACCGAATGCGTCGTGGCTGAATGATAACAATCCCCTATTTTTTTTTTTATTTTTTTTTTTAAAGGGTGTGATGCGGCACCCTGAGTGAGGACTTAGGATGGCATTTTAGGGGGCTCACTCCCTCACTGTCTTGTACTTTTCCAGGTAAACAGACTGGAACTGTAGTGCGTGCTCACCGAATGGGAGGCAGATTGTCACTTCATCACATTCCCGCTCTTTGAGGGTTGCTGCCGTGAAATTTCGTGTGAACCCGTCTCATCAGGCGCAACCCTGTCTCAGCTTGAAACGTGCACTTGTGAAGATGCTAAGCTATAGAAAAAAAAAATCAAGATATAAAAGCAACAGGCAAGAGCTGATGAGGGGTTGAGTCTGCAACGAGAATAAGAAACTACTCGTATACCAGGCATCAGCTTAGATTTAAAAGAGATAATTAATTAGAGGACGGCTGCATACAGTTTATCGTGTGAAATGGTTTTGCAGTACATGATTTGAGGAACACGCTGTCATTTTGGTAGCGAACTGTTCCAGAAGAAGTTTAGCCAGCACGGGAGGAATGCATGAATTTCAGGCAAGCAGCAACTTGCGCATATTCACACAGCGGACAGAGGACTGAGATCAGGTCTGAGAACTCTCATCGGCCAAACATACATATTGTATTTGGTTAGGGAACATTATTAGGGATAATTTTCATATCCAAAAACGATTCGAACCCAAACTAAAATACAGATTGTCTACACACATCTGTCACACATTTAACCACACACACATGCAATGATAATGCAGGCCAACATGCATAGCTATGAAAATATTGGCCTTCAGTATATTGACAGAGACAGTCGAGGATGAAAAATTGATTAGTGAAATGCCGCATGTCATCATATTGGAAATCTAAAGCGTTTCAGCATGTGATTGTGCGTGCGTGTGTGTGTGTGTGTGTGTGTGTGTGTGTGTGTGTGTGTGTGTGAGTGACACATGGAGAGGGAATGAGATATGTGTGTGTGTGTGTGTGTGTGTGTGTGTGTGTGTGTGTGTGTGTGTGTGTGTGTGTGTGTGTGTGTGTGTGTGTGTGTGTGTGTGTGTGTGTGTGTGTGTGTGTGTGTGTGTGTGTGTGTGTGTGTGTGTGTGTGTGTGAGTGTGAGAGAGAACACTTCCCGGTGTGCCGTCACTTTGTTCCCGTGGAGATGCTGACAGTTTGTGGATGTTCTAGCCCTGTTTAATGAGCAGATCTCAGGATTAACACAGGATAATAATGAGAAACAGTAATATAGAGTGCTAAAACAGTTGTTCAAATAGTTCGGCTGCACATGAGACTGGCTCGTGTTTTCCATGACCTGCTTGTGGTCCAAAAGGCACGATGAGCAGATCAGAATCATTTCCATCTGGCTTCACCTGCTAGTTACGACATCAATTTTAATTCCTTATTAATAGACTGATTTACCACAATTGTTTAGCTTAGCTTAGCATAAAGACAGAAAGCAGCTCAGTCTAAGATCAAAACCCTGAAAACCACAACCTCCAATGCTGACAAATTAACTCATTATATCTCATTTCCTTAAATGTCTCACAAAAATAATATCCAGTACCACATTTTGCAGTTTTAGATGGCGATCTTGCTGTAATGGGCAAAAGAGACTTCGTGGAGTCTTGATGTCACTGTGGGTTTCCGCGAGATTCCCAGTCTCTTTGATTATCTAAGCATTAACAGCCAAGTGTGACGGGATCATCCAATCTAATCTAATATCCTGTCCCTCCAGATGTCTGATATGAGTTGCTTAAAGAAAAATAAAGAGGAGAAACAGAACCAAACACAAACTCGGAGATACAATAACATGCTTTCCATGTCAGATAGACACATTTGCACGCTTCAATAGCCTCCCTCTACTAGACTGTTGCTCACAGCTCCAGTATCCTTCACTGTGATTAAAGTGTGGAAAGCCTGTTCACATTAACGCTTGCACAGCCTCTCTGAAGGGCGGACCAAACAGTGACCAGTGTCAGTGGCTAAGTGCAATGACATTTAAGTTAAGAATTGTTTTCTAAATGTAGTTGAGTTTCGACACATACGTTGGTCAATACTGATTGGTTAAAAGCTGCTCCAATAGTTTCAAAATTAACCCAAGGTCTACTTTCACTAGGATGCAGTGAACTGGTAACACCAGGCCGAGGCTAAAGCCTTCAGATCAGAATGAGAACGTGTTTTCATCGCTCACATCTTTCCACCCCAACTGATTTAATGAAGAACACAAAACAACAAACAAAGGCAATAGGCTTCATATTACTCTGCTT
>NW_027210601.1:11617500-11620000 GCF_029030835.1 Brachyistius frenatus
GATGCATCTAATAAAATCTGCAGTCCCCATCTGGGAGGTCTGGTATTTTATTCGGGTGGGATCCAGCACAATTTGAGCCCTGGTGCTTGCAGCTTGGTGACGTAGTGATACTTAAGGGTTCATTTGTGGTAAGACATAAAGAAATTATGGCGTAGCTTCTGAGCCTCTACACAAAACTACTGAATTGTAACTATGCTGTAACTGATATTTGCATTCTCCAAAATTTAACCTGGAGACGGTGATATTCCATCCGGACCCCACAAGAACTGCAATTGGTCAACCTCGGCTACTTTGTGTTTTCTCCTTCAAGTTTCAGATGCAGTTAAAGACTGTTGAAAGTTAAAACTGCCATTTTCAACCTGACAAAAAGTTGTAAAAAAGGCTTAGATAGAAAAAGACACCTAGAAAAGGTATATAATTATAAATGAAACAAGCACAAATAAAGTCACATTCTCAGTGTTGAGAAAAACAGGTCTTTCTGTCATTGCTTGTGTCACCACGTTAATGAAAAATGTAAACAGTTACTGTGAGTAATAAAACTGAATCCACAAGATGATCTGATTATGTAGGATGCCATCTTGATACTGGCTAGTATGATAACTTCATTCATTTTTGACTCTCCAGTTCTCTCAAAGTGTCAAAATGGTTTTCAATTCAGACAAAGACACAAGTTTGGGTGTCAAACTAATCAAATCTTCTAATCACAGCTATTCCATTGAAATGCATTGATTTAGATTGTATTGATATTGGTGTGACCGAAACTTTGGACTGAACTCTGCATGAAAAAGCATTGAAAGTCCTTTTCTTTTCATGTTTTCTACCTCTCATCAGAGTTTATTCATTTACATTCAATCTTATAACCTTTCCTCTGAAGCATCTATCTTTTAGTCTTTCATCATCCATCCGCTACACCTGCATCAGCTTTCATGGATCACCTGGAAAAGTCAGCATTCTTCCCCGCCTGGTCTCCGCCTGACCCGCACGGTGTCTAAAGCGCCGTCATCTTCCTCGCAGCTTATTTAAGAGCCTTTCAGCAGACTGGATGCATCAGGCTTTTAAAGTATGCATGATCTCATAGAGATGTTATTAGCATGATCCTCACATGCATCATGGGTGGTGTGCTTTCCCCTATATTGAAAGATATGCGCTGGTGGGATTCAGGGGTTATGACTGAACTTCACTGTGCGCTGGAATGAGTCAAATGAGAACATTATATTCTGTATGGAGGGAATACATTTAACTGTTATTCAACTTTTCCCCCTCTGTCAAGCTTATGGAAATCCCCTATAGGGTGTTTGCAGAGCTCAAGTCAGTGTTCTGTTAATAGGATCTAATTGGAAATGGCTGGTGTTAAAGAAGTTGCTCGGGTTGCTTGAATCTAATCCCGTGGAAATCCCTAAGAAGTTATTAAAAATCTATGTGCGATGTCCTAAATGTAGGACACTGGTTCGCAAATGGAACTAAGCTCTTTGGGTTTTAGCAGCTGCCCCCGAAGTCGAGAATACAGCAACACAATGCTTTTGACAAAGGCTCTTTGGTTGGGAGAAATACAACTCCTGAATATTTTGTCGAGGTGTATTTCCTGTTCATTACAGCCTCAGAGAGTTGTGATGTCATGCGCTACCTTTTCTTACTTCCAACTGCCTCCAAAGAATCGCTTTGCTTCTGTCCTGAGGAAGGATGAATAACAAACTCACATCATGTTCTCGTGTCAGCCCTTGAAAGTTATGAGAAATGTCTGTGGTTGATGCTTGGACACAGATCTCGTCATCTCTAAGGTCAACATTCTTGTGTGGCCTGAAATGCATCGGAAATAAATTAAATTAAAAAAAAGGAACAGGAAATGAATAACCCTAATAATACTCTGCATGGAAAAACAAGAAATGCCAACATGAATCATGTATGTGGTGAGGATGTTGACTTTTTTTGCTTGGGACATGCGCCACGATGAGCCTCAATCTTTTAGCACAATATTCTGTATGTAGAAACCATGTGCATCTTTAAGACCCCTTAAAATTCAGCCAATTTAATCATCTATGGACAGCAACTTAAACTTAAATATCTAGCAAACAACAGCTGATAAAATCTGCCAATAACAGTCACTATTTTAGCCACAAACATCAATATTCTCGAGCTAAAGAATAAGGAGTTGGACTTTGTCTATGTCTGCATGAAATAAAGAACCAATGGTCTAAAAAATGAAGTGGGAATTTTGAATAATAACGTACCACTGCTATGATTGGAAGCTAAGTATTACAAGCTCTTATGGCCTGTAGTTACATCATCTGTAAAAGCTAGTGTAATAGTGGTATAACAGTGAGGCAGGGCTGCTGTAGATTGCTGTGCGGCAACCTCTGTTCCTCTGGTCTCTCGTCGTTTCATGATTGCAGTGGTCAGACCCAACCCGCCCCCTCCTGACCCGGTATGAATGGGTCTTGCTGCTTGGCCCTGTGGGGAATCCTTGGTGCATGTCTGGCCCTAATTAATTCCCCTTCTGCAG
>NW_027210601.1:11625000-11835495 GCF_029030835.1 Brachyistius frenatus
ATGTACGAGCGCATTTGCACACCGGTGTCATTCCTGCGGCTACTTGTCACCTGTACCCACATATAAATCCCACTTCTGTCTTGCGCGTCCTTGAAATCCATCCCCCGGAGGAGCGCGCAAGTGGAACCTCTCAAGGATTAACCCACGTCAATGAAACGGCTCTAAGAAAATGGGAATCAGAAGCATTTCAGTCACTCAGCTTCATGGCCTCCAGCGTCTTTGTCTTTGATCTCACATGTGAAGCAGTATTGGCTGAGTTACTTCTCTGCAGATCTTTTGAAGCTGCCGTCCAAAGTCATGGCTGAACACTACAGTTTGAGGTGTACCTGCCGTGTGTGGGTTGGTGATGCTGCTTTTCAGAGGCTGAGGAACGTTGGTGTTGAATGACAAAGTTTCTGGTCTTTTATTTTGTTAAATGACTGATCATGAGAGTGAAGAGAGGAGAGAAAGGTGTCAGACAAGAGCTGGCTGGCACAGTAGTAAAGTAAAAAATAGCAGGCAGTGCTGACCGATTGTGCTGGCCCGAGGTTGTACTACTATTCTTAGCCTCAGTCTCCTCCTTTTCCTCCCTCTCCCCTCCCTCTTTCCTCTCGAGTCTTGTGTTACCACTGTGACGTCAGCGCTCTACAGTCCATCTGGTGTCTGGAAGTACTCTGGATCCATCCACTCTCTCCCTCTTTCTCTAATTGGCTAAAGCCACTTAACTGTCTTCCATCCATTTACCTCACAACCATTTGTCACTCTATTTATTTACCCTTCCTATTCACCTATTTATCCATCACCCCTCTTTTCTGTCCGGAGTTGGATTTAACAGACAATGTGGAGCTCTGAAGCTTCCACTTAATTATGGGTACAGCGAGGGCCACTTACAGACTCAATGCAGTGTGTGTGTGTGTGTGTGTGTGTGTGTGTGTGTGTGTGTGTGTGTGTGTGTGTGTGTGTGTGTGTGTGTGTGTGTGTGTGTGTGTGTGTGTGTGTGTGTGTGTGAATGCGTGCACGTTTTCTGATGGGATGGAAGACGATCAGGATGTGTTTTGATTCTCTATGCAAGTAAAGTTGCTGCGAAATTTTGCTGTACAAACCGTAAACCATTTGCATTTGGCGAACATGTCATGCCTGTCGTCATCATGAGGGGGAATGCAGTGCCCTGTATATTCACTTCTGTCAGATGTGTATGTTATGTAAGAAATAACACACACTGAGATGTCCTGAAATAAGAAAACAATGGAGTAGGTGGAGGTTGCTCACCTGAAGCAGTTCCTATATGCAGTCTTTTCTATGAGTATACTTAAAACCACTTGGCATAAATTGTATTCAGCTGAACTCGGTGAAGAATATGTGCTGTTGCTATGATTGCTTGCCTCTAGTAGCCTGTACTTTCTAACTTGAAGAATATTTCGACCTATAGGACATTCCTGATGTTGCACTTAGTTGTTCACATGAAAGGTACCACAAACAAGTGTGTAACAAATATACAGTAGAAGGCTGTGAAAGTCAAATGTCGTTCAAAGGCAGTGTACAGCTGGCCAGTCACTGTGTGAGGTCGGTTCAATGTCAGATGATCAGTTTTGGAAAGTAACAAAAATCTGAAAAACTTATGTTGAAATGTGTGGGTGGAGTTTTGGAGTTATCCAACCACCCAACAAGCAATTCAGATAAAGTGTAATGCTGGCTTTAGCCCCTAATTACCACCTACCACTTATTACAACAATTGATAAAGTCTAGACTAACGCCGTGTCCCAAATCGCACACTTGCATGTTAACACTGATTTGAGTGAATCAGCGCATTCATACAAGCAAGTATGCAAACATGCAGTCAACTACAAGTACTCGGATGGTGTCCTCAAGACAGTCCACAAATTGATTAGAAACGAAGGACAGTTCACTCTCAACAGTCGCCATTTTCACCATAGAAGAAAGGAAGGGAACACCGACCTAAAGTGTTTTCCAAACTGTGGCGGCCGTGGATGCAGCTGTTGCAGAACATTGCACAAAAGTGTTTATTTTTCCGTGACTACCAACACACTACTTTTGGATTGAAAGCATTGGTGGTTTTGTTGTGTGTGTGTGTGTGTGTGTTAGACAGCGGGCTCGAAAATGTTCCCATTATTTTCGGTCAGTGCAAAACGGCAGTGTGCAATTTGAGACAACACTACCCTGTCAAAATGTAAATACTACACAAGTCCTAACATGTAAAATAACTATTGGTACGTTGAAATGGGATCGTATTTACAAGAGAAGAGTCCATATGAAGGGCCGCCTCCTGTGGTATTCACATCAGAACTTGAAATTTTCTATGAAGCCTCGAGTTCAGGAGTTCTGACGTGTTTGCTGACGTTTACGGAAATGTCAGAGGCCATGGAAGTAAATTTGTTGTTGGATGTTAAGCTAATATATTGTAATTTTTTTCTTCATAACTTCATAACTTACATACAGTAATAGCCTATGTCTGAGGAAAATGTTGATCTTCCCAACGGCCTCATCTTTTCCCTCTGTGCCTTTCCACTTGAACGTAAGCCACGTAGACAGCAGCCAAGGAAAGTCCTAAAAATGTTTTAAATGACAGACAAATGGACTGACAATGATGTCCAGGCTTTATTGAGCTTTTATGCAAAGGAGGAGATACAATGTGATTTTCAATTAACTGTTGCCCAAGGAGTCCACCAGTGCAGTAGGAAAAAAAAAAAGGGAAACTGAAACAAAATTGCATAAAATCAAAGATTTGAATAACCAAAGCAGGTCAGGCAGAAAAACAAGCAGGTGTTATGAGGCATTGGACACTATCCTCAGCCACAGACCTGCTTGTGAAAAGATTAAAGATAATGTCAGGGCTGCATTAAAATAACACAGTGGAGTTTCACTCCTCCGTTATTTTTGAGCTTTTAACCAACCGGAAGACGAATGGACTTATGCAACGTAGAATAAACCCACAGAGCCTGTCTGTTTTATAACCTCCTGTTCCTCGGTTGATGTAATCTCAAAAACATCTTCACCTTTTGTCTTAATAATATATTGTTGACAAATTAAGTGCAGCAAGAGTCACATCAAGTATTCCATTGTTTTCTTTTTGCAATGTTAAGTTACTATGAACCTAAAACCATAACTGAGCACATTATTCTCACATTAAAAGTCTTGCAACCCTGCTATTAGTTGTCTTTTAATGTGAAAAGTATTATTTTTTTTGCTGATGTAGCATAACAGTTAGAATTAGACTGCAGTATTTATTTATTGCAGCTCATGACAAGTGTGTTTAATGAAACATGATTCAACAACCCCCTGAAAAGCTTTCGATTGATGTCATGTGAGTGGTAGTTTGGCAGAGATGAGTCACTTTGTTGTACTTGAAGATTGGTAACGTGAAAATAAACCAACTTTTATTTTAAACCTGGTCACCTTCTCTCTGTGGTCAATCGGAGGGTCTGTGGAATTTGTGCCGCTTTGACCCAGAGTTCATCACTCCACATTTAGAGCTACATGGTTCTTAATTTATCAAATTTACTCTCTCCAAAGGCACAATTAAAACATACATGCTGTCAGTGAAATTGCGAAACAAACAAATATATTGGTGAAAGGAGTGAGTTGGCTCCAGGACACACGCACACAAGCACACGAGCTCCACTTCTGAATGGGTGCCTGTGTGTGGCTACGCATACATTATTGAATGCATGTGTGTATTTGTGCTTATGTGTGGCTGGTGGCTCTGTGCCCAGTCGTCCTGCTGTCAGCGTATGGTTTCTAGGAGACTAACTTCAAACAGCAGCTTTTTGTAGCGCTGCCTCTCATTAGGAGACACATTAGTGTGTTAGTGTGTGCGTCGTTTGGTTCGTGATGGAGCAGACTGAAAGTGAGCCTGTAGGAGAGCAGGTTATCAATTGTGTTTCTCGATTATCAGCAGCAGATAAGATGGTTGAGAATCATTCTATCTGTGGCCCTCCAGCAAACCTTTTTCTCTACAACTGAATACAAGAGTAGTATTATGTGATTTACTTTCTTATTTTCACATATTGTACTCACTGGTACAGAATGAACTTCACTTTCATCATTATTCCATGAGGATTCTGCAGTTTTTAGATCCAAATAGTTATTTACTCTCGCTTTTCATATCCGAGCAGCATGAAAAGAGGACTTCTTTTGTATTGTGGACAGGAAAATGGACACAATGAAAAATAGATAACAAAAAAAACACATTATATTTGTCCACTATTTCTTGCCTCAACAGGCCTTTCAAAACCTCACTGTGGTGTTGTTAAGTTCAGAGAAAAAGCAACTTCAACTTGTTATCAGGAAATGTTGCAGAAAGATTCTGAAAATTATAAATAGAAGTGTCCCAAAACTAGTATGGATATCTCAGTTATTCTTTGTGGGAAAAAAAAAAAAAATTTAGTTTGTAATATTCTTTTTTTTTTTCATTGTCTGTCCATCTTCTCTTTCGCCGTTTTTAGTGTAAAACACTTCCTTCCTGTCTCTGTCCCTCTTTCTCTCCCTTCAGATGATTTATGGATATCTTTTATCAATGTTGAAAGCAGGGCTCACCTGTTCTGAACTATTTAATTCCTGTATCATATAGTGAAAGAAAAAAGGAGGGATGAGAATAAAGGGATTGCAAGCAATGTACAGTGTGTGTGTGTGTGTGTGTGTGTGTGTGTGTGTGTGTGTGTGTGTGTGTGTGTGTGTGTGTGTGTGTGTGTGTGTGTGTGTGTGTGTGTGTGTGTGTGTGTGTGTGTGTGTGTGTGAGAGAGAGTGTATGACAGAGAGGTGGAGGGAGGGAGGCAGTGACTGTCTCAGGCTTCACATGATTTAATCAAAGCCATCCATCACATCTGGATAATTAGACAGCAGCATGGATTGCATGACCAGAGCCCATCAGTTAGAACACACACACACACACACACACACACACACACACACACACACACACACACACACACACACACACACACACACACACACACACACACACACACACACACACACACACACACACAGACATGCGTTCACACCCATCTCTGGTTCGACACAAATGTATCACAGCCGAAAAACAAGAGAGGAGTGTCCCGGCACAGTCTGAGGTTCAGCACCGTCTCTCTGCAGCCACTCACAGGACTGTTGCTGCTAAAACATGTTGGCACAAAATGTAGACATAATCAGTCAGCGATAAGGCGATTGGGAGCAGTTTGAGCCAGTCAGCCTGAGTTGGGCTCCGTCGGTGGGGTTTTCAGTTCTCGATGGCCAATTAAATGAGTAGAATTAGTGCTGGCAGTCAGAGAAGTCTCCACCAAGCCGGATAATGACCAGAACACAGGGCCTCGCTGCAGGACATTTCAATAAAAAGTCAGTCAGCATCATTCAAGTCTCAACACTAGTCTTAAAATAAGTGGAAAAACGGAACAACTCTACTTACATCTAATGTAGCCTATTTTTGTGTTTATGTTTTTAAAATGAAAACAAGCAAGAGACTTTTAAAGCTGAAGTAGTCTGTAGTTTTTATATTAACTGAATTGAATTACTGTCTATTGTGAAAGGAGTTTGATGAACTTAATAATCACTTGACTCTGCAGTTACTCATAGCAATACATTGTGTTCCTACAGCTCTTAACTGGTTTGGTTCAGGTTTACCACTTGCACGACATAATTTGCAGCAGCAGGAAGCTGGTTTCAGCAAAAAATTCTGAAAACCCGCTATGTGCCATCCAGTGAGGACCAAATGGCAGGCAGACAAAGGACAAGGACATAGCAGCTAAAGAGACAGTTCTTATTCTCAGGTGATGGTGAACAGTGGCCTGGCTCCAGCAATCATCGACCAGTAGGGGTGGTTAAGTATGATGACATGAAGTAGTTCCAACAATGGCAGTGGAGGTAAAGATTTGGTGCACAGCATAGTGTGTGATGGTCAATACCGATTGGTTAAAGGATGCTCCAATAGTTTTAAAATTACCTTAAGGTCTACACCAAGTAAGATGCAACGTCTGGAGACAATCCTTGATGGAGTGTATATTTATGCAGTGAATTTAGGTCTGGAACTCCAGGCAAGGTGAACATGAATACATACTGGACCAGCGTTCATCTGTTCAAGCAGTGCAGTGATATCCTCAGCAGACGCTTCTTATCTGCTGACTGTTTGCTAACAAGTTGCCCATATTAACACCATAAGAGATTCAGTTATCCTCCTTCTAACATGGCCAAAAGTCTTCTTTCTCTTCCTCCTTTCATTATGTTAACTCTCTAGGTTGATTCGGAGTTCCTGATGGTTTATAAAAAAATATATATGCGTGGTTATCACAGAGAAATTGTGGTAACACAAATAACCCCAGTTCAAATCTCCATGCTGTCCAGGCCTTCAGTTTCACCAGGATACATTGATTTAGAACTGCAAGCTAACACATGCACAGCATGTGTCCAGTTTTGGCCCGCTCCCACGGGGAACTCTGAGAGGAACTGGGCATCAAATACTACCATTTTGTTAAGATCTGTTGATGCCTTAGAGATGCACACAAGGTGGCATCAGTTCAGTGACCATGTACCCTTCGAAGAAAGAAGTCCGCTATTGTTAAAGAGTGCTAAAGTTTGCATAGTGAGGAGGTTGGGTAGGGTTGGAAGAATCAAACACAGGACTTTCACCCAGAGGATCGCTGTTTGTATCTGTGTGAAACCAAAAGTCAATGTGGATTTACAGGTATTCCATGTACTTATGCAAGTAAACTTGCACAACACATCCAGCTTGCCTAACGTACATAAAGAAACTTGCATGGTAACGTTAATTATATAATTGATGTACTTATTTTAGCCCAAACTCTGATCTTTCCCTTAACCTAGTAGTTTTGATGCCTCAACTTAAGGCACTGTGTGTATGAGACACCAGTGTTCTTTGTTAAAACAACAGTATTTGATGCTCTGGGAATGAGAACAAATTGCCATATATCAAACGTAAATCCATACTTTTCCGCCAGGTTAAGAATTTTCAATGGCCAGTGTATAAAAGGCGATATTAAAAGCTGTCCGTGTTGGTTTTACTGTCAGGAGTTCAGTTTTGTCCTCCATTTTGCCCCGATCACCTCTCCTCCTGTGTCCCCTATCTTTGTCTGTGGCCACGCCACTCACCTCCCGTGGCCACGCCCCCTCACCAGTCCCAGCAGATGCAGCCACTCACCCCTGATCACCACCTGCAGGTGTGCTGCATCTCCCTGATCACCTCCCCAGACTATATGTAACCTGCCCCTGCACAACTCTGGTTGTCGGTTCATTGTGTGTGTGTGTGTGTTTTTGTTAGCCACCCGTCCGTCTTCCGTCTGCTCCCCGTCCGTCTTCCGTCTGCTCCCCGTCAGCTCCCGGTCAGTCCTGTTTCTGTTCCCGTTCCTCCGGCCTCTGTGTTTCCTGCGGATATTCCCGGTCAAAATCACTAGTCGGTGGAGTTGCCCTCCCGGCTAGGAGGATTGTTGACGCCGTCCCTTCCGCTGGTCTGCCGGCTGCCCTGTTACCCGTGTCCCCGCAGGAGCTGTCGGTTGAGTTGCCCTCCCGACTGGACGTAAGGTGGACACGCTCGGTGCCACCCTTTTGGTTTGTAGTTTTTGTTTGTTTATTTTTTGGGACAATAAAGACAGTATTTTTGGAACTGATACCTCGAGTCTGTGTGCTTGCATTTGGGTCCTGGAAAAATAAACTCCACCTCATAACAGAATGAACCGACCACGGAGGGACCCAGCAGCCACAGACTCGAATCCAAAATACCTGACTTTATTTCAATATTTTTCCAATCAGGCCCGCCTGAATGACACGGTTTCCGCTGAACCCCGGACTGGGTTTGAGGGAACCCGCCTGGCCTTCTGGGACCCCCCCAGAAGGAGGCGGCGACGCCGGGGTCACCGGCCATCCGGCCCTGCTGCGCCCTTAATCTCTGGACGTGTAGCCGTCAGTCCAGTCCGTCGCTACGAGCGAGCTCAAAGCCCCGTCGGTCGCTACGAGCGAGCTCAAAGCCCCGTCGGTCGCTACGGGCGAGCCCTCAGCCCCGTCGGTCACTACGAGCGAGCCCACAGCCCCGTCGGTCGCTACGAGCGAGCCCACAGCCCCGTCGGTCGCTACGAGCGAGCCCACAGCCCCGTCGGTCGCTACGGGCGAGCTCACAGCCCCGTCGGCCGCTACGAGCGAGCCTACAGCCCTGTCGGCCGCTACGAGCGAGCTCACAGCCCCGTCGGTCGCTACGAGCGAGCCTACAGCCCCGTCGGCCGCTACGAGCGAGCTCAAAGCCCCGTCGGCCGCTACGAGCGAGCCTACAGCCCTGTCGGCCGCTACGAGCGAGCTCACAGCCCCGTAGGTCGCTACGGGCGAGCCTACAGCCCCGTCGGTCCCCACTACGAACTCTCTACCCCCGCAACGCCGGTGAGAGATCCGGACGCCATCCGGGCCCGGGCGTTGGCCCTCAAGTACCTGCAGCATGGCCTATGCGGCAGTAATGCTGCTCCTTCGTTCCCCGTCGCTGGACGGGTCATCGACGTCCTGCCTCCAGCTCCTGCTGCCGTCGGATGGGTCGACGCCCCGCCTCCGTCCTCCTGTGCGGTCGTCGCCACGCCACCGGCCCCTGCTGCCTACGGCGCGGTCGACGCCACGCCCCCGCCTCCGTTCTCCTGCGCGGTCGTCGCCACGCCTCTGGCCCCGTCCTCTGGCGTGGTCGTCGCCACGCTTCCGACTCCGTCCTCCAGGGTGGTCGACGCCACGCCCCCGTCTCCGTTCTCCGGCGCGGTTGTCGCCACGTCTCTGGCCCCGTCCTCTGGCGTGGTCGTCGCCACGCCTCCGACTCCGTCCTCCAGGGTGGTCGACGCCCCGCCACCGGCCCTTGCTGCCTCCGGCGCGGTCGACGCCACGCCCCCGTCTCCGTTCTCCGGCGCGGTCGTCGCCACGCCTCTGGCCCCGTCCTCTGGCGTGATCGTCGCCCCGCCTCCGACTCCGTCCTCCAGGGTGGTCGACGCCACGCCCCCGTCTCCGTTCTCCGGCGCGGTCGTCGCCACGCCTCTGGCCCCGTCCTCTGGCGTGGTCGTCGCCACGCCTCCGACTCCGTCCTCCAGGGTGGTCGACGCCCCGCCACCGGCCCCTGCTGCCTCCGGCGCGGTCGACGCCACGCCCCCGTCTCCGTTCTCCGGCGCGGTCGTCGCCACGCCTCTGGCCCCGTCCTCTGGCGTGGTCGTCGCCCCGCCTCCGACTCCGTCCTCCAGGGTGGTCGACGCCACGCCCCCGTCTCCGTTCTCCGGCGCGGTCGTCGCCCCGTCCTCTGGCGTGGTCGTCGCCACGCCTCCGACTCTGTCCTCCAGGGTGGTCGACGCCCCGCCACCGGCCCCTGCTGCCTCCGGCGCGGTCGACGCCACGCCCCCGTCTCCGTTCTCCGGCGCGGTCGTCGCCACGCCTCTGGCCCCGTCCTCTGGCGTGGTCGTCGCCACGCCTCCGACTCCGTCCTCCAGGGTGGTCGACGCCCCTCCTCCAGCTCCTGCTGCTTCCAGGGTGGTCGTCGCCACGCCTCCGGCTCCATCCTCCCATGCGGTCGTCGCCACGCCACCGGCCCCTGCTGCCTCCGGCGCGGTCAACGCCCCGCCTCCGGCTCCATCCTCCTGCACGGTCGTCGCCACGCCCCCGTCTCCGTCCTCCGGCGAGGTCGGCGCCCCGCCTCCGGCCTCCGGCGAAGTCGTGCCTCCGGCTCCGGCCTCAGGCAAGGACGCCGCCCCGCCTCCTGCTCCGTCCTCCAGGGATGTCATCGCTCCGTCTCCGGCCTCCGGCGAGGTTGGCGCCACGCCTCCGGCCCCGTCCTCCGGCGAGGTCGTGCCTCCGGCTCCGGCCTCAGGCACGGACGCCGCCCCGCCTCCTGCTCCGTCCACCTGTTCGGTCGTCGCTCCGGCCTCCGGCGAGGTTGGCGCCACGCCTCCGGCCCCGTCCTCCGGCGAGGTCGTGCCTCCGGCTCCGGCCTCAGGCGCGGACGCCGCCTCGCCTCCTGCTCCGTCCACCTGTTCGGTCGTCGCTCCGGCCTCCGACGCGGTCGCCGCTCCGTCCTCCAGGAATGTCGTCCCTCCGGCTCCGTCCTCCTTCGTGGTCGAAGCCCTGCCTCGTCGTTGTCCTCCGGAGCGGTCCCCCGAGCCCGTCCTGCCCCGTGGGCGTCCTCCGGAGAGGTCCCCCAAACCCGTCCTGCCCCATGGCCGTCCTCCGGAGAGATCCCCCGAACCTGTCCTGCCCCGTGGCCGTCCTCCGGCGCGGTCACCCCAGTCCGTCCTGCCCCGTGGCCGTCCTCCGGAGAGATCCCCTGAACCTGTCCTGCCCCGTGGCCGTCCTCCGGAGCGGTCACCCCAGTCTGCCCTGCCCCGTGGCCGTCCTCCGGAGAGATCCCCTGAACCTGTCCTGCCCCGTGGCCGTCCTCCGGAGCGGTCACCCCAGTCTGCCCTGCCCCGTGGCCGTCCTCCGGAGAGATCCCCTGAACCTGTCCTGCCCCGTGGCCGTCCTCCGGAGCGGTCACCCCAGTCCGCCCTGCCCCGTGGCCGTCCTCCGGAGAGATTCCCCGAACCTGTCCTGCCCCGTGGCCGTCCTCCGGAGCGGTCACCCCAGTCCGCCCTGCCCCGTGGCCGTCCTCCGGAGCGGTCACCCCAGTCCGCCCTGCCCCGTGGCCGTCCTCCGGAGCGGTCACCTGAACCTGTCCTGGCCCGTGGCCGTCCTCCGGCGCGGTCACCCCAGTCCGTCCTGCCCCGTGGCCGTCCTCCGGAGCGGTCACCTGAACCTGACCTGCCCCGTGGCCGTCCTCCGGCGCGGTCACCCCAGGCCTCCCTGCCCCGTGGCCTTCTTCCGTCCACCTAGGTTTCCTGTCTCAGGTCTTGTGTTAGTGTGGTCCTCTGTCCCTCCTCCGGTCCCCCCACCTCCCACCCGGTCCGGTCCAGTTTTGGTCGCCGAGAGGCTCCCTTTGAGGGGGGGGTACTGTCAGGAGTTCAGTTTTGTCCTCCATTTTGCCCCGATCACCTCTCCTCCTGTGTCCCCTGTCTTTGTCTGTGGCCACGCCACTCACCTCCCGTGGCCACGCCCCCTCACCAGTCCCAGCAGATGCAGCCACTCATCCCTGATCACCACCTGCAGGTGTGCTGCATCTCCCTGATCACCTCCCCAGACTATATGTAACCTGCCCCTGCACAACTCTGGTTGTCGGTTCATTGTGTGTGTGTGTGTGTTTTTGTTAGCCACCCGTCCGTCTTCCGTCTGCTGCCCGTCCGTCTTCCGTCTGCTCCCCGTCAGCTCCCGGTCAGTCCTGTTCCTGTTCCCGTTCCTCCGGCCTCTGTGTCTCCTGCGGATATTCCCGGTCAAAATCACTAGTCGGTGGAGTTGCCCTCCCGGCTAGGAGGATTGTTGACGCCGTCCCTTCCGCTGGTCTGCCGGCTGCCCTGTTACCCGTGTCCCCGCAGGAGCTGTCGGTTGAGTTGCCCTCCCGACTGGACGTAAGGTGGACACGCTCGGTGCCACCCTTTTGGTTTGTAGTTTTTGTTTGTTTATTTTTTGGGACAATAAAGACAGTATTTTTGGAACTGATACCTCGAGTCTGTGTGCTTGCATTTGGGTCCTGGAAAAATAAACTCCACCTCATAACATTTACAGCTTGTTACGGTGCTATAATGTGGCCAAAAAAAATTCAACCAATGTTTGATGGTTAATTCAATGTGCTTAAATAATCCATTGTTTGACACCAACAAGATTATCTATATAATAAGACTGCAGTAATATACAGTATGCCGTAACATAGAATTTGTTTTCCCAATATAGTCAGTCCTCTCTGATTAATATTTGTCTTGGAATAACCTTCATTAGTGAGTCTTAAATACACATGAGACGGAGATAAGATGTTGATTTGGTATCTTTGTCAGGTCCTTTCTTGTTGATATGTGGTCTGACACCTCATCACAGTGTTTATTAAGCCTGTCTCTACTGCTGGCTGTCATACAATAGTATTGTTCTCCAAATGTTGTGAGCCCATTCTGCCTTTACTCAAATTGTTTAATGATGTTGAATAAAGTCGTGTTGTGTCTCAGTAGATTGCTGTAAAATGTAAAAAATACTTATACCTATAGTGTAGTCAAATTATTGATTTACACAAATCAAACAAAAGGGAGCAAAGTTGCTTTAATCCCTCTGTATAAATGCTGATTATATAAAAGGAACTCAATAAGGGGTTCTGCCATTTACATGCACATCAGAGGATGATATGTATTGCAACTGCAGATTAGCAGTAATCCTGCCAAGATGTGTTTTTATTGTGTTAGCTCATAATCAACCAACAATGTGGCTCTTACGCTTTGAGTGATCCTGTTTTAATGGTGACTTTGTGTTTGCGTTGATTTGATGAGGGGGAGCTCAGTGCATCCACGGGCTCTCAGAGAATTTAAAACAATATCGACTAATGAATGTGTGCATACTCTAATGAATGCATGCAAGTGCTTATAGACCAAGGGTTGATCTTGGGTGGTAGCAGCAGTCTCTCTCCTCGCATATTCTCTCACTGATTGTGTGAAGGAGTGGCAGGAGTGCAACCCTGAGATTCAAGTTTATCCTCTTGACTTCATCTCTCTCTCTTTCTGCCACCTTCTCTCCTGCACCAATAAACACAATCGCACGTGCAAAAAGATGCAAATGTAAATCACATCCTCATTTGTCATTGTCACCTTATCTCTTCTTCAGATGCAATCTTTCTCGCTGCATTTCATTTTCAGTTGTGACTGTCGGTGCAGGTAATAGGATGGTTTGTGCCCAAGACAGATCAGATTTGTCACCAGCTGGTAAAGTAAAGTAGGTTCTGAAACTGTAAAATTCAACAGATTTAAACACTCTACACAGTGTGTGTGTGTGTGTGTGTGTGTGTGTGTGTGTGTGTGTGTGTGTGTGTGTGTGTGTGTGTGTGTGTGTGTGTGTGTGTGTGTGTGTGTGTGTGTGTGTGTGTGTACACACATGTGTACATGCATGCGCTCATTTTCGCATGTGTGCCTGAGTTTTTCACACACGAGTGACTGTTTGTGTATCGAGTCTGCGGGGAAATGAAGGCAGTTTCAAATTCTAGTCACTCGCAGCATTTATTCCCCCACAGTGACCTGTCCTGCCTGTCACAGCTGAAACAACATGTGCTTGCAACACACACACACACACACACACACACACACACACACACACACACACACACACACACACACACACACACACACACACACACACACACACACACACACACACAAATGGAGAAACACACAAACATGACACGTGCAGACTACGAACGCTGCCTAATGCGAACATCACGTCACTCCACCAAAGTGTATTTATTCCTTGGTCTGAGAGGAACTGAAGTGCATCTCTTTGAATTATGCACACACATAATTGTAAGATAGCATCACTGTTTGACTCAAGTCTACAAATTCCCTTATGCCGCTGACACAGCTGCAGAGTGTGTGAGTGACCCCATGTGTCACTGTGGATGAGATCAGCAACACAGAGTTTCTGAACATCCAACATCCAACTTACTTTAGGTGTCATTGTTTATTACCAGTGTTTCGTTGAGTCCCAGAGACAAACCCCAGGCTGGTCTGTCTTATTTAGAGGGAACAAAAAAAGAAGGTGAACATTCAAATTATCACTCAGCATGTGTTGAGCTTTGTTACTTGTCATTCCCCATCTAGCTCCCTTCATTTCCTGCCGTCTCTAATTGTTGACGCTAAAATAAAACACGACATGACCTACGAATACTTTAGTTCTCATATAAAAAAAGATAATGGGCCTGACTATTAAAGTGAGTCCAAAGTTAGGGTAAACCGTAATTATTACAAATGCACCAAATAAGACTTCCAGCATGAGGTGTTGACAATGTTATATATTAACATTTTACAATACTAGAAGCAGTGCAGGGGAACCTAAGGTGACACTAATGTAACACGTTTCCGTTATCATTATGTCATTATTTATTATAATTTATTTGTTTCTTATCATTGTGTAATTGCATAGATATATCTGTATAGTTACATGTGTAGCACTCACACATTAAGTCTTTGTGAGTGTCATTGATTCACTGGAAAATTTGAACCAGACATCATTGACAAAATCAGGTAAGAGACAAACCGCATGGAGCAGCATAGAGAGCCTGTAATGAATGTATTGAGGTTAAAAATGGCACGTTGCAGATATGGTTACCATGGTGAAAGCAGCCTATAGCAGACAACCTGTTGAATGAATGCAGAGAGAGCCCTGGGGTCATATAGCCTTGAGCATGTTGCACACGCATGGAAATACTCGACACAACCCAAGGTGCACATAGGAAACGGAGAACATTGACATTTTAGACAAACATGCGATAATGCACTCACCAAGGAATGATTGATTGATGATTGATTTTAATGTTGTGCAGCACATCATATGTCACAATGCAAAGTTCCAGAAATTACACAACATTTCAAAGGAATGTTGTACATTCAAAGATATAGTATTAAACAAAATGCTGTTCCTGTACATCTTATTAAAACGAGAACTCCTTTACCTTATCCATAGCTTTCTCTCAGTTGCTTTGGTACAGTTTTAAAATGATCTTTAACATTTGCTAAATAGGTAGTGAATTTCACAAAATCATTTAACAAAAAGCACCACACTGTTGTCTACGGAAGCATATTGCTGCCACGGCAGAAAAATACAAATGTATTATGAAGATGTTATTGTTATAACAAGATATCTTTCACGTTATCGTAAAATACAAATGTGCGATGTTATTACAATAAAATTATCTTGTTATAAAGATCTTGTTACAACGTGAAATGTCTCATCTTACAATATAATACGTTTTTCTAAGGCAGAGGTTATATGTCTCTCCAGCTGATCAATGATTATTTTCTGATAACAAACTTGACATGTTGTAACGTAATTCTGATCCATTTTTGGCTTTCTGCCGTAGCAGCAATACGCTTCAGTAGGAGCATTGCAAAACACAGAGAAGAATTAAAGATGTACTCTTGCAAGAGTTTGGGGGAATTACAGGGCAGTATTTCTACACCTCCTGATGTTCCTGTCTGTCGGGTTTCTCATCCACATCTTCTTGTCTTGAAATACTCTTTTGGAATAGCGTATCCATCATGTGCTGTGATGTCCTCACATGCCACATCCGTAGCAGCCAGCAGGGTCATCTGAGTATGTGGCTATTATTCATAAACCTTCCACCTCCACCCTGAGCAGATCTCCTCAGCTCAGTTAAGAAATGGGGAATATAGTGTGGAAGGAATATCAGCGTCCTGTAGTGAGTTACAAACAACTGCCTAAAGGTGAATGAGTGATGGAAGCTAACATTATCATTAAGTACCACATCCTTTGGTAAATCAGGCCCCTCTCATCATCATCATCATCATCATCATCATCATCATCATCATCATCTTCAGGGGCTTAGATGCGTGTAAAGGCACCCTAAGAAGGAGAGGAGCTGCTGTGTGTTATATGGTCCTGTGGTGGGAATACGTGTGCCCTGAAATAGTAGCACACATAATGATGTTCTCTGCCTGTTGGCTTGACATGTCGACAGTAGCTGTTTGGCCGATGACATTTCGCCTCTTGTGAAGCTGAGGTGGTTCACTTAATTTTAGTTCCTTTATAGGTTTTTATCCCAGAAGATACAAAATAAGTTTGAATGAATTTAGTTTTGTAAACGATACAGTTAAATCAAAGGTATACATATGGCGTGTTCTTTACAACCACAGCACTTACTGTACTTTATTCCACTATACAATGTTGTACTGTAATGCACAGTCACTGTCTGCACTTATATGTTCCTCCTGATGCTGTCGTGCCTTCACTTTGTCACCATCTCACTGTTTCATGCTCATCTGGTGTCTTCTCAGCACCGTGTCGGTAGTTGAGACGCTAACAGGTTGGATAGAAAGAGGTTGTTGTTGTTTGTACTCTGTGTCTCTCTTTGTCTCATGGCATTGTTTGCTGTGACCATGGTGCAAACCTCCTCCTCCTGTTGAGGTGTCAAAAGAAGCCCTATGACACCTTTGTGAGTAGTCTTGCAGTTCAATGTGGGAAAAATACAGTAGAAAGTAATGTTACAAGATCAAGGTTTGAAAATGTTCCTGTGTATATACATTGTATACATTTACTGTATGTATAAAATGCATGTGTTTGTGTTACATCATATGTACAGTAAGTATCTGGATAAAGCAGTGGCTCTCAACTGGTGGCGACCCAAAAGTGGGCCACTTTGAGAGGATTGCGGATCTTTGTGGAAAAACTACAGCTGAGGTAAAAATAAAAACACTGTGACCACAACTGTGACCTTAATTTCAACTGGAACATGCTTACATGTGCTTGGCCTCTTCTAACTCTTCCTCTGTTTATGATTCCTACCCTTTCACCTCCTCTTCTTATAATGCTGTGTTCTGTTTATACATTGTATGCTGGCCAATTTAAGGCTCATGAGATAAACCTCTGGGCTATTTTACAGAACAGTTTGATCCCTGTTTGAGCACTCTTCACAGTGCTCTTCATTAGTGAAAGTGGAAATTGACTCGATGGCAATTCACCAATTCAGAACACATTTACAAGAAAAATAAAGTCAAGTACCAATTCATAGAAAATATGCTTGACAGATTATTACAACTGATTCAACCATTTTTCACGACATTACTTCTACAATAAACAAATGCCTAGATGTTTTGAGGTGTAAGTCTATTCTACAGAGAACCAGTGTAATACATTTTGACAACCAAATTGATATAAGCAGATGATAAAGTAGGAAAAAGCAGACAGTTGATCATTTGCATGAATGTGCCAAAGTATTTTCAATTTTGTTCAAAAAATTGAGAAATTGCTTTATATTTTCTTCACAAGTGACGAGATGATGTGGAGGTAGCTTTGACAAATTTGATTCTGATCTGACAACTGTACCAAAGCGACAAAGCAACAAAAACAAATCTGGATTTATCAAGTGTTGTATTTTTGTTTAGATGGCGGACTCCTTACGTATGTAGCGCTACTGTCAGATACGCTGGTCTTCAGTGAACACCTACGGTTGGGGGGGGGTGCTATGTCGTGGATTTTCTCTTTATCTAATTCTTGGTGAGAAAATGAAATAAAGGCTCTGACGCCAAATGTCTTTGTTGTCATTTATTCCTTGCAAAGAAGGTGTCACAGTCACACAGAGTAGAAAGTGAGTGTGAGAGTGAGACCCTGGGTACAGAAAACAGGAGCCTTTTATGAGGGAAGTTCTGCAATGTCTGTGGTGCAGGTGGAGAGCTCCCCCTGCATGGGGAGAATGCTCCTGTCTGGTTCCCATTGTATCCCCTACTGCCGGAGGAACCATTCTGTACCAGGTCGAGGTCACAATGTGTTCGCAAACAGAGAATATACGTATCACACAGAATATAATGGTTCGGAGAATCACCATTGAATGCTAGTTTAGCTCTTGGTCACTTACTGCTTGCTCATTGGTTTTAAAAGGAGCTGTGCAACCCCAGCCTGATACTACCAGACCCAAATTCACTGCATGAATAAATGGATCTGGCCACGTGTGACCTGGGGATTGTTTCCAGTTGTTGCATCCCAGTGGTTTAACATGGGGTTAATTTGGAAACTTTTGGAGCAGCCTTTAACCCATCAGCTTTGACTAACATGCACTGTACCTTATGTGCCGAAAGTAATCCACTGCTGCGTTGCCATGACGACCATGATCAGCCGCAGAGCTTCTAATAACTTCCTCGCCACTGTTGGTAGATTAAACAACGTTTTGGTCAGATTAAAAAATTATTTTTGGCTTCTGTTAGACTTTATTTCATTTTCAGCAACATAACGAGTCGAGACATTCCCCTGAGTGTTTCCTTCGCTTCGTGTGTGTGGAGGTCCATGTGTGCGGAGCAGGGGTGGAGTCGCCCGTCATGAAACACATAGACAGGACAGAGGAGACGTGACCATCAAATAAACTGAGCTGAATACTTGTAGAATACAGCAGCTTCCAGCCATGTTTGTTGCTTCGTCAGCTGTACCGTTGTAACGGTATGACGTCATTACATGAACACGTCGGAATATTGCCTCAGAATATACTTTTTTTTTTATCGTATTTGGTATCATAATCATACCGGTACTATCGGGAACCATACGATATGTCACACCCTTACTCAGGATCATAAACTATAACATAACTCTTTATACCTGTCTAATATGTCTTTATATCGGTCTAAATGATTTATTAAATGGCTCTGTGTGTTTAATTTGGTTATATATTCTAAATATAGAAATGTAATACCAAACAATGCTTATTTTCTTTTGGGAAAGACCAAAAGTAAAGAAGAGGATTAAAAGAAATAGGGGTGAAGATTTACTTTAAGACAGGACATGACACAGAGCAGAGAGAAGAGGGAGTGCCGGGCATATAAAATGGATCACTGATCCACCTGCCTCCCTGACACTTTCTCTTCTCTCTCACTCATTTTATATTCTATCCTTTCCCACTGCCACCACATGCATTTCTTCTCCCATATCCCCCTCTTCTTTCTTTCCTCTGTTTTTTAATTTTAATTTTTTTATCTCCGTTCCCCTGACTGTGCCCTGACACTCCAAAGCTCTGCTCCCCTCATTAACTCTCTTTCATGGAGCTGCAGATGACAATAATTGGTTTGAAAACAGGAGACAATGGGATACAAGGATTATCCCCAGCTCACACCCAGCACCCCACGAGGACATCGTTGCTCTGCATCCTCCCCTCCACTTCCTGTCCTTGGCTCCCCTGCAGACGGCGGCTCTGCTTGCCTTTCTTTTTTTGTGTGTGTGTGTCTTCTGTTTCATGATTGCACTTACTCGTTTGCCCTCATTCACCCCCTGTCAAACTTTTCTCTTTACTCTCTTGATCTTAACCACGCACATCTTATTATCACCCTTTCTTTTTCGGGCCTCCTCTAACCCCCTGTCCCCTCTTCTCTGTTCATATTTGCTCACGGAGCTGTGACATGAGTCCCCATTGGGAGAAATCATCTGCTCTTGCCAGAAGTAGAAGTGACATTACTGACACAATCGCACGCACTAAAGACAGAAAGAGAGTTCTGTGAAAGGATAATGGCATTTGATTAAACACTGGCTGATGTGATGTCAACTTCCCAAGGAAACCATGAACCTGTGGCAAAGTGATGGAGGGAAATAGAACAGAGGGAGGGCCAGGAGTGTGAGGGGTGAGGCGGGTGCGATATGAGCAGAGTTGGTAAGGAGTGATAGGTGAAAATGAAAGAAAAACAAAACAGAAAGGTGCACCAAGTTCACCTCATGCAAAATAGCAGTGAAATGTCAGCCGATGTCACGCTACTCCTCCTCCCCGCTCTCCATCGGTATGGTTTTCCCTCGTCATTCTATCCCTCCGTCACCTTCTCCCCATCTGTTTTCTCCTCGTTTCCATTTTGTCCTGAAGTCACTCTCTCTGTTACTGCGGCTTATCCCTCCTTCACTCCCTCTCTCCATCTACCCTCTCCCCATCTCTCCCATCCGGTGAGGGCTCTTAGGTTTCGGCTGTAACTGCTTCAGTGCAAGCGATAATGGTTTGTAATTCACTCCCAGCTCCTTTCTGCTGGTCAGAGGCCCACTCATGTACAAGCAGAGGGGAGTAATCAATGTGTGTGTGTGTGTGTGTGTGTGTGTGTGTGTGTGTGTGTGTGTGTGTGTGTGTGTGTGTGTGTGTGTGTGTGTGTGTGTGTGTGTGTGTGTGTGTGTGTGTGTGTGTGTGTGTGTGTGTGTGGAGAGGGTGCTTTTGAGTTTGTAACACTATTTCGGACACACAGCTGTGAGTGTTCCTTTATTCATACTGATACATGCATATATTTGTTTGTATTGAGTCTGATCTCTTTCAACCATTTTTCCTGTGTGTGTGTGTGTGTGTGTGTGTGTGTGTGTGTGTGTGTGTGTGTGTGTGTGTGTGTGTGTGTGTGTGTGTGTGTGTGTGTGTGTGTGTGTGTGTGTGTGTGTGTGTGTGTGTGTGTGTGTGTGTGTGTCATCTGATATGTTACATAACCCCATGTCAAAATCTAATTTCCCTTCCATCCAGAAATAATGAATGCACACACATAAACACCCCCCTCTCACTTTGGCACCACAGAGCAAGACTCCCATACACTCCCTCCCTGGGTTATGAATAAAAGAGGGATCCCATATGTGTCAGCTTGTAAAACTAGATCACCAACTGTGGGCTCGAGGAAGTGTGGAAGGCCCACGGGTGCCCCAGGCCCTCCCGGGTGGGGGTTGGGCATTCAGGCTAAGAAGGACCAGGCAGACTGTCCACTTTGAGATGCCCACCTCAGGGCGACAAACACACAGTGGGGACTGGAACGGCCCCCGGGGAAGCATGGCAGTAATATCTACACTTCTGTCTATAATATAACTGCCCTTTTTTTTTTTTTACCCAGGATTGCCCTCATACAGTTGAACTATTTTGATTTTCTAATTGAGTGTGTCTGACTTTTGTCTAGGATTCCTTATCTACAACTGAGTGTAGATGGACTATTTTCTGGCTTGTTTTCTAAAATGTCAGAATTTTCAAAAGCTGCTATAATTAACATTTTCTAATTAATAATAAATGGGTCACTTGAAGAGAGTTACCACGCAACTCTGAGTTCCCCTCAGCTTTACTGAGCTATGTGCCTCTCAACTTGGAATTTATTGTTTTAGTTAAATGTCACTAGACAGTGGTGCCTCAGCAGGAAACACTTTTTAGCTGTAAAAAGGTCTAAAAACCCACAAATCAAACATAGGGTTTGGAGGACTACTGTGTGGCGGTTGTCTGAAAAGCCAAAGATATGAGGGTGGATAGGAAAGTTCTGAGACTGCTAGGCTTCCTAAAGCATTTCAAGGGTCTCTTGACAATTTCTAGAGTCTGACACAAAATTGTACATCCGCCGTCTGCTAATGCCCACAGAAAAATCGCAGAGGCACCCGGACCGCACCGTTCACACACAACGGGAACAGGCACTGAACTTTCTGATCCACCCTCGTATTTCCCTCGAGAGTTCGATGCGACCAAAATAGAGCTAAAACCAGATTTGATATAGAACTTAAATTGACTTGTTAGACGGATCAATAACTCAATATGAATACTAATGTTGCTCTGCTGGGTTTGTATGATAATAATGTCAGTGCTGTGTTCAAAGTTTGTTTTCATTCTCCCTCCATTGCCAAACAAGCAGATGTAAGTGACTTGTGGAGACATTTTTACAGTGATACAGTGCATTGAGATACCACTGTGGTACCTTCCTTCTCAACCTTTCAATACTTTGGATATGTGAGGGAGGACGTTCTACATAATATTTCTCGCACCCTGGCGGTGACAACGGAAGAATGTCTACAGGGACCAAATTGGGCTGTATGGACTATTTCTATACTTCAATCATTACATTCCAACCTGCAGATGTCAGACAGGCTGTCAGTGAAAGTTCAGCGTCACTCAGATTCATCCAAATGAACCTCCAATATGCTCCAAAAGAGAGTCACCCTGAGCGCTACTTTGTCTGCTCAGCTCGGTGGAATTTAAATCCAGCATATTGCCAATATGGCTAACTTAGTTTGTATTTTAATATTGAGAAGAGTAAGGTAAAAAAAAAAAAAAAAAAAATCCAACAATGAAGACAGGCAGGTTTTCTGGGCTTTTTAACAGAATTGCAAAAAAATTAAAGAAGTAGGCTTATTCACTCTTCTGTCAAGGTTTAGCTGAGAGGATTGACACTACTCACATATCTGTATGCCAAATATGACACAGGGAAACGCAGGCGCTGCTCTGTCCAAAGGTCATTTCACTCTTTACTTTAAAGAAATGAGATATAATGTGGTAATAAATTAGCATTCGGGTTAATTCTGGCCAGAGCTAGCTGTTTCCAATATTTCTGCTGAACGAGCAGCTGCTATAGCTTCATATTCTTTTCATACAGACATGAGAGTGATATCAACCTTTTCACCCAAATATCAGCAAGTAAGCAAACAATCTTACTTTCCAAAATGTCAAATTGTAGAAGATGAAGTCCCTTAGCCTTATGCTGTTATTCAGACTTTTCACATTAAGGAATCTAAATAGATCAATATTACACATACACATACTGTGTACCGAAATCTCCCACCTCCTCGGTCCATACAGCTTCTCTGATGCACTTTTTGATTTAAGCCCACAGATTTGTTTTCTTTCCAACAGTTAGTGAACTTACCAGGCTCTGACATGGGTGTGTTGTCGCTGTCACGCTGCCGGTCCTTCCCTCTGCTGGCGACAAGGTGGAGAGTTGCTTTGTTTGTCGAGATGTGCTCAGCAATTCAATTTCACAGCTCCGTCTCAGAGGGGAGCGTGAAGAGCATAAGGAGAGAACGGACAGTAATTGAAAGGCACTGAAGCTCATCCTCCGTCCTCTTCTTTGACTTTTTTTTCCTTTTGTGTCCACCTCTGTTATATGTTTGTGTTTTTCATTTTCGTCTTTTTTTTCTTTTTTGGACAATCCATGTAGATATCGACAAACTAAACACACAATGACACACTGCTCTCCCTCTCTTTGTCCCTGCTTTTGTCAGCAGCAGAAAGCTGCCCCAGATTTGTCCTAAATAAAAGTGTTTTGATCTCTGCTTACCTTTGAATCAAAGCTCTTTAATCAATATTTGACATACCTGTGTGAAAGCAGAAATAAATTTGCATAAAAAGTACATTGTTGCACATTAACCCAGAGATTTTTCACACTTCCGATTTGTAGAAAAGTCTTCTTTGAAGCTTAAAGAAAGGAGCACTGGAAATGTGTCATTTTTCAAACTTTTTACCAGAATTCCCTCCATTAACAATGAAAATTACACACATTTTGTGTAACTGCCACCTTGAATTGTACTATTATTCATGATAGTACACTCTGAAATGCTGAAAATCTAATATAATTATGTAATTATGCTGTAAAAGACTAAGGTCAACAAGTTCAAGCTCAATTATATTTTCAATAGCTTTCAGTGGCTGCTGATGTTCAATGTTTGTTTGAGTCTTTGGTGAGTTAAATATTTATTTTGAGCGCTGAAAAGCAATAAAAAAAAGATCCACAGTGAAAGATTATTTGTTTAGTTTGTTGGCTTATCTGGGCATTGGTGCTCCATTCATTGTGTCACTGGAGTGTGAACCAACAAGGGCTTTTAGTAGAGTGTAACTAGGCCTGAATGAATGTTTTGGCTATGATTTTGGCCACAGAAGAGAGAAAGAGAGTCACGCTGCATAATTCAGAAGGGATGGAAGATTATGCGCCATCTGTGTCCATATCCCGGTGGCCCTGTCAGAATTGATCCACAACCCTTGACCTTTTCAGAGTGCTTTCCACCCACTCTGTCGTGCGCACCGTGTTAGTGTGCAGGCATGCGGGTGTATTTCGGTGTGTTTTGAGCATGAATCCGCCTGCTGCTCGATAACCTTTCCGCTGGATTACAAAGTGCAGGTCATACACACACGAAGAGTTTTTCTGTCTTTATTTTTGTTGTCGCTCAAATCAAAGGTCAAGTTTTTTTCTGCTGGAATACTGCCACTGAATTCACTCCGCTGGCTAAATAGGTTACGCAAATTAAATTTAAGGAACAGCCTGACTTTTTGGACAACGTTTGCATTCTTGCTGAGACTTTAGATTGACGCAGCGCTCGGATTATTACTCCAAATATGAATCTAGACCCAGCAGGTGGCATATTAGCATTTAGCATGAAATATTCATCGTCTGTTTTCTCAGGTCTACACGGATCGTGAGCTATGACAAGGTGTGGACTTTAAGTGCCGCCAAACATCCATTTATGCAAACACTCGGGGTAGTATAAATAAAACCATGTGTGCATTTGCTGTCTATTTTTGGACCGTATCCAACCCTGAACTGACACAGTACAGAGGATTTTGTGGTGCATGATGGAATCAATTAAGATACATGATACTCTCAGCCCTGCATCATTTCCAGTATAGGCAGATTTACAGGTGTGGTGGTATTAGCTGTTCCCCACACATAAATCCTGACAAATTAATGGAAGATGAGTCATGTTCTTTGTGTTGCTTGTGCTCGAGACAGGTGTTTCAGATTACAAAGTCCTCCTGTCAAGTTTGTTTGTTTGTTGCACAATCCTAAGTGAGCCCAACTTTTAATTAAAACATTGATCTGTCTGTGCAACCATCTGCTTCCACTGATGGAGCGACGGTACAAACATTTCAGCGAGTGTTCACCTCTTGTGGTCTGCAGTGTTTTCACATCTCAGCTCGCTTGGAACCTCAAATGAGGCAATACTAAATATAGTACTAGGTGTCAGATGCCATCCATGGACAATAGAGAGGCAAAAAAAAAAAAAAAGGAGTAGAGTCGAGCCGAGTTGGTACGATCAGTAGGATAGGGCCTTTAGTTAACTTGCTTCCTTCCAACATATGGAAGGACAACCACAGGGGTTCATGAGAAAGTGACTCTACAAAATGTTTAGAGCACTATCAGCACTTTGCACCCATCCATCAGTACGATAATACACGAGAAAATATACAGTTATTTTGTGTATTGAAACCATATGGTAGAGAAACTTTTGCTTGTTTGGCTGTTGATCAGGTCAAATGATGACTTCAGGATGAAGTCAATGCATTTTGTTTCTGAGTATATGAGCTCAAAATGCATGTTTTGTACGGGAGAAATATACTTATATACCATGTTGCTGTTGTTCATCTATATGTGGGAATAAGATATCACAGCTTTCAGCATCGTGTTCCTCTTGCAGACTGAAACTAGCCAATCGAACGCATTCGTCTCAGCGCTTGATGATCTCATACCAGTGGTACAGTGTGCAGCTCTTGACTGTGAATGGAAGACTGTGAACTGAACAAAGCACTGACCTTTAGAAGCTGCTTTGGTTTTATATCACATCTAACAGTGCTGAGAAAGATGTTCCTTTTGCTCATGAAATCCTAGCATACCCTTTTACCTTCTTTGTGCATTGATACAAAGTGAAAATAACCTTGTTTTTGTGTTCGTGACTGCTGATAGCCGTAGCGTGTCCAGGTCACAGGAGCCCACATAATAAACAGAAAAAACATGTTATACTTGATATTTTCCATCTGCATTTTTTATCTCTTTGTGCCGCTGAGTACAGCTTGATGTTCTCGCTGAAGTGGGCTTAGCCGCAGCATCAGCACAGTCGAATGCCTCTGAAGAAGTAAATCGGCTGTGTGATGAGCTTGAACTAAATGACTATCTTACTGTAATTCGTGCCAGGGGTGGGATGCTTGAATACAAAGTGCAACATGAAAGGCAGGGAGCCTCGGCTCTCACACAACACATCAAAGAGCAGACAGGCGAGTGACGCCGAGCTTCCCTCTGATCCTCAAGGAGTCAAGAATGGGAACGATTGGTTGACAGTGCCCCTTAAATCGCGCCGTCTCCCCACCCGAGCGCTTCTCACGACTCTCCTCTCCCACTCGCTCTCTGTCAACTTTTGCGATTTCATCTTTCATATGATTGATTCACAATTTTTCCGTCACAGCTGGCTGAGAAGCTAAGGTCGTTAAGGGTTAGTATCAACTTAATGAGCCCAAATAGTTCCGCTTTCATGGTACCCTTGAAACTTAGTGAGGTCACACACCCAGATGCCTGCACACATACGCACGTACAGTGAGGGGGAGAAAAAAACACTTGTGGCCAGCCAGACTGCTCGCTAACTGTGTTTGTGTGTTCCCAACAAGTATGTGAATTTGTGGGCCGTGTAGGTAGCGCTAATGTGTTGTAGATTCCTGTCTGATTGTGATTAATTGGATGATGAGAAGTGTGTGCTGACAAGCTGCTTATTCTGATTAGAGAGATCAGCTTCCTTTGAGAGGCAGAACTAACGAGGCTTGTGAACCTCGACACCGAGCTTTCATAACCCATCTGCAACTTGTCTGCACTCTCTTCCCACAGATGTACTATTCTGTCACCCCTTCAAAATCCAGCGGCTTCACCATCTCAACATATAAAATTGAACAATCAGGCATCAATGAAAGCAACTCGGGAACTTTTGAGGTGACTTTTGTTTGTTAAAAAAAAAAAAAAGCACCTTGCAGCAAATCCAGCAACTTTTGGGCAGCCTCTAACAGTCCCATGTTGTAAAAATTCAGATTTCCATTTCTTTTTTGATTATAAAGCAGGTTTAGGTGCTGCAAAAATACTGTGAAAGTGTCAAAACAGATAAAGGTTCCGATGTCACAAACGTATGCTCATGTGATACGACCTCAGCAGCGCCTCCTGTCCAACCTTTTATGTTTTATGTAAGAAAGCACAGAGCGGTCATTCTGTCACAAAGCTAACAAGCTATACAAGGTTGAAAAAAACCCTGTTTGGCCTGGACCTGCATCAGCCAATCAGAAGAGAGGGTCATTGATATCACTGCGCCTTAAAGATACGAAAGACATGAAGCAACCTGTTCTTTGTAGAGCTCAAGAGAGAAACTTAAGAGAGGAAGTGTAAAACTATATTGAGAACTATATAGTTGGGGGGTAATTGTTTGCGGTTCATCTTTAAATTTCATTTTATAAATTTGGCCTCGTATTGTTTCAAGTAAAAAGTATTGATTAGTGCAGCTTTATAGCAACAGTTGCAGAAGTTATGTCAGTGTTACTTCTATTTTATAAAACCATTAATCCACGAGGCAGTGGTGCTGTTACAGTGCAACACTTCACTCTGTGATAAAGCAGCACCTCTTAGCTGCTCTAAAGTACAATTGGAGTACTTTGTTGCATAAAAGATCTTTAGCAACACAAATGGATATCTTATAATTACAAGTCAGAAAAACGTACTCGTAGAACGCTGTAGATTTCATAGAATTACCCTAAAACACAATTCTGTGGACTAAGCGGTCCTTTACAAAGTCTCTAAATAAAAAGTTGGACCTTTCAATGAATCATCACTGTTTGAACGCTTATGTGGAAATGTGGAGCAAATTTATACATGGCGAAGGTACAAACTGCATAATAAAAACACAATAAAAATGTCTTGCATTAGCTCTGAAGCGCAACACTATTTTCTTTCCTTATCACCCTCAGAGGAGAAAATGTAAAGATGAAAGCTGAATTCCTTCATAAAGACATCTCCAGCAGATGGGTAGACTCCTCTGCAAATGTGTAATTGTGAGTTAAGTGGGATTTAGCCTCGACTACTTCACTGAATATAGCTTCTCCCTCTGTGTGGAAGGCTTTCTCAGCTGTAGCTGTCTCGCTCATCTGTTTCCCGCAGATGGCTTGTCAGTCATGCAGTCTCCAACTCACCAGAGATCCAGAATTCCTCAGAAAGTTTTGCTGAGCATGTCCGCTCTGAGTCGTCCCAAGTCTCTGTGTTTTTCTCTGATTACAGATATCTCTCCGAGGGCTTATGGCTGTCTTCTGTTGTCTCCGTTGATGGGTGATGGACAGATCATTCTCGCTATCTCAGCAACGCATGCAAACACTCGTGCAAAAACACACACGTTTGAAGCCTAGGAAGCAGTGTGTTGTCAAAAAATGTAAATAAAAAAGGAAAGTCCCTTAGTGCTCAATATATAGACAGAGATAAAAAAGGCAACTGATGGAGCGCAAAAGTATGTACATTGCATGCACTCGCTTACACAGCAATTTTACCATTAGAAACACGCTAATCATGGGTACATTGTCTTCCATTACTGCGAGTCAGATAGGTAATCAAGTGGCTGTTTCCGTGAGTTCTTTCCTCATTAGCACTCATTAGTGTTTTCGTCTTCACTCCACCACTTCCATGATCCTGATTATCTGTGGATCTGAAGTCGACAAGAACAGACGCCTCTTAAAAAAGCTGCAGAAGACACAACAGACCTCATTTATCAAGCGAGCATGGCAGCCAAATTTCATTATTACACTTAGCCTACTTTTGGAGATAATTAGTTATCAATTAGAGTTTTTAAATCTAAATAAGGCACCCGCTGCAGTGAAATCTGTGACCCCGTGACCTTGCAGACTGATTTCATTCAAGCTAAGAGACTTGTGGCTCACATTTAAAGAGGAAGTGTGAACACAGTTTTATAATGTTTTGTCATGTCGGAGAGAGAAACCATTGTGATGTCAGCAGGGTTATCACAGCTTGGGTTTAGAGCCTGTGATACAAAGTGAGAGCATGCAGTTAGAAAGATGAGGCCACTTGCATGAAAGGGAGGGTTTAACAGAGAATGTTGTTGAGATGCACCGCAGGAGTTCAGGATCAAGGTTTTAAAGCTCAACCACGGATGTTTTAATAAGGTGTAAACATCATTTCCTCACTGACTACTATGATTAAAGAGACAGTTTGTTGAAAAAGTTAGTTACTCTTTTTAATTCTGATTTTTTTTATTCTTGGGTTTATTTTTGTAAATCTTTACAGAGACTGTAAAGCAGGAACCTTTCTGTCTTCTGCACCATCTTTGAGTCCACCATATTTCCATGAACTTTACCCATACTAATGATTTAAAAGTCCGGCTGTCTCAGCACCTGCTTTGATTTTATCAATTCTATTTTTTTTAGTGACATAACAGCTGCATTTTCATTTGTCCAATTTGGGTTTTTTTTTGGGCAGTGGTATTCATTTGGACCCTCCACACTGAAATTTCTGAACAGCTGTTAGGATTGATTGCTTCAGAATTCAGTGAGGCTTTGATTATTTTGTCGGAAACTTCCATTTTACATTTTGGATTCAGACCATATTCAACATATGAAATGAGCCCTTCACAAATTAGAATAAGCACAATAGACCTGAAGTATCCAAAGAGCACCTGTACTCGACCACAACAAAGACTGAGCAGTTCTTACACTCCTCGTCTTTATATCTACACAGCTGTTGGATGGAGTGCCACATTGTACAAACATCCGAGGTTTCCGAGAGGATGAATCTTTCTCTCATCTCTACTCATGAATATGTTTTTCTTCTTTGAAATTTGAATGTTTGAGCTTCACTGTGCAGAGCGATGTATGTGCAGAGCGGGTGGGACTGCTAGCCTGATTTGTGACATCACAAAGAGTTAAGAAACAGATCTTGTAGGAAACTCTAAAGTTGATGTGCACACATACTAAGAATGGACTTTACAGTGAAGTATGACATCTTGTGTCCAGCAGTAAAACTTCTGAAATTAAATGTGTTTGCATTTTCATAGATTCTGACATTTTTAATGAGGTAGACAGAGTAGACACCATTTTAATGATTTTTACAGCTTAATTAAAAAAAAGATTCTGTAAAAAACTGTCAGACACAAGTTATTATTCAATATAGTATTTCATATACATCGTAAAACATATCTGAAGGGTATTTTTATTGACTTTGGTCATCTGTACTGAGTGCTAATCAAAGGTTCAGACCAGAATTGGTCCGACAATAAATGTAGTCTTTACATGAGATGTTGCTGCAGTTGTAGACATTTTCCCTTCTCTATGAGCATGTTAGTATACAGCTAAATACAAACTGAAGCTTCTTCACATGTATGTGGTTGTCACAATGTCACTAACATTTTAGATAGTAGTCTAATTCATAGCTGGAAACACCTCATTTTTTAATGTAGTCCATTAATATTATGTTATTTTACAGGCAGAAATTACAGTTTTGCTTAAAACACTTTATAAACCCATGAAACGCATCAAATCTCCTCGAAGAGGAAACGAACAAGATATTCTTACAGTTTATTCTACTCTAATGATAACTGGCAGTATCTAAACTTACTGTGGATGACACAAGTCAACACTACAGTCACATGTATTTTTCGATTATATTGTGGTTTCTGGCCACAGCTCATATTGTAGCTCCTGTATTTATTTTTTAGTCATTCTATCCAGGGAACAGGAAATTACTGAGCTTTTCAGGCAACACAAAAAAAACGTATTGAGTGGCATGCATCTCATTTAGGGAAAGGTATTCCAGGGTGGACAAAAGTATATATTGTACACTACACACCTGAAAACAAGATGAGCTTTCTTGCATTATTCATTCCACATGACCCATAACGAAACTTGCTGCTTTCCATGAACTTTTCTTTGACAATTTTATTACATCTGCAGACTCATTTTCATTGTGTCCGACAACTTTTTCTCACTAACATTTTATCTCACTGGCAGTTTTTATTGCCATAAAAATCAGTGAGCCACTAACAGCTGGGAGACACTGTTCCCTTCACTCCTACATCCACGCTGCTGAACTAACTATAAATCTAACGCACACACCAGCTGTAAATCTGACTGTGAGTGAGTGCAGATTTTAGGATTGCTCCTCTGCCACACAAGAACGCCTCCCTTCAGCGCCCCATTCCACAGATTGCGTTGGCAAGTGGAAAAGTTTCCACAATCAGGCGTTTTTAAGGACATCTCAGCGGGGAAATTTGTATTGGTTTCCGCAATGGCGTGATAAACGAGGGCTCGTATCAGCGCTGATTAATGAAGTCTTCATTATCTCCTGTTTTGCCTCTCCTTTTCACTCCCGCTCTCGTCTGCTCTCATTGTTTTGCCTCGTTAGATTGCGCCGATTTTGTACTTCGTAATGAGTCCGGGAACAATACCGGAGTACTTTTTCACTTCGCCTCCTTAGCAATACTTGTTCTTTTGTCTGCATCCTCAATGAATGACTCCTGAATGTCAGTCTCTCTATTTATATATTTTTTTATCTCTCTCTTCCTTCTTTTATGCGAGCAATTCTCATTGATTCTTAACTATGAATGGTGACTGGAATGAATGACGAGACCTTTCTATTTATAACACTGCTGACTTTTCACTGTGCGGCGTTTGGACGCGACTATAAACCGAAATACCCATTTATAAAATTCAAATGTGGTGCGTATGCCATTTTAAATGATATGTCTAAGTGTCCAATTTTTTTCAATGTTAGGTTGCTATCTGTCTCTTTGAGGGAGCAGTTTGTAACGCTACATGCCAGTGTGAATATCCTATTAGATAGTATCTATTACAGAAATGAAATTACCCCCAGTTAATTTGATTTGGATAATATTAGGCTAATAGAACAGTGCCCTGCTCTGTGCTGAATATGAATTGAGTGAACAGAAATATACATTCATATGGCGCACAGCTGCAACTTCTGGATGTGAGAAAAGATTGATTTTTGTTGTTGTTGCTATTCCTCCTACCTTCTCTCTCTCTCTCTCTCTCTCTCTCTCTCTCTCTCTCTTTTTTCTTTTCTCTGACACACACTTGACACAAAAGAGGGCAGCAATAACAAAAAATAGCCTCGGCGCAGCAGCGATAAAATTCATCACCACATGAAATAGATTGCTTTTGTCTGGCAGCGCTGTGCGAGAGTGACGCAATCATGGAATTACATACATTGCTCATCACCAAAAGAAACAAAAGAAAATCAGGGGGATGCTCAAAGGTTTCGGAGGCTTGTAAATGAGAAACGGGCCATTATCGGTAACAGTCGTACACAATGTTCTCAAGGTGTTATTATGCCCACGGAGGCTATTGTGTCATTCTCCAAACACCTGCGACAGAACAATGCATGCTCACATCAAGTGTTGCATGTCTGATGGCCAAGTCATCTGTCTTCAAACTAATTGGATGTTAGAAGGAAATCTTTCAACCATTGAGACATTTGAACTATTTGCTTCCACAGTTGGTAATTGTGCTTTTTTTTTTTTTTACATAATTGAGACCAAGTCCTGTCAATTCGATTCAATTCACTTTTATTTATATCGCGTCAAATCACAACACAGGTTATTTCATATAATTATTAACGCATTAAAGTCCTTACAGCATAATTTTACAACATTATACAGAGAAACCCAACAATTCAACGATTCCCACAATGCATATCTTTACAAATTAAATGCTCAAGGTGTGTTGCTATGCAAAGTCTGCCTGCCTTATATTTTTAGTTATATGTGGCTCTAGTGACGGCCTTTACTCCAGACTGAAATATCTCGACAGCTGTTGAAGGTATTGGCATGAAATTTCTGGTGGCAGTTGTGGTTCGCATGCAGAGGCTGAGTGACTGTGACGATCTTCTGACTTTTCCTTCGAGCTTTAGTTCCTGGTCATAAATATCTGCAAGAGTATTGGCATTCCCATCCGCCATTGTTTTTAATTCTAATTGGAAATGTTTTGTTTGTTTTAGCCATAGGCTGTATATAGAAGTGGACGTAGCTTCTGCCTCTAAAAAAAATGAGGCCTTAAGGTGCGATACCACAGAGTGCCGCTAGAGATCTGTTTTTATGTAAAACATAATTTCACATACATTTCTTGTATGACAGGTGCTAAACAAATAGTTTATTGTTATTATTGTTAAACTACGAAGGTTAGCATGTTAAACATTACACTAGCTAAAAATCAACATAGTGAATAGCAGCACTGTGCCCTCATGACGTTTCTACCATAGCTCTGTCAAGGCTATCAAGAGAGACGTCAAGGTGCCTCTGAAGGGACTGATGTGTTCATCATAACATTTCAGAACAATAGTAATACTTTAATATTGCTTTATTATTTTTAATTTAGCTTCATTCAGCTTCACTTGACTCCTGGTCTGTCATTTCATCAACTTCGACAGGGAATTTGAAACTTGGTATAAAAACTAGTACCTCGAATGACTTATGCTGACATGGAAGATGAGGTCCTTAATATTCCTCTGTAATTCCAACATTATTGAGTTTTGAATCATCCATGCAGGAGTGTCATTGCCTCCTCCACTGATTCTGTCTGGCTGTCATATACCTAACTGCTGCTTTTATATATTGTGTGCCTTTGCGGGTCACTCTCTCATAATGCCGTGTGAACAGGCAAGCAAACATACAGATTTATATAAATTAAAATGCCTGATCCTGGGATTTTAGTCTGGAACATCCTTATTTTCTTTTTATTTCAGAGTGTAGATCAGTGTTTTCTTCACCTTTTCATGACAACAACGTCATCTTAAGGACAAAAACTTTTGGCCTCATCTCTGTAGGTTACAATTGTTTGTATTTTTTTCAGGAACATTTTAACTTTTTTTTTCTGAGTTTTGGTTCTCTGTTTTTCTGTTTTATTGATATAGTGATGTATTTGTTTCTTGTTTATTTGGGCCCCAGGAAGAATAGCAACCACTTTTTGGAAGCTAATTGGGACCTAAATAAAGAATAAAGATGGGCTCCGGACTAAAAAGCCAGCCCCACAGAGATAAGTTGAGGTAAAAAAGAGTAGGTTTTTTTAGTTTGTTTTTTTCCTGTGTTGGCATTTCTGTCTTGGTAAATCTTTCTTCTGTCCAACCCCTTTCAGAAAGACCAGATGCAAAAACTCGTGATGACATTTGACCACATACATGTGAAATTATGCACGTGAAACCTGTATTTTGCCCATGGGAAACATGTGGTTTTGGAATATTTTCATGGTGTAATGTGTGAGGCCCATGTAAATTCCCATTTGAAAAGTTTTCTACATATTTTCCCAAAGTGTTCATATGTTTTAAAATGTGGTAAAAATGTTTCATACGTGTGATCATGTGTCCCATTTGGAGAAATGTGGGAAACTTGTGTGTTTTCCTGTAAAAAAAAAAAAAAAAAAAAAAAAACATAATCCCAACGGCCGGATAAAGAACCACTGATGATTTCGATTGTTTATGTTTAGGAGATTTTTTTTGTGAAACCAACTAACCTACTCAATACTACATGATGGGAGTTGGGGGCACACCTATGCACATGTCCCAGTTACGGCTCGGTGTGGATCATTTAATGTTTGTGTGTCAAACGCCACGGAAGTCAAAATCTGAACTCCCACCCTCAAATTTCAAGCATACGGCTCTGCTCTCCTCACATCAAGATTTTATTGAAACAAGATGTGAACTCAAGGCTCACAAGCGCTCCACAGCAGTGGTATTGGTATTTTCTGTCAGGATTGTGAAATATTCAATTTAAGTGGAACTCTTCAATCACAAAAATACCTGGGAAAAGTGATTGCGTCCACCCTACACAGCTCTTTGCTCACTTCTTAGCTTCTAGTGTACAAGTCTCTGCATGTGTGTGTTTGATGACTACCGGTGTTATCTGGATGGAAGTAAGGTTGTGGTACAAGCACACCACATAACACAATATTTTCTCTGCCTGTCACTTTGTACCTATTGCACAGCTGTGTCCCTATTGCCAGGAGTGACAGAACACCTCTCAGCATGACACCATTTCCTTTGGTCTCTGTTTATCTACTGGTTGTGTGTGTTTCTCCCTGTATAAGCGTGCACATGTAAAAGCCATCCAACAATTGACTCGTGCAGCATGCGGCACAGCGGACACCGAGCGTGCCTTTTAACTAAATCATGTACACACTTCCCGTTCAGCCAAGATAACTGCTAGATTATTTCTTTTGCACCTTAATGAGATTAAGTGTTATTAAGCCTCGTCCATCTGTTCGATATCGGAGTTCTGCAGTATTGATATTAGTTAGCTCTAATAGGGAGTTGTGGGGAGAATAAGGAAGGGAGATTGGAAGGAAGGGAATGTGTGATATGGATAATTTAGAGTTGGAAATATAGGGATAGAAAAAAGGACAAGGAAAGGGAAAGGCAAAGCAGAGGAAAGCAGAGGAGCAGAAAGGAAAGGAAAGGAAAGAAAAGAAAAAGATATTTGAAAGGAAAGGAAAGGAAAGGAAAGGAAAGGAAAGGAAAGGAAAGGAAAGGAAAGGAAAGGAAAGGAAAGGAAAGAAGGTGGCCTACCTCTGTATTGGCTTCGCCCTCAAAGCTACTGTTCATGGGAATCCTACATCAAAGCAGCACACTAAGATGCCACACACCTATAAATTATGCAAATACATGTATACATTTTACTTTATTTGCATTTCAAGCATCCTTCCCTTTGTACGTGAAATATTTTCAATTGCACACACACACACGAGTAAGTCCTAATCGTGCTGCATCTCTGACACTGTTTTACCACCGGAAGACGAGCTGAGGCTGATCACCATTATTGATTCCAGTAGACAGATACACTCTCTCATCCACTCACACATCTCTTTCTCATTCCCATGATGTACAAACACCCGTGTGAGATTTATGCAAATATGTTCTACATGTAGTAACCTAGTTCACCAAGTAACCTAGCAACACTAGAGTCAGCTGGTTAGATGTGTGTGTGTGTGTGTGTGTGTGTGTGTGTGTGTGTGTGTGTGTGTGTGTGTGTGTGTGTGTGTGTGTGTGTGTGTGTGTGTGTGTGTGTGTGTGTGTGTGTGTGTGTGTGTGTGTGTGTGTGTGTGTGTCCGTCCTGCTTGTAATTTGCATCCTTGGACACAGTAGGCATGTGAGTGGAGCGTTTGGATGAGTCTGAAGTGTGCCTGCAGTCAGAGTACGAGCCGGTAAAGTTGTAAAATACAACCAGAGCGACCCGTCACACTGGATGATGCTAATTCGTGAGTCACCTCTTCTACTTCTGAGTTTATCTTTGCTCTTAAATGTCTTGCTGGGATTTTTTTTTTTTGCTTCCTGTCAATCAAATTCATCCACATCAACAACATGTATGTTTTGAAGGTGATTCTTTTAAATATAAATTGACAGTTCGTTCTTTGTCTTGGAAACAGTAATATGAAATCAGTACAGATCCCATTTAGATGCTTTTGGAGTTTTTGATCAAATCACACAATCCTCCAAAGCAGATTTTGCTCATTTGTCACTGGATTGTAGATGTTCACTTTAGTTGAGGCAAAGATTGTCAGAAGTCTTTGTGGTCAGAAGAGAAGAAAAAATGAAAATAAAGAACAAAGTGTTCCTGCCGGTCAGTTTACGAGGATGCTGGAATAGGTCAGAATGAAAGTTTATTTCTGACCTTGTTTCATTGGAACCACTACGGGAGTTAAAGTAAAACAAGGAGAGATTTTAAAAACAATTCAGAGGCTTCGGCACTTTATGACACTGTGAAAACGCAAGGCTGCTGCTGTTGTGTGTGTGTGTGTGTGTGTGTGTGTGTGTGTGTGTGTGTGTGTGTGTGTGTGTGTGTGTGTGTGTGTGTGTGTGTGTGTGTGTGTGTGTGTGTGTGTGTGTGTGTGTGTGTGAGAGTGAGTGAGTGAGTGAGTGTGTTGAATCTTTTCTGAGCTGTGGTTTTTTGCTTCTACCTTTGATTTTCTGTCAGGAGAGTTTGTAATACAAGCAACTCGAGAGACAAGTGAGAGAGAAAGGAGGAGAAGCGATCCTCAGAGAGAGACTAGCAGAAAGAGAGATGCAGACGAGGCAGGAGCTGAGGAGAGGAGGTTCAAATGAAGGAAGTAAGAGAGGGAAAGGCGGACAGGTGAGAAGCGGCGGGGATAAAAAAAAGAAGGAAATGGGAGGCAATATAAAGCCATTTAGTTTATTAAGCCTCAACTGTTAAAAAAAAACAACAGTCAAATTATGCTTAGTAGGAGCTACATTGTGTACATGTGTATGCTAAAGGACTCTCCAGTAGGAGGTTAAGGCCTAATGCCCAATGAGCGAGTCTCTGAATGAGCCTGTTATGCTATTCTCTCATCGCCTTTGATCTCTGTTTGCCCCCCATCTAATATCCCCGGCCATGTTCTCTCATGTTATCCCGGGCAGAGAGGGAGTGAGCCAATTACAAGTGAGCAGTCTGGTAAGTGCTGTTGGTATTTTCCTTCTCATTAAGTCACAGTAAGAAACCCTCTCAGGCCTTTTTTTCAGCGTGTAAACATGCAGCTTCATGCTAGACGTGTTTCTTCATCAAGTTCACCGAATCAAATTAATGAATGTTAGACCAGAGCTGTTGTTTTGAAGGAAAAAGATGCATATTTTCATCCCATCAGATATTTTTGCATTGGAGAAGTGAGTTACTCAAACTCTGACAGTCAGTGCCCATTCAGCTTTTAAAAGAATTTGCTTCCAGCACTTATTAATTGAATCATGTATGTAAATGAAGTAATATCCAGCACATACAACAGAGGAGTTTAACCAATACAGCCCCTTCTGCACCGCTGATGCTGCCTCTGCTCTCCTCACTTTTCGTACAAGGTACTTTTATGCTTTGCATTTTCCACTACAGATAGTACCCCCTCATTGCAGTTTCATTGCTATAGCGACGGCGCATGAAATTGTGACACACACTTGCCGGATCCTTTTGTTCGCAACCAAACGTGAGAGCAATGTCCTCACCTCCTTGGTGGAACAGAGCGTGGTTTTGCAAGTCATTGTTAATTGAGTAGTAGTGAATTAAAAAAATTCCCACTAGTCGCTTGGCTACTTAACAATGGTAGGTTTGTGTGGGATGACTCAGTGAATGTGACGATTCGCTGATCAGAGGGCTGCAGTTGTTTTAACATCACCTTTTAGTATCGGCTCAGTGTCGATGGAAGTGATACTAATAATAGCACAGGGCATTAGCCACCACTGTAGCCTGATGAACACCCCCCCAAAAAAAGTGAGTAGAGTCGAGCCGTGGAAATTGGTCTTGAATCCCCAGTGTGGAGGTGGGCTAACTTATTAAAAGTGGCATTCAGACATTTTTGTGTACTTATGACCTGCACAAACACTGAAAATCTCCATTTTCAGAATAAAAATCAGTGGTTGTTTGATAAGACAATAATGGGAAAATGCCATATGTGCACCCTCTCCTGACATGCCACCTCTTGTGCCAAGAAATAATGACTGATCTGTCTGAAAGATGAAAATAGTGTGAAGTTGTTGTGCCACAAAACCTCCTAAAGAAGAGGAAGGGGAGAGACTGCTACGGATCCAGACACCTATCAACAATAAACATTAGTGTCTTAACCGGTTATCTGAGGTGTTTGAGACTCAGACACTTGTGAACGCAATCCAACAAATCAATCTAGCAACTGGGATGGGACCAAGCTGGGCTCTACTGTATATACACACACTACTACCTGATGGGATAACAGGACACCGGTGGGTACAGAAACAGGTGGCAAACTAAAAAAAAAAAAAGGACAACATAGCATAGAAATAAAGCACCAGAGGTGGATAATTCCAACATACAACAGGAAGTGATTACTGAGTCCAAACGGTGTAACAGTTGTAGCAAGCTATGAGTCTTTTTCTTCCCTTTCAGGCAGCATTAAAAGAAGTATTGCCTGGTTGTCAACTTCAGTTAAATAAAGAAATAATTTTTAAAAGGTTAATCCATCCATTTTCTGCTGTGTATTCATGTCCAGGTTATTTTTAATTACTGATATAAGAAGTTATTGTCATGTAGTGCTGGGGAGTGATTTAAAACAATGTGCTATGTTGATAAATAATTTGGTCTGAACTGTTTTTCCGTCATACTTTAATACTTGTACAACTATGTAACAGGTGTTATATTGCATTCTGTGTGGTAACAAAAAGTTCTTAAATCTAATTATAACCCTGTTTAACCACGACCACACTCTTTCCCAAACCTTAACCGAATAGTTTTTGTGCTAACCACAGAGGTGGCATGAAGGAGGGTCTGGATCTGACTGTTTAATGGAAAATCTAATAGATGCCACTTGTATTAGTAAAAAATGAAAAGATGAATATATGTATTACATTTGTGTTTAAAGTAATTTTAAAACCACCGTTAAACATGTAGATCATTTATTATGAAGGCATTGTGATCATGCAAACATATTGGGTCTATTGTAGTAAACTGAAATGTTTTGTATTTGATTAGAAGTGGGTTTTTGTTTATATTGTGGAAAATATGAATACAAGTTGCTTCTGCTGACCCTGCACCACCTACAGACTGCAGCTGCACTGTTGAACAACTGCTGCTAATATGTGTTGTAATAGGATGAGTGTAAGTGTAAGAATGGGAGAAGAGGATGGGAAAAAAAAGCAGGTTGAGCAAGAGAATGTGGGAAGATGGAAAAACAGGGCAAGAGGAGGAGGAGACTGGGAGAGCAAGATAGAGGAATTGCCCCCTTGGCACTCTTCAATTTTGCCCTTATGATGGGAACATATTTCCCCTGTGCTGTGGCCATCATCTCTCTCCACACACACACACACACACACACACACACACACTCACTCACTCACTCACTCACTCACTCACTCACTCACTCACTCACTCTCACTGTCGCCTACCACTATTTTAATCAGTGTGTGAGTGTGTGTTAGTGGAAATTCAGGCAAGTGTGTACTGGTCCAACGGACTCATCTGCACCACCATGTTTGTATATTCACCTCAGCCACAGAAAAGGCTGCTGCTGCAATGTCTTCACAGAAAATATATAGCATACAAAAGGCCAGACATTATGTAGGCGTATTTTGTCTTCATGTTTCTTTTCACTTAATCCACATCTGCTACCCTGTCTGTATGCACACAGCTGATAGGCTCCGGCTGCCCAACTCGGCACCACAGCCGTATTTTTATGGGTCCTCTTCCTTGGGTTGAAATGTTACGTCTTTCCCATCATCCTCGATTCTTTCTGGATCATGATGGGTTAGCTACGGCCGTCACCCGGCTGCCAGAGAAGAGTGTGTGTGTGTGTGTGTGTGTGTGTGTGTGTGTGTGTGTGTGTGTGTGTGTGTGTGTGTGTGTGTGTGTGTGTGTGTGTGTGTGTGTGTGTGTGTGTGTGTGAGTGAGTGAGTGAGTGAGTGAGTGAGTGAGTGAGTGAGAGAGAGTGGTGTGTGTTTCTGTGTGTGTGTGTGTGTGTGTGTGTGTGTGTGTGTGTGTGTGTGTGTGTGTGTGTGTGTGTGTGTGTGTGTGTGTGTGTGTGTGTGTGTGTGTGTGTGTGTGTGTGTGTGTGTGTGTGTGTGTGTGCGCGTGTGTGCGTGCGTGCGCGCATATCACAGAAAGACAGTGGAAAAATTAAAATAGATCATTCATGGCTAAAAGCTGAAAAGAGCATATCAGTCCTTCTGCCAGTTTCCCAGCATGCTTGTCTCTGGCTGGCGAAGAAGGAAGTGCAGGCCAACACATAGCCGAGCCAATCCACTATTATTTCCCATTCCTATACTCATACATTTCCCTATTGTCTGTCCCGCGCTCCATTAGGGGTTTGCAGCGTGCCTGTGGTTTTTGTGTCTTTGAAGTCGGCTGTACTGGCACATATGGACAGATACCGGACGAATGAAAACTTTCCCATTGTTTGACTACATTTCTTTAAGGGTTCTGTGCAGTTCTCCTTCTCGTTTTCTTAAATGAGTTGGCATATCTGCCTCTGGCCGCGCTGGAGCTTGGTTCATTGTATCTGCAGTCAAACAAAGCTGGTATTCAGGCACACAATACCCACTGCCTTGCAGCGTTCGCCCATTTCAGTACAAGCCAAAACTTGGGCTGCCTTGTCCAAATGATTGTCTGCTATTGTCTCCCATTAGGGTTTGGTCTGGTAGCAAAAAAAAACTATTTAAAGTGCTAATTTTGACTATAGGAAAGGAACAGTTGACTGAATTTCAGTCAGTTCACTTGTCATTTTCTTGCCAAGAGTTAAACGAGAGAGGACGTCATGTCTGTATGCTCAATATTAAGCTATTGCCAGTCGACAGTTGGTTTAGCTTAAGCTAGTTACACATACCCCTTGTAAAACACCGACATGTTGTAATTACGCTTTGATTTTTGTATAAATTAAAGAAACAACATATATTTTCTTAATAAGTGAGCTTAACAGGTGCTCTACGATGGATTTTGTTTCCTTTGGATAGAGCCAGACGAGCTGTTTCTAATCGTTATGCGAAGCTAAGCTGAGTGAATGTTGGTTCTTGGCAATTTCCAAAGACATAACATTTTTACTTTAAAGTTTAAATCTCACTTGTAAAATGTAGCCTTTATTCAAGCTGTATTTAATTCATGACATATTTTACATTTTTCTGGATGCCTTCCTTCATCGGAGGGTTCATTCATGTTTCATAATCAGTCTGTTCAAAGCTGTGTGAATTTTTCGCTTAATTATCATGTCCAATCATATTCATGCAGGTGTTCATGGCCACTAGTCACCTTGTGAGGCAGCTGTATTGGCGAGATCACAAAATCGGGTGATTATGTGATCACAGTGGTTTGGATCAATCCAAGTCCTGCTGGCAGCTGAGAGCATTGTTCAAGTTTGATGAAAGCCACAGAAGCATCTGTCCTCTCAAAAACAACTTCCTGGTTGGTTGAGGTTTGCTCGTGATTAACGGTGATGGACAGATTTTTGTATTTAATCACCTGCCAAATATTTTTTTTAAGAGAATACTCTTTTCCAAACTGTTTCCGTAGTATTTCCTGTATAATAAACCATCTGGTGCATCCAATTAGGCCAATGCTTATCTGACACCTACAACTATTACAATGCTGATGCACTAATGGGCAGCACCTTTTGTTTCCACAACTCACTCCACCACCCCGACCTCCCCCTCTAGCTATATGGCATTTTGTTAAATTAACAGAGCTTTTATATTAATTTATGTTTTTGTTACACTGCTTGAATCTAACGGCAGCCCAAAGGAACACATAACATAGGAGATACAAGGCTCCAAATAGTTGGAAGCAAATGTAATAATGCAGCATCAAATATGTACAAAAAACAAGAAAAATCCATGCCACACTGTTGGCCATCAGGTTTGGGCTTCTTGCCCCTAAACTAAAGCCGATGAACTAAACTACCGCTTCTGACTCCCGACTCAACTCAGAATAAATGAAACAAAACTGCTCAAAGCAACACAAGACCAAGGTTGGTGCTGGTTCCTCTACCTCCTCCCCTGGGTGAGGTTCCTCGTCCATTCTGTGCTGAAGAAGAGCGGAGAGTTCAGGTTAATGATCATAGATCAGAGGCGAAGATGTACCAGCGTAGATGTGTGCGTAGGTGTGTTTCTTAACAGAGATTTGTTGTCTCAACAGAATCCAACTTGGAGTCTATAAAATCATACCAAGCAGCCGGAGTCATTATCACTGCAAGTTTTTGTTCTCACAACTGGATTACTATCTAAATCTAATTAAAGAAATACACATCAATTCAGCTTCAGGTGTTGAATTTACAGTATTTCAGTGTTGTGAAACACCCTTTGACCGACTGCTCACAGTGCCGGCAGAGAGCGGGGCAGACTCAGCTGTTAGCAAAGTGGGTCAGAGCAGCTGGCATGGTCGCATGAATATTTAAAATAAAACAGCTCCAGACCGAAGCCTCTGTTACAATCATGTCGATGCCAAGCAGTGTTAAACAATGACAGCGTGTTGTACAGCTCCAGCTGAGCAGCTACTGAATATTTCTGCCTACATGGAGCGGAGGGAGGGAAGATATCAAAAGATGAAAACAAACAACATTTGGAGTACCAAAGGGAGGGAAGTAGGCAGGGTTAGTCTAGGTCAGTTTAAGTTTGGTCTTTTTTTTAATCTGGTGGCAGTGCATTCATGTTTTAATATGAAGAGATCTCAGAAAAGGGGAAGTCGTGGGTGAGGGAGGCTGAGAGAGTTCAAAAGAAGCACCTTGAAAGTCTCTGTGTATTATTTGTTTTTTAAAATGTGAGTACATGATACTATAATACCTCAATTATCTAAAAAGAAACGCGTACGAGAGCAGAGTGACGGATGACAGATAGATCAGTAGGGGCCAAAAGATGGAAAATGGAAACAAACTTTGTAATTAACTCATTACGGAGCGCTGACAGGCAGCGAGCCAGACGGACTGACAGGTTTTAAAAAAAATTATAAAAGGAAACAAAGAAAAGATGGGAGCTGGGAGGTAGAGACATGACTGGAGGATGGATGGAAGTAGGTCAGGAGGAGAGACTGAGTGGAGAGGGAGACGTCGGGAGATGGATAGAAAGGAGGAGATAAAGGAAAGCGACAGCCAACGTTCAGCTGTCTTTCATACCTTACTATATTTTCACTTGTCTGTGTGTGTTTCTTTTTGCCATGTGCGTGTATAGCCAGATATTCAGGCTGTGCGTGTGTGTGTGTGTGTGTGTGTGTGTGTGTGTGTGTGTGTGTGTGTGTGTGTGTGTGTGTGTGTGTGTGTGTGTGTGTGTGTGTGTGTGTGTGTGTGTGTGTGTGTGTGTGTGTGTGTGTGTGTGTGTGTGTGATTGACAGCTCCTTGCCAGCAGCCTGCTCCAAAGCCAAAGACTTCATAATAAACAGAACATGGTTTAATTTACTCCTCCAGGCAGTGTGTGTCTGCTCTCTTTGCTGTCTATTCGTAAACAGGGACACACACAGGCTAGAACATCACACTGCAAAAAATATCTGTCTCAACAAGATATTTGTTATAGAATTCATGATAACCTCCGCCGACAAGGTTATGTTTTTGTGCATCTGTTTGGTTTGTCTGTGTATTCGTCTATTTTCTTGGTTCTCTCCAGAATTAGAGAAAAGCTACAGGCCCGATTTTCATGAAATTTGGTAAAAGGGTGAAGCAAAGGCCAAAGATGAAGCCGTTTAATTTGGAGAGGATCCAAATCACAAGGCAGAATTATTTTTTATTGATAATGCTAGGCCGGTCATTTGGCCTACTAAATTCTATACCTGATCGCTCTGGATCTTGTGTGTCTGACGTCGCAGTAAGCGTACAGTATAGTGACACGTACAGTTGCAAGCACACTATGCAGCACCGATATCCATGGATTTATCTCGGCAATCTTAACATGCTATTTAAGGTCGGCTGGATTAGCAGTTAGCAATGGCTTCTGTTTCTCCCTCTGCTTCTCCTTCTCTCACCTGGTCAGTGTGCTAGTTTTTACTCATCCTCCTTTAATGATAATGCTATTCGTAAAGAATGTTGTCTTTTAGCTATATTGGAGGCAAGACGTACTGAATTAGAGTGGCTGCTTCATGGTGGATGGTTACCTGGTTCACTCTGAGGTTTCTTCCTGTTAAAAGACAGTTTTTCCTCCCCACAGTCACCTAATGCTTGCTCATATGAGAACTGTTAAATTACTGTGTTTCTCCCCATTGATATTGTTTGGTCTTGACCTTACCATGTAAAGAGCCCTCAGATGATTTTTGTTTTGTTTTAGCCCAACATAAATAAAATACAATTGAAATTGAAATTGAATTGAAAAATCCAGTGTGGTAGTAAATTTTAACTGACAGGCTTGTCTGGAAATACAATGACTCCATATCATAATCCACATTCACAGGTGTCAGTAAACCTCTAGGATAAGCATGTACTTCCTCAAAGTTAATAGAGCAAGCAGTCGTTACGGAGCACTCAGGGACAGTTTCATAGGGGAGAACTGGAACCAGTAAAACACCTGAGATGTGAGGCTTCAGCTCGGCATCCTATTTTGACATCATTCTGATAGCCTTGAAAATGTATCCAGACACACAGTACGGTAGTGGTAGAGATTGCATATCATACAAGAGGGGACTATTGGCCTTGGCAGAAGTCTGCACTTGTAGTTTTGTAGCTACTACATTAAATTAAATAATGTGCTACCGGTTTTGCAGTTTTGTTTCTCAAAAGATAGATAATGGATTTTTTTTTTTCCTTTCAAAATAAATGTTCAAATATTTATGAAGTGATTGCACCACCCTATATTTTTGTTCTGCAGGTGGCGTTAATTTTTGTTTTGTTGTGATGAATGATTTTTGAGTAGTGTAATATCTGTTTGAATTGGCACTAAAAATAGTTTATTATGTCACAACCACTGACATTGCTGGCATTGTTCACACAAATAGTATCAGTTTTGCTTTAAAATTCTGATGCTGTGTCAGAAAAGCTCATTTCTCACAGGTTTATTCTGTGCAGTCAAATGTACACACACCCAGAGAGTTAATGAGAGACGGCCCAGTCCACCCAGGTGCCATGGCTGTCTGAAATCTGTCCACGGTATTATGCTGACTTGGAGAGGCCCGTCGTCACGGCTACACCAATGACACGGCTAGATGTGGGTGAGCTTTCTGGGTGGCGGTTCTGATTCAGCCAATCAAGGCAAACAGGCCACGCTCTATTTAATGATTATCCCAGCATCTGTCCCCTATCTCTCATCTCTGCGTGAAAGCCCCAAACACAAGCACAAACACACTCGCAGCCGCTCAGTGAATCCCATCCAGCCGAGCAGCTCGATTCTGGCTCTTATCGAGCAATTTCATCTCAATTTAATAAAATTTTGAAATGACGGGGAATGCTTGTGTGCATCATAAAAAGGCTGTGTGCCCGTGATTCATTATACATTTAGTGCAAAAGTGGTTAATAGGGGATGTGATTGCAGAAGCAGCAACTAATGGCAGTCCAATAAAATACAGGATTACCACATTTGGAATGTAATCTCAGTCGTGTTCTCCGCGTGCTGAAAAGTAAAGCAATCCAAAGATAGCCTTTATCCTGTTTCCATTCTGTTTACTTTTACTTACCACAGTGTGTGGGTGATAAGGTTTACATTGTGACACATTCCTGCTACAGCTTGACAAGGACTATTGATTTAATTTCCTGCATTTGTTTTGTGGAGAAGATTCCATCCTCTTCTGCACTTTTTTTTTATCATCTTGATGCAACAGCAGAGTTATTTTTTTGTACCTGGTCACTTGGATATTGTGCATTATGTTTTTGTTCAATTGGTAACACTGAAATCACTCTGTAATGGTTTGCGCAGCCGTTTATAAGACTGCCTGAATGCTTGCCGCCACCTCAGCTCTCTATCTCCTCTGCATTTGGATCCTGGTGATCAATAAACACACTGTTTTCCTCGGCTACAAATCTATAGAATGCTTAGAGACTCCCCGCAGGCCTGGATGGAGAAAAAGACTGACAACAAGGAGTGCTGGGCTGATGAATAAAACGATAAACGGCAGATAGGAGCAAGAGGTGCAAACTGAGAGAGCGAGGCAGAAACTGAAGAGAGACATTGAGAGAGAAAGAAAGGCTAATATTCTTGATTTATCAGCCCGGCAACCTTTGAGATGAATGAGTAGAAGAAAGCTTTCTGTGGCCGCTTATTGCAGCCCATGGGATGAATGCTCACTATTGCACTGTTTGTCTTTGGTTGGGTTAAAAAAAAATGAAGTGCAACATCAATAAAAATGTTAATCAGAAAATGAAAAAAAAAACATAAAAACATTGTTTTCGCTTTCAATTTATGGGGCCACTTGATAGAAGACAGAAAACAATCTGGACATCAATCAACAAAATCTATTTCTTTTTTTTTGTTATTCATTTGTAACTCATATCATGAATTTCATTCCACTGCACCTTCCATATCTGTTTCTCACGCAAGCACATACCGTGTAAAAATACTCTTTTACTCCTGTGCTCACTCAAAATCGTTTTCCTAAAAAAGATTATGCCACTGTGTTTGCATGTCAGAGCCCTCGGTGCAAATTAAGTTCTCTTTATGCAGATTTTGTGTGTGTGGAAAGCATGAAATCTCATCAGCTTTTGAGGCACCATAAGAGTGATTGGCAGTGATTAGCAACACTTCCTCATCATCTTATTCCGTGTAATGAGACAGTCAAATATTACTGATTGCAAGACTGAGCAGCAGATTCCATTATTTGATAAGATGAGTATTTTTATTCATAAATTCAGTGTGTTGACAACCACACTTAATTTACTCCTTTCTTGCCTCCAGGTGAGACCGGTGCAACCCTGTCACGCCCACAGCGCCCCCTTTCGGCCCGGACGGCCCACCACGCCCCGGCGCCTATGAAAGGGTACCATATCAGCCGCAGCATGTCTCAGCACTCCTCCGGTGGTGGCGGAGGAGGCCCCTGCCACTGCACGCCGGAGGAATGCGACGGCCCGGGCAGAGACTACTACCACGGCCACAGCGATGGCCACTATTACCCTCCAGGTCCAGCTGAGGCTCTGGCGCTGGAGAGGCACCACTCACACTCACACTCCCACAGCCACTCTGGAGGGGGCACCTTTCCCCGCTCCCACCCCAGCCAGCACCCACCTCTCCAGTCATTTGACTCTTGCGAAGAGTGCCTATCCTCAGGCCACGGAGGGAAGGTGCACCGCATTCCCCCAAACCTGATGGACCAGTTTGAGAAGCAGGTGCCCTTCCACCCCGATGGCTTCCACACACTGCAGTACCAGCGCACTGCTAGTGGGGGTGCTGAGCCACGCAGCGAGAGCCCCTCGCGCATCCGCCACCTGGTCAACTCTGTGCAGCGCCTCTTTGCTAAGTCCCATTCCCTGGAGGCCCCAACCAAACGGGAGTACAACGGCACGAGGGGAGGAGGGGACTACCGTGGTGAGAGAGGGGGAGGCCACAGGAGCGGAGGAGAGGATGGCCACCACTCGGGCCATCAGTCTCGCTCCACCAGGAGGAGCAAGTCTCGAGAGCGGAGCAAGAGCGGAGACTCGCGGCACGAGTCGGGCAGACGCCACCGCAGCAGGACAGCAGGCTGGTGGAGCTCTGACGACAACCTGGACAGCGACAGCAGCTTCTTGGTCACCGGGGGCAGACGGGGGTATCCCAGTGGACACGAGAGCCTGGATGCCGCCATTCAGGAGCTCACCATGAAGAAGCCCAAGGAGCGGGGCGCCGGGCCGGGGTCTGGGGAGTGCTTGGCCTGTACCACTATGGCTCTGGCTGGGAGCGAAGGAGGAGGACACCAGGGCCACCAGGGCCACCAGGGCCACCAGGGACACCAGGGACACCACGGTCACTCCCTGACGAGGAGCACCTGGTCGGCCATGACAGTGAGTCAGGCCAGAGAGGTGTATCCTTCCACCAGGGGTGGAGCTTATGACAAGGCCTTGGTGCCCATGGAGAGCAAGCTGAAGGAGAGGACCTTCCACTACCTACAGGTGTGTGTGCGCCTGCATCAACAAACCCATACTGTGTGTAGGTGCTTGTGAGTGTGCAAAAGGAATACACAATGTAAGTGACTGAGTTTGCAGCTTGGTGCTTACCTTCAGGTAAAAGAAATATTTCTTTCAATGAGTTACATCTTTCCTGCTCAGTTTCTCAACATGAGGTCTATGTACATTAGTATGGAAGAGATCACACTGCTGTGTTCTCACATAGAAATTCATTCATTCGATTTGCATCGAGAATTTCACACCTTCATCTCAGAGTCATAACTCCGACACTTACATCACTCTTTCAAATGTCAGTAGACCGATTTGAAATCCCTTTAAAAGATATTGATAAGGTCTTCATGTAACATATCATTGCTAATAATCATCAAATTTAGACATTTCTTTTTGTTTTAAAATTAATCAAATATATTTTTTTGTCTGTACATCCATGATTACTTCGCTAACATTAGCTGCTACCAGGTAATCCAGCACAACGTTCTGGTAAAAGGCTCAGGTGTGGCCTCATTGTAGCCTCACTGACTTCAGCTGCCGAAGTCAGCCATTTGTTAAAATGAAAAAACAAAATGAACCAAACTATTCATCAGTCTATGGTTCCACAACGGCCACATTGCGGCTCGTTGTCTCAAATCCTGCCGAGGATCTTTTTCCTCATAAAGTAAGTAACTGAAGTTTCTGCAAATTCCCTCAAACAGAATGATGCTGAACAGTTACAACTGCACAACAATGCCTCGCAGGGCCTGGAATTTGCCTGCCCAAAAAACATAGCATTTCTTGTGTAGCTCCATGTTGTTGTGTTGGAGCACAGTGAACAAAAATGAAATAAACTTGTTTGCAGTTGCAGTTTTTATATATACTGTATCCCTGCAACACTGACACTCTCCTGTAAAAACCCTGAAACCAGGAAAAGTGAGTAATCCAGAGTTCAAATGGTTAAATGTCCACCTGAGAAACTCGATGTCTTGTTTTTTTTGCCGTGAGTCAGGAAACAATGACAGTCACCGACTTGTTAATTACCTGTCTCTCCCAACAGTCCGTCTCCCACTTCCTGTCAACGTGCTGTCGCTTGAATCCGACACATGCAATTTTCTCAATGCCTATTCACTCACTTTGCGTACATAAATCTAATAAAATGAAAAAGCTAATGGGCTGGTACAGTGTGCCTACAAAGGCAGCTGAGAGAGCACACACACAAACATGCACACAACTCCAGCTGTGTTGCGGTAGAGCTGCTATACAGGCTGTGTTTCTACGGAAACAGCAGGTAGCCACAGGAGTCCCTGGTGTTTTTCCAACTCTCATCCTTTAGACACAGCTGAGGTCTACTGATAGAAGAGACAGAGAGAGCTGGGTCGTGTGTGTTAGTGTTTTCAAGAACAAGCCCTGCACAATTTGCCTCTGTGCTTTGGGCCACCATCACATTCACACCTTAGGACATGAAATTGAACTTCTCTGCTGCACTTTTTCTCATATCTCCAGGCGTCTCAGGCGTGTTTGTGGGGACACCGTGTTGAGTGGATTTTGTGCTGCGCTTAGATGTTCTGAGGCCCGCCAGATTGATCCATGCCTTCAGAGCAGGCAGCCTCCTGGAGCTGCAGATATAGTATTAAGGTCTGTTAACTTGGACGAGACCTCAGGACAAACAGCAGCACAGGTGCAACACTTCCAAGTTGAAACTGTCTTCTGTGAAAAGTAAAGGTAGACATCATCAGACTTTAAACACAATTACTTGAAAGACTGTGCTTGTAGTGACAAAGAAATAACACTCGACTCTGCAGTTCTGAAAGTTCTGAAAGTTTACAGCATTTTAGCCCATTGATTTGTTTTATCAGCACACAATTGTGCTTTTTGGGTTCATTTTTCACATTTTAATAGTGTAGTTTTTGCCACAAAAGGCAGTCAGAAAAGAAGCTCTAAAAACCCACCTGAGAAAAACTTTGTTTTCCTGCCAAGAAACTAGCTGGTGAACATATTGAAGCATTTACTGTAGCTGCCAAAGAGCCAGATATTTCTCCCAGATGTTAGTTGCAACAAAAACAACAGTCCAACATAAAATACATCAGATTTGAAGGAGCATGAATATTGGAGTGCGAACAATCCTCCACATCAACCTAAAAGGGGGATAATACACAGTGTGTCAGTTGTGTTCAAAACGTATATATCTAAATATGTAGATACCTTCCATAAAAATAAAAAGTTTGACTAGTTGCCTTTCCAGTCCATTTTCATTCGAAGCCATTAGGCATGGGCACCATGATCAGCTGGGTCGAACAAGGAAATCATGTGACGGAGTAGAAACAGTAACACGTTCTTGTACGGAGAAGGTTGGGGTTGGTTGGATGAAACCATAGACCGTATATAAAAGTGGACGTAGCTCCCGGGTCTGAAAAGTAAGGCCAATGCGGAGGTGCCTTGACGTGCAATACCACCAACTGCTGCCAGGCTCTGACTGCGTAGATTCCCATTCAACTTTTGTCATGAAATAATATGTCAGTAATTTTTTTCCACTAGTCATTATGGTGTCATTTGCCTACGTCAATACTACTTTTTCATGTTCTGGTTTCCATCTGAAAATAATCCCATTCTTAATTAGATTATATGAGGCCTCAGAAAGTGAAATTTCTGTGGCCATGTCTGTTTGATTGACAGGCCCGTGATGCAGTCAGGTTTACGCTATCTGTGTCCTCGGATTCACAATCAGATCGTGTTAGATCCACTGCTCCCTCATTCCCAGCTCATCCAAATATGGTCACTTCTGGCTCCAAAATAGCAACATGGTGATGACCAAAGTTAGCACAAGGTTCAGAACAGCAGTTCACAAACGTGACGTCACGGTTGTTTCCCGCTTGGTTAGAACAAACACCGGACCGGTGTTCGAGTCTGTGAGAAAGCAAATGTTAATGAGGATTTCTATTAAGTAACTTAAGTTACTTGTGTAACACATTTAACTTAAAGTAACTTACATGGTGTATGTAATATTTATTACGTAAAATTATGTGCTTTAACCAAAACCACGCTCTTTTTCTCACCCTAATTAAGTAGTAAAATTGCGACTGTGTCACATTTAACCTTTTCCTAAACCCAACCACATGGTTTTTCATGTAATTTCAGTCTTACAAATTACAACACAGTACAATACAAAGTCAAAACTGAGGAGTAATGATAATAGAATATGAATTTATTATTTGAACCTTAATATTGTTTGGCTTCAAGTTATTGTTAAAAAAGAAAAAGGTGTCTTAATCACACAATGTAGTTTTTGTATCACAGGAACGCAGTGCAAATACACTCTACTTAAAATCAGTTCAAGTATGCTACAGCCGGTCCCTCCCTGGTGATACTCCTAGTCTAGCTTCAGCATGTGTATACAAGCATGTACTGACGAGTCCACCTTGGCATTGTTGTTCAACTCTGCTGCAAATAAGCAGAATAGGACAAACGGGAACAAAAATGAGTCTTCACAAGTGTGAATTACAATGTGGTCACAGGGCAAACGGACATTTCCAAAGGCTTCTCCCATGATGTCATAGCCAATCACGATGTGCATCAGAACCTGGTGCTCTTCATTCCCTAAACCTCTCTCTTCCCCTCGACCTGAGTGTGATAAATAAAAAAATGCTAAAAAAATTTAAAAAAACGGAAGAGAGAGAATACGGAGCCAAGGTGAAATAAAGACCGAAGCATCGAGGGAGAGTGAGAGACAAAGATAGAGGTGGGGGGGGGGGAAGCGAGGTTGAGGGATGCAGAGATAGCAAAGCAAGCTCAGGGATAGAAAAGAGATAAAGGAGGTGATGGTAGCCAAGGGGCGAAGTGGAGAGAGGAGAAAAAGGTCCGGATGAGGAAATGAGGGAGATAGTGGAAGGCCAGGGGATCAGGAGATTAGGCTGAATCATCTTTTAAGTGATGACCTTAAAAACACACACTCAGCTGGATGCCAAACCCTGGGGCCTCGACTCTGTGTGTGTGTGTGTGTGTGTGTGTGTGTGTGTGTGTGTGTGTGTGTGTGTGTGTGTGTGTGTGTGTGTGTGTGTGTGTGTGTGTGTGTGTGTGTGTGTGTGTGTGTGTGTGTGTGTGTGTGTGTGTGTGTGTGTGTGTGTGTGTGTGTGTGTGTGTGTGTGTGTGTGTGTGTGTGTGTGTGTGTGTGTGTGTGTGTGTGTGTGTGTGTCATTGCATGTAGGTGTTTTCATTTGGTCTCGTGCTTGCAGGAGACTGCACACCTCATAGCATTTGTGAAAACTGAAAGATTGAGAGGTCCCTTAGCGCAAGCAGCTGCTGTTACTTACGCGACGGTGTGAAGCTTTCATCATACTAAGAAAGTGGGATTAGATGGTGCAGACACACACACACACACACTTACTTGTCGAACTGAGTGGTCCTCCACAATAATAGAAATTCATGCATAAGGTTAATAGGTATACTCATCTGCTATGATGCTAATTAAAGCCACACTTGTTATTATGTGAAGATGTGAAAGGGATCGCTCATGGTGACGAACCCGCATACATTTTGAACCTAACTCTGCACTTCCCATCATCTCTCCAGAGCTTTTTAGCCTCTTGGAAGTTCATTGCTTTTATTTTCTGCACCACAAACTCTGGTCACATGAAACCCACTTCTAGCACGCAGCCTTTTTTCAGCCAAAATGCTACTTGCCACATGCTATCTGTCTGCCACCAATCTACATACTGAGTTAGGACAGCTGGAAAAAAAAAAAAAAAAAAAAAGCTTAATATTATTCTGTTTTATTTTCTTATATTTAGGTTTTGTTATTTATTTTGTAATTGGACTTAATTAATCAAGTGGCCAGGAACACAAATGAAAAACTGCAAATGTTGTTTTTTGTGCTCTGGATATGCAAAAACGTGAACTAACCTAGTGCTAGCTAATCCATGAGCATCCTTTTGGGCTGATTATTTTAGGGTTGAGGTTGTCTTGCTTCCCACCAAATGAAATGTCAATCTCAGAATTTTTGGAGGATGGGCTATTGTTGAATTCAAGAGGTTTAAGTTAGGCAGGCGACATCAGGCTAATCAATCAAATCTGAAAGTAAATCATGGAATTTTAGGTCACCTTACATCTATGCCAGAAAACATTGCACAGCTTTATTCAGTTTCTTAGTTTTTGTCTTATTTTTTTCCTAACGACCGGGATTTACAAAGTAAAGCATCCTGGGCCACAGTGGGAACCTGTCGGTGTAATTCTGTGTGTGTTTTTTTTTTATTTTGTTTTCCCATCAGAAAGTCTCTTCTTCTGTCTTCCCGGTCTCTGCCCGTTGAAATCTGTTATTCTGCTTCCCTTTTTCATGCTTTGTCACCCTGTACATATGTCTTTCTCTCCTATACTCTTGTCTTTTTCCTGTCTTCTGTCCTCGCTGCTGGTCTACCTGTTTTATTTGTTTATTTGCTCTACGTCTGTCGCCTTCTAGTTCATGCTTTTTTTTCTCCCCTCCTTTCTCTCTGTTAGTGTTTCTCCAGCTGTCAGAGTTTCTCTGTCTCTGTAAGTCCCTTTGTGCCTTTCTCTCTTTCTCTAACATGATCTCCCATCTATGTGCATGTGTGTGTGTGTGTGTGTGTGTGTGTGTGTGTGTGTGTGTGTGTGTGTGTGTGTGTGTGTGTGTGTGTGTGTGTGTGTGTGTGTGTGTGTGTGTGTGTGTGTTTGTGTGCTCTCATTGTGTGCATGAGCATGGTTGAGCGATCTGATGTTTGCTTTACAACCTGGCGCTCAGTGCACGTGGGCAAGGACTGTGTGTCCGAATCATCACTGTCCTTCTGTTTGTGAAATATTTTTCGATGAAGAAATATATTTCTGTTTTGAGAAGTTCTTGGACTTTAACAACGGATATTGGGAGGAAACTGCCAACAGTGCAGCGACAGCATCTTCAATATCTCAGCACTGATTAATCCACATTGCGATTATTTTCTTTTCCCTTAACACTTAGTGTAAGCGAGGAATGCATACTTACTTTTAACACATTTTTAACCATTTAACCCATTTATAGTGAATCCAACTAAAAGTGTGACCATGTGTCTCGTCCACATGGTTTGTACATTTCTACTCACCACATGTTGAATTTTTCAGATCATTCAGAGTTTATCTTTTTTTATGGTCCCCTTCGATTACGTGAATCTTTGGATGAATATGACTGTCTCAGGTCCCATCAGAAGATTGGGGAGGTGGATATGGCGGAGCGAGTGACAGTGGAGGGGAGATCCCGTGCCGTCGTATGCGGAGCGGCAGCTACATCAAGGCCATGGGTGACGACGACAGTGCCGAATCAGACACAAGCCCGAAAGCCTCTCCTAAATCCACCCTGATTGCCCAGAGGGACGCCTTCAGACGCTCCATCAGCATGGATCAAAGGTCAGATTTACTGCTTATAATGAAGTTAACTTTTGAGCTACTCCTCAGATTTTAAAAACTAGAAAGTAGTCTTTTTTTTTTTTTAATTGTCGCAATACAGAAACATAACATTAAACAAGGATATGATAGATGTGACACAATTACACTGTGGTACATTACAATAAAATACAAAAACAAAGACAGAAAATGGACAAGGACAAAACACAAAACCTTCTTGGAACAAGATGAACCTGCAAAAACCATAAATTACTGCAGCTCTTGGAGAGTGAATTGAAGCCACTGAGTTGATCTGTAGACGCACAATACCGTGACATATCCACTTTGGTTAGAGTTAGGATTAGTGTTGGGGTTAGTCATCTCGGGATGTGTCATGTAGTAAAGTGAGTGTATTATGCATTGGGTCTGTTGTGTTAGCTCCGCCTACCATCTCTGGTGGAACAACCACTGCTGGGTGATGATAAACGTCACTGAACTGTGCGCCTCTTGTGAACCATTGTGTTACCTCATTCAGTGATTGATAGTGACCAAATGAAAATCTTTCAGTGTTTATGCATAGCTTATTTAAGGGACTTGGAAAAGAATGATTAAAAAAAGAGGTGCCAACATATCCTAAGAAAAACAGTAGATCCTACATTTCCCATAGGTTGATAGAATCTTTCTCCCTGCTTATTTTGCAACCTCCACATATACAGGGTTATTTCCCAGACTTTAGCAAGCTCCGTCCAGAGTCACAGAGAACGTTACATATGCTCATACCTGTTTTCACAGGCTGTGTAAAAGTGGTGAAGTGGCCCTTTAAGATATCGAATGACCCATTTCTGTCATTACTCATTGAGATGCCACTGTGTGTGTGTGTGTGTGTGTGTGTGTGTGTGTGTGTGTGTGTGTGTGTGTGTGTGTGTGTGTGTGTGTGTGTGTGTGTGTGTGTGTGTGTGTGTGTGTGTGTGTGTGTGTGTGTGTGTGTGTGTTACAAACAAAGCAAACAGCTTATGATTTTACAGCCACAATATAACATAATGTAACCAACTATTGGTGTCATTACAGTTGTTTTACCTGTTCTAGTCATCATTTAATGGTGATTGTGTTAGTGTGAATTCCAGGTACTCATGCAAGCAGTGCACAGATTCCTACCCCAACAGTCGGACCACACCCAAAACCCACACCCGTTCCCGTAGTTACACCCGCTCTTTGACCAGCTCACAGGTACCAACATACTTTGTTGTTTTAGGTGTATGTGGAATTTGACATTATATATTAATAAGAGCTCATCTTCCCAGCTGAAGTGTCTGTCTCACCCTCCCTCTCGTCCTGCAGCTGGGAGACACGTTGAACCGTCAGTTCGAGGCTGTGTGTGAGACCATGTTTGGGGAGGTGGAGTCTCAAGCCGTCGAGGCCCTGGATCTTCCAGGTGTGTTCCGCACGCGCAGTCACAGCTACGTCCGCGCCATCCAGGCCGGCTGCTCCCAGGACGACGACTGCCTCTCTGTCTTCTCCATGTCTGGCCCACAGGGGAGCATCAAGGGCGGGGCCGGTGAGTGCGAGGTGTAGTCCGCCAGGATGTAGAAAGTCTGTCAGTGTTCGACGGATGTGTGGTTGCCTTTCATGTGGTGGCAACCCGGTGGGAGAAGCAGTAGGAGAGGGAGTTTTATGACAGCCCGTGTCTGTTCACCTTGACACTGCAAGCCTGCGCACAAACCTTCATTCACTGCACCGCTGCATCTCACATGCAGTGTGTATCCATTTTTAATTTTGAGCCATTTTTTTCCTCTATTCTTTCAGCCTATAATGATCTCACTTCTTCACCTGAGCCTTTTGAGTTTGCACACATGGGTGCATGCTATGAGCACAGACTTGTGTGTATGTTATCTTTGTTCTCTGCCATCTCTCTCTTTTATTTGTATCTCATCTTTCCCATCGCCCTCACCCGTGTGACTGGAGGTAGCTTAGGTTCAGTAGTAGGAACAGGAAAACTTGTGATTATGATGTTAGCTGGCCGTCTTCAGCTGCTTCTGTCTCTGTCTTTCTGTTAGTGTCTCCTCCTGCTGTGGTCTCACTTATTTGTCTTCTTTCTTCCTGTCACTGTTGGTGATATTTGTCTTTTTCTGATAACTCTTCCCAATAATGCAGAATATACAGTGCATCTGGAGCTATTGTGTGTTTGTGTGTGTGTGTGTGTGTGTGTGTGTGTGCGCGCGCGCGCACGTGCATGCGCGTGAATGCATGCGTTTGTGTTTGCTTATATGTGTTTGCACAGTAGAGCCACTTTAGTGCCTTGCAGGACTAAAAATGTCTCAGCTTCCAGCAAATCCCCTCTGAGATTTATTAAAGCCTTCACGAAGTGTCTCCTACATCAACCAAAAATAAACACATGCTCTGCAGACAAAGTCACACACCTACTGCACATACATGTACGCACACATGGGAGGTTAGAGCTTAGTTAGCACCTTTGCACTCTGAAAATAAACTATATTTTTGAGGAAGCCGTGAGGCAGGAGGGAGAGACTGAATCTGCACGTCTCATTTTAATATTTCTCTCAGGAAATTGCTTCATCTTTTTAAGCAGCAGAGTTAAGTTAGCTCAAGGGAAGAGGTTTTCTTTAGTCACTTCTGTCATGTCTGTCTTCGCTCCCAGCTTCTCAGTGAAATTCCTACCAAAAGCAGGTTTTTTTAAGAAAAGAAATAGCACTTTTGAGTTTTTAAATATTTCTGTCACATCTTAAATTGACATTATTTCTTAATCGTTTTGTTGTTTTCTCTCCTCTCCTCTCTATACTGCTTGTCCTTCTGTTTCCTTAACAAATCTTCCTTTTTCACACTTTACCTTTACGGTCTCCTTCTCTTTTCAGTCTGTTCCTTTTGTAAGTATCCAGCCCCCCCTGCTCCCTGCTGATATACTGTATACCTATTTTTCTCTTAACAGCCCACTATGCCTCTGTCTTTCCTCTTTCCCTACTCTTCTGCCACTTCAGTCTTTCCTTATCGTAAAGGTGCGCCTCCCCCACTCCCACCTCGCATGTCAAAGTCTTCACTCTCTGTGCGAGCACAAAGCAGCACCGAGTCCACCCAGGATGCCTACTTCCAGAGCAGCGGACAGCTGGCCTCAGGCTCGGGCCCAGGGCGCCCCAAGCTGCACAGCAACTCCGTGGACCTGGGCAGCTCTGACGGGCCATCGGGTCGTTCCTCCAGAGGAGCATACTACACGGCCAGTGGCCCCGGACGTTCCCGGCAGCACAGCAACTCTGCAGAGAGCCTGGACGGGGTCAGGGGCTCAAGGGAGCTGGTGCCCTACGGAGGGGGTCCAGGAGTCGGGGTGAGGGCCAAGCACAGCAGCTCGGCTGACAGCCTGCTGGAGGGGCCACCGAGGCCGGCCAGGGAGAGGGACGGCAGGGTTGGAGGAAGCCTGGGGAAGTCCGCCTCTCTGCCTCAGAACAGCATAATGCTGAGTAAAGCGGGAGGGCAGGACGAAGGGCGCGGGGGCAGAAAGTGGAGACCATCCATAGCTGTGCAGGTGAGAAAGAAGAGTTTTACTTCATCCAAACTCTGTAACGAACATCTGCCAGATTTTGTCTTTGTTTATTCATTTACATCAATGAATAAGTCATATCCTCTTTTAGTCTAAAAAAATTTAAGAAAATAGAGAAAAATACAAGTCCTTAAATTACTTATTTTCTTTGAATTGAATACTTTTTTTTCCTAAACCCCAAAATATTGTATTTACAATAATATAAACTACAAAAAAGGCAACAAATTCTCACATTTTACAAGCTGGGATCAGAATATGTTTGCCATTTTTGCTTAAGTAATAATTACTTTACAGATTATTAATTTTCAGCTAAATGGTTTCAGCAATAATCAAAATAAAGTCCAGTTAAACAAAGTGCAAGCTGAGAGACAGATAAGATCAAAACTACTCTTGGCTGAATTCAGAGACTTCCAGAGCTGCCTCCAGTCTCGGTGCCAAGTTTAGCCTGCTGCTTGTATTCCCATATTTAGCATACCGATTTGAGGGTGACATCTATCATCTACCATAAAGCTACAGTTTTACATTTTGGAAGGATTACCACTTTATGTGTGTATATGTTACATTGAAGGCCCGGCTACTTAGAGCTCACTAAACCATATGGGGAGTCTGCTTTTAGCCAGTGTGACCCAATGCATTGGAATAGTTTTCCTGAAGATCTGAGGGACTCCTCTTCTGCGGACTTTTTCAAAAGACATATCTTTTTAGCTTATCTTTTAATTGAAGTTTTAATGTTTTATCTATTGTTTGTCTTTTAATTGAGTTGTATTGTTTAATCTTTGTTTTACATTGCATTGTTTTTCCTTATTCATTTATTGTATTTTTTTTTTATCTTGCTCTGTGAGACAATCTGGGATTCATTGTTGTGTAAAAGTTGAGTTAGCTTATCTAAATACACAAAGAGAGAAACAGCTGTTCTGCCTCTGCACATCTGTAAATTCACTGTAACACCCCTTTATAAGACACTTTCTTTTGAACTTTATAATGGCACTGAATAGGATATTAGATAACTGCCTTGGATATTGAATACTGCCTTTTTAAGGGGATGTTAAAACCTTATGCAGTATAGTGGCAAATGCATGCAGAGCCAAAGAGAGCATAGGACAGGGATGGTGTAAGCTCATTAGCCTGTCCTAATTCTTAAGATTTATCAAGCTTTGTCTGTTTTAAGCTTAGTCTTGAGAGCAGGAAGCGTATCTGCCTCCCGAACTCAAACTGGGAGCGGATGTCACTGGAGAGAGGAGCCTGATAACTAAAGGGTCTGCCTCCCGTTCTGGTCCTGGAAACTCTCAGGACCGTAAGCAAGCCTGCACTCTGTGTTGGGATGATGGAATACCAAGAGATACCTTCACCAAGTGATATCCTCATGAAAAAACACAAAATGATGTTTTTACGCTTTAGTTTTGTCAATTATAAAGTAACTGCTGAACCTTTGTAGAAAACCAACCTAGCTGTTTCCATCATGAATCTATTGCTGTGTTCCAAAAGGCGTACTTATGTCCTAACATGCGTAAGTGTGTTTACACTGTCAATATGGAAACATGCAGTGTGCTACAAGTATGCGGATGTTGTACTCAAAACAGATTAAAACATTGTGAAAAGTGTGAAACACTAGACACTTTTCACCCTAAACGGTCGCCATCTTTGATACATAAAGGAAACAGGAGGACCACCGACTTAAAGAGTTTTCAAATTAAACTGAATGAGGAAGCTGCAGCTGTTGCAGAACACCTCACGAGTGTTTATTTTTCACCAAGTACCACCATACTGCTGCTGGACAGAAGCCATCAGTGTGTTTATTGCGTTTGTTAAACAGAGGGCACAAAAATACGTTAATTTCTGGGTGAAATGATTAAAGCTGGAAGATGATGATGCATTCAAATGCTACGGTCATTTCCGGTCAGTGCAGAACAGCAGTGTGCGGTTTGAGAGAACATTACCCTGTCGAAATTCAAGTACGACAAAAGTAAGAGTCCGAGCTATATGTTAGTGTACTGAGGGATAACCAGCTGCTAGCTCTAGCCGGTTTTGATTTCATGAGAGGTGTATCGATCTTGTCACCTAACTCTCAGCAGGAAAAAACCTTATTTACCAAAACATGGCAGTATTCATTTACTTTAGATTGTGTATGATATCTTCAGGGTGTGTGTTTGAAAAAATACCTCTGCTCTCTGACTGGTTTCTTCTGCTGCAGGTGGACAGCTCCGAGACTCTGTCAGATTCAGACGCAGAGGGCAAAGCTCTGACAGAGGTCCACTCCATAGGAGTCCAAGTGGAGGATGACAAAAGGTAAAGGAAGTGCAACTAAAAATCTAATCAGTCACAAAAGTGTTCATCATTGGCACCTCTTCAAAACTTGAGCTGTTTATTTTTGTCTGACATTTATTACTTTCATTATGAAAACAAACTTGCAAACTAAAATGACAGTTTGTTTATTTACTCATCTATCTTTGCCCGAAAATATGTGGCTTCATCAAGAAGTTTCAGTCTTTGTGCTGTAATTTATGTGAATAATTTCAATTCCTGATTTGAAGAAAACCTCCATCTCCCGAGCGCCCGACAGTGCAGCCACCTATGGTTGATTTCTAGGCTAGATCCTATTATTTCATTTAACATTTCATCAGACATCACAGCTTGAACTCCGAAACACTTTGCTCCAAGAATGTCTTGTTTTTCGCCATTAATGAGTGTAACCATGACTACTGCAAATCATACACTCGACATGAATTTCACACGTGATTCAGCTCCCTCTCCTAATTATATCCAGGCCCTGCTTACAGGTCAGATTGGCAAATTTGCACGCAAACACTCGCAGCATCACATATTCCCACAACCTCGAGCACTATGCAATCATGCTCCTGTTCACAAAGTCCCCCACCTCCTGCAATTATCAGGTATGACAGTGTGACATCGGGGGAGGCCGACAACGGAAATCTGAGTCACAGCTCACACCCCATCAGACAGCAAAGACGGATGAGGGGAGGTGGGGTATAAACTTGTAGTAAAGTAAACACTCATCACTGAGTCCACTGACGTGACATTTGCACACACTGGTGCGTCATATGCCAGAGGATATAGCAGGACTTATCACAACCAAGTGAGTAGTAATGACTGCAGTGACATAATGGCCCTGCTCAAATAGGAGTTATTTAGAATTATTAGAAGAAAAACATATGAGAAGAGGTTTCGTGCATGCGATGCTCTGTGTGACTGAATCGTTCTGGGCCCGCTGTGACTCCCTGTTTTGCAGGCGCGCTCGTTTCAAGCGCTCCAACAGCGTGACGGCAAGCGTGCAGGCCAACCTGGACCCCGAGGGCTTCCCGGGGCTCAGCATCGCCGTGCCAACGCAGGACAAGAGTCTCCAGTTCGGCTGTTCCTTCCAAAGGCACTCATCAGAGCCCGAGTCTGCCAGCCAGTACGCAGAGTGCCAACGCACCGTCCACACGCAGGGGCAGTGGGCCTACAGAGAGGTAAGTCTACTGTTATATTAAATGTACCCCTCATATTTATCACCAAAACACAATATTAGTAGATGCATTGAATGCATTTCTTCTTCACAGAACATATGCAAATACATTTTTCAATAGACATTTTGGAACCTTCTTTACATTTATGTTCGCTGGAAGAGTCTTGTCAGACCGAGTTCTTGGATAAGGACAGTATGGACAGAGACGGCTAAAAGGCCCCCAGAGGCTGTTTTTTAATAGCCTTGCTAACCTTTCTGTGAGTTTTGATAAAGGTAATCTGTAGAAAAATATAACTGCTGTTAATAACTTTCCACTGAAAAAAAAAAACCAACCTGGAGCTTGTTAATCAACCTGCCACATTGTTTTTATTTGGATGATTATGAAAGACTTATAACAACCATCATTCAAAATTATATTCCTGCATGAATATTCATGCAACAGTTACATCGAGTTAATCAGCTCTCCAATTGATTATTTCTCTCTTTTGTTTTTAAATTTAAAAAAAGTCCAGCATTCAGAGAAACTGTTTTCTCGAGTCTGTTTTCATCAGAATTTATGTAATGAATGATTTCTTCTTTGTATGTTAAAGAGGGCCACAAAAAACTATATATATTTTTTATTTTCCTTTAATTAACTGGTTGGTAAAAAAAAGAGAGAAAGGAAAAAAAAAACTGGAAAATATAATTTCCAGTTCAACACTGTTCATGAAGGTATGAAATTGCCTTGTTTTAGACCTACCACCAGTCCAAATCCCTTAAAATGTCTACGATATAAGTAGGAGGACAATCAGTAAATTCTTAAAGTTAAAAATGAAAGAAAAATAATACAATAATTACTTAATCACTAAAAGTTGCCGATTTATTTTTTCTTGATTAACAAATCGAGAAATCACCACAGCTCTTAGGTAAATATCACTAGTGCTTCTCATCTACCCTCATCGGTCATGTGCTCCTCATCTTGCAGGCTATGGTGGACCGTCGTGAGCCTCCTTTTTTTTTTTGCTAGCTGGCAGTCCTCTGCCTCACTGGCACATTTATTGCCACGGTACAGTCACCAGATGTAAATCAGTGACATGACATGAAGCCTTTGGCCGGAGTGTCAATGGTACTGACCATGCATGTCCTTCTGCATTTGAAGATTCAAACCCAATGACCCGCTTAAAAAGCTGACTCAATAGCACTACTAGTGGTCCAAAAATGCACAGGAATTTTATAATTGGATCAAAAGATACCAAAGGAGCATCATTTTCTTTTAATTAATCATTTTAGGATTTCATACATCATTGGCACCACTACTCCGACGTTTTAAACATGATCAGGTGGTTTTTAACATTACCCTCAGTAACTGTGTTCACATTCTGCCATTCACTTTTTGATATGAGCAGAAGTGGGAAGGTGCCCCTCATTTCAACACTGAATATGAGACCATTTAGTGCAGCTGCTGTATTCTTCATTCACTGTGACAAAGAGTGGAGGTTCAAGTGAACATTGTGAGATCAGTACCTTTTAAGAATGGCCGTAATACCTTTTGTCCAAACACCGTTTCTCTGATGCCGTAGCAGGACTTTATCCAGAGTGGCTACACCACCGAGGCCTGCCAAGCGGACCCGCGGCCCCATCAGCACCCACACTTACCTCCACGTTCCCACTCTCCTCTGCCCATTACCTCCGAGCGAGCCTGGGCGGGGACACCGTCCCTTGAGGGCCCCCGCAGCCTGCCTGACTCGGGCAGAGCTTCGCCCTGCATGAGAGATGGAGAGTTCTTCCTACGCCTCCTGCAGACAGAGGTGGAGCGGATGGAGGGCTGGTGCCAGAACATGGAGAGGGAGGCGGAGGAGAACGAACTTCCAGAGGAGAGTGAGTTTGGGAGGAGGATCAGAGATAAAGATGGATCCTATGAATTCTTGGATTTCTGAAACTACTTGTGTGCTTCTTTTTTTTTTTTTTTTCCCCTTTTCTAGTTCTTGAGCTGATTCGAAATGCAGTTGGCAGTGCACAGATGCTCATGTCTCAGAAAGTCCAGCAGTTCTTCCGCCTCTGCCAACAAAGTGTGGTGAGTATGTGTGACTGCATGCGTAATCATGACAACACACGTTACCCATGGTGCATGGTACGGGATTCACTGTCGTTGAAGGCACAATCTGCTTGGCTTCAAACACTCCACTGGAGAAACTGGTCTTACTGTATATGATTTATCTTTCTTTCACAATCATGTCACCCATCACGTGTTACGTCTCCCCGCCAATCCAGGACCCATCAGCCTACCCCCAGCCCACCTCTCAGGACCTGGCAGCCTTCTGGGACCTGCTCCAGCTCAACATAGAGGACGTCAGGATCAAGTTTCAGGACCTCCAGAGGCTCAAGGACTCTGGCTGGAGGCTCCCACCTGAAAAGAAGGTGAGAGACCCGGGGGTCCAAACATCCCTGGTTTCCCTTCAGCACTCTCCCAGAGCTAAGATGGCAGTGTGCAGGCGGGTAGTGCAGATGGTTGTGCCCTCCAAGCCTTTGCAGGCTGTGAACATACAGAACAGCAAGAGGAACTGATGTGAGCTGCCCACAAGATGGTTTACTGCATCGGATCAGGAAAAATAAAATACTTGTTCAATTATAGAAAAAAAAAAAAAAAAAAACTAAGGCTACTCACTGATCAACTACATTATTCTCGATAACAAACTAACAGTTGTTTCTCTTTTCTTCTTTTTCTTTTATATTACCTTTGTTACCTCATCCTCTCCCATTTCATTTTCTTTCGCACCATCCAATGCCAATGCATGCTGAGTTACTTCTTGCTGATTTTTCATTTCTCTCAATTTTCGGCCCATAATTCTTCTCTTAAATTTGTGCCCTTTTCGTTGGCGGTTTTCCCTGTTTCTCATTCATTTTGTATCCCCCAATATCTCCTCTTTTTTTTTTTGCATGGGATCCCTTTTCCACCACCACACAAAACCTTTTTTTTTTGTTTTTTTCCACCACCCAACACGATAAATCCACTGTCCGTTTTCATCGTATACCTACGTCGCACCATCGCCGGGGCCAGGAGGACAAGAAGCTTCCTCCCCCGTTACCAAAGAAGCCGGCAGGTGGGGTGAGCGGCAGCCTCCGAGCCGATAGCGTTGGGGATGCGGTTGCAGGAGGTGGAGGTGGGGGGTCAGGGGGCCTGGTGGTGCCTCGGGTGGGAGGGCACACCCTACCCATCAGGGAGAAGTCCCTGGACCTCGGGGACCGTCAGAGGACAGAAGCGAGGAGGAGGCTGCTGCAGACCAAGCGCACCGCCTCCTTCAGGCAGAACTCGGCCACGGAGAGCGCCGACAGTATCGAGATCTACATCCCTGAAGCCCAGACTCGACTCTGAACGCAAGTCTGAGGTGTCTCCCTCCCGCCTCCTCGCTCACCCTCGCCCCTGCAACCCTGACCTGTGCACTAATCTCAGCCCAGTTCTGGAACGCCCCGCTGTTTATGTGCTATTCCCCCTTTGGCATTTCCATCCAATTAAGTTATCATACTCATTAAACAAGCAATGACAGCCATTTTAGTGTCTTGAAATTTGGACATTTTACTGACACAAAGGCCTCGACCTGAACTGGTAGCTAGCAGATGAGTTACAGACAATTTTAAGTCTCTGAATTTCCTTTTTTTATGATCATTTTGGCTGACAACAACTGAGAAACAGTCCACTTTTATAACAGTAGTCAGCAGAGGTTCACGCAGTAGTAGCATGCCTGTGCGTGTTCACTTAGCACATCTCCATCACTGAAAATAAAGGGCTCAACAGGCACCTCTGACCTCTGACAGAATCTCCCTGTGTGGATCCCTGATGAGATTTGCAGCAAAATCAGCTCCGTGCTCTATTTGTGGGGTTTCTGAATCACGACTAAGACGCATCCGCACGCTTCACTGATGTTACCAGTATGGATGAATAAACATGGATGAATTTCTCAGCATCAGTTTAAATGCCTCTAAAGTCAGATGGTTGGCAGACCCCAAAGAACATCCCCCACCCCCTCCCCCAAGCATTGTCAGCCAACTTACAGCTGGCACCTTTTCACCCAGGTGCCATCTGTCCGCACAGGCGCCACACTCTCAAATTTTTATATCCCTCTCTCTTTCCTTCCTCACGTGCCGTGTATCCGTTGACGACCGTCAGTATTCAGCTGGGAGGTTGCTTGAATGTGCAAGTGCTATTTGTACATAGAGTGCACACTCATGTTTGCCAAAAGGAGCTTTTTTGCAGTGTAGCATCACAGCCTTGACAGCTAGAGAGCATCACAGACAAAAAAACAAACAAAACAGCCGTTTGCTTCTTTCTGAAGTTTCAAGTATTCGGGAGTGGGGGTTTCTGGGAGTTTTAGGGGCGGTGGCTTTTTGTGGCTTTTCAGGACTTTAATGAAGAAGCCCCCCTTTTCACTGTGAGATTATAGCGCCACCCAGTGGTCAAACGAGGACCCAAACTAACAACAGTGGTCTGCAGAGTTCTTTCCACCTCAGTCAGGAATTAACAGACACCCGCCTGATGAAACAGCCATGAAAGAAGACCAGTTTCTTTATCATTTTATTTACAGTTCTCTCCCTCGACACGCAGCGTGGTTTTCCGTCTCTTGAATATTATTTCAGTGGACTTTTCTATGATGCTTGTTGCTTTACGACCAGGGCAGTGGATCACAAAGTGAAAGAGGGAGATCTGCCAAAGTCTTCAGCAGAGTCCGCCCGCCTTGCTTGAAGTACAGTCCTCTCGATTTCACACAGCACCGAAGGAAAGAACTGAAAGAAGACCAAAGGAATTGTGTTCAGTGAACAGCAGCTCCCTCTGAAAGCCGTCCAAAGAGTCGTCACAGACAGGAAACCATCAGTTGGGGAATTACAGAAAAGAAGCAACTTGACAAACCTTGGTAATTAAACTGAGATTAGCATATTATATGAATGAATGGATTTAAGTATGTTTGTTCCTTTTCCCTTTATATACCTCCTGAAATCATACTATCTGGTGTTTCCACTGAAAGTGTAGCATGATTTTAAAAGTTTTGAAGGTCTTATTTACAAATTTATGTCACTACAGATGCTCCTAATTTAAGGATTTTGTGTGAATGTTGGGTAAAGGCATGTGTGTGAGCGCACTAGAAGCACTGAATATGAAGGGTTGTGTGTCGCAACATGTGATGAAGCCCAGTCAACACTAAAATGTCCAAATCTGCAATTTTGAAAAAAGAAAAAAAACACAAAATAATCTATTAGCATGACCTCTTTTCTTTTTCCTTTTCTAACATTTGGATGGAATGTGTTGGCAAAATAGGATATTTTAATGGGAGATGTATATTTTATAATATAATCTACATTTCTAGATTAGTAGAGACTACGGAGTACAGTATATGTACCAAAAAAAAGCATATATCAAATGTGAAATACTACAGTATTATTATGATAGATTATAGCATTGTGTGATACTACAGCTGTGTGGCATATCCAGACTCAGTACATGTGAAAAATAATTTCAAATGATTATTATTACCTTCAGTTTGTGAGTCAGGTTCACAGGGTATTACTGGCAAGAGTGTTAATTGCCAAGTATGATCCGCCTTAGGCCTACTATCTGTCTGTGGTTCTAACAACATATTCTGCTGTATCCTCCTCCTTGTATTCCCTTTTTAGAACCAACTACATGTGCCTAACCAGCTATATGTGGAGGTTTCCTTTGAACACAGTTTACAGTATATATATATATATATATAGTGACAGATATGTAAATAGAAAAGTGTGAAATCTGCAGAGAATATTGTAAAAGACAATGTTTTTATCGTACTAACATGCCCTCACTTTATCTCGCTCACTTTCACTTGCAATACACACACAAGACTGGCAGATTTTGTTGATGTTATTACTGCATGTTTTATGACAGCCTCCTTTGAAAAATTTAGCAGGATCTCATTTTAAAAGGAAAAGCAGATTTTGTAGCCTTTTGTGATTGAAAAAAAAAATTAATAGAATTTTACAGCAGTTATTACAACGAGTCACCTACTTTGTACAAAGATGATATCTTTGGAGGACAATGATACTGGCACTGTTGAAAACCTTGGAAAATGTATGTTTTGATTTGAATCGCAACAGATCAATTTAACAACCTCTGTAAAACAAGCTGCACAGGCAGTGGAAGAAAAAGGGTCCGACGTCATGTTTAATTCATTCAAAGCAGTGCGGGTTGCAGAGTGGCCTTTTTTCTTTATTTTTTTTTTTTTTTTTTCAATCAATCCCATCATCCTTTCTCCTTCTGCTACCCTCCAACTTGACAACATCTCAATGGTGTTGGGCACAGCCCTCATCAAACAAAGCACAAAGACCTGCTTTAATACTGTTACTCCACTGTGAAGGACTTTTGACTCCACCCTCACAATCCTCAAAACCTACGTGCGGAGGGGTGGCAAGGTCTTTCCATTACAAGCTGGCCTTGAGGGACACCAGGAATCAAAGAGGCTTTGTAGCAACTACTTCTTCAATTCTCGCTGATCTTCTCTTCTCTACTTTTTGTCACAAGTTGAGGTGTTCAGCCAGCCACCTTGCCTTGAAACAGGTCCATTGCAAACACACTTTTGGTGGTTGTGATTTCCATGTATTTTTTGTTCAGTATTGTATCTATCCTCCTATATCTGCACAGTGTAAAACACAGGGCCCCCCTCCTCCCCAGCACCTGAGTGTGTAGTTGTACAAACATGATCTGAGCACTTACCAACACAACAGACGGACTACTATACGAACTCCTTCACCTCTTTCTATAAGTGCAAAAACCCCACATGGACAGCCAGACGGACAAGTCAACTCCGAGTACCTCAGTTTCTAGCAGCAGTGTCTCTGACCCCGACCCAGGCTTCTGGCCTGTGTCCTCAGGGGAACCCTCGCAGACCAACAGACCCCGCAAATGCAGGGCCACATCAGTCCTGCAGGAGTGTCCATATTCTCTGAACAAGAGGAAATCACTTGTTGTTTGAGCCCAGATTCTCTTTTAGCCATTTTTCCAGACACTGTAGAGCAGCACGGTAACATTACAGCAGGTGGTGGCTGAGGCAGCAGCTCAATTGTAGCCGATATGTGAGTGTGCGTTTGTGTGTGCTGTATACTGACTGTGCAACTGCAACAAACTGGAGCTGGAGGGATGTAGCAGATTTGAGTTTTAATTTGACATTTCTGAGGCAGAGCTGCTCTGAAGGATAAAGTCAGTCAATTAAACCTCAGCAGAAGAAGCTAAGGAACTAGGTTTGACCCACTTGTTCCATTATTCACAGAAATATTTAAAACTGATCCAGTGTTTTAAAAAAATTCTTAGCTTGTTGAAGTTATTATGAGCAGTCATTAGCATTAGCAATTGAATGCTGTTAAATAACCAGCAACAATAGGAAATGTTGGGATAGCTTTAGCAGTAACTGGATATAGTTCCCAGGACAGTGAATAAAGGAGGAGACTGTAACATCAACAACATCTCAAATAAATACATCAAACAAACATAAATTCCATATTTCCTTAATGTTTCCTTTACTGTTTCACACAATTTGAGGTTTGACTTGGCAGATTTAATTACCTAACCTTGTTGCACACTTTCTAACCATTATGGCCACAAATTTGTTTAAAATTTCCATTATGAATGAAATCAATCTATTGGAGATGATATCAATGACATTAAAGTACATTTTGGGGTGCGTGCATAAGCTAGCATTATTGTGATGTAATGAAAATCACATAAGGATTCAGTCGGTGTCTTGGCAAAGCATGTAATGCACTGGAATATATCGTGTTAGAGTCACGTTTTGCCTTCTCTAGGCGTGTAAAGTACACGCATGTATGACCGTCGAAAAAGGAGGTCACATGACGAAGTACAAAGAGTGCTAATGGATGGAACAAGCACAGGATTTTCACCCGGGGAGACTGTTGTTTCAGTCTGTGAAAAAGTCAATATGGCTTTCTTTTCAGTAACATTAGTATGATACTTACTTGAACATAAAGTAGGTATAGCTACTTTTGTAAAATTATATATTTTAACCATCTTCTCTTCAATGTAACCAAGAAGTTTTGGTACCTCAATCAAAACAGATTGCAACCGAGTCACATTCAACCCAAGCCATTATTCTTTCTGAACCAAACCACATGGTTTTTGGTGCCTAAACCAAGCATGGTGTGTTTTTCACACCTGGCCGGAGGTTTAAACAATTTCCCCTTGGGGATTAATAAAGTAACTACCTAACCTAACCTAACCTAACCTAACCTAGCCAAAGAAAAATACCACCCTACTACGGTACCCTCTAGTGGACTAGAGTGTGTATTACACCACTTTGGCATCATAACGAGAGAGAGAGAGAGAGAGAGAGAGAGAGAAGAGTATTATCTTTAATACTACAAACTTACTTTCTTCCAACTGATTTAGCGGGTTCTCCTTTGAGGTTTTACTTCCTCTTCTGCCTCCAGAGCAGCTCAAACCCAAGCAGATGTTAAACTGAAACTCCAATGTGCCTTTAGCGCTGAGGTGTAATCCTGTTTGTGTGTATTAACACTTTACTGTTGCTTTTACAGTACACGCACAGCTAACCATGTGGATCAAAGAAAACTGAGCAATTACTGTGTAATTAACAAAAAAATATATACCCTGCCACCGTCATCGTTTACAAATATGTAAATACCTGTTACAGATGGACATTGCTCTTCTCGATATTACATATATTGTTATTACAATATCATTATTCTTAGTATGATTATTGTCATTAAAAGGATTAATTATTGCCATCACTTTCATTATTATAAAATGGTGTTGTCAATTATAGCTATGGGTAAACATTGTTCTGTATTCAAGGGCGAGTCTTGTATACAATAACAAAAAAAATATATAGTTTAACCTACAATGAAATGTTAAATTAATCGCTGCTACTAAGGAGATGGAGTAAAGGAAAGGCAAACTGACAATAACTCTGGGAAGACATTTTTCTCTGGGATCAATGATGGACACTCCCGTGACGGAGTGACAGATCACCAAAAGAGGAAAGTTGAGCATTGAACAGATGGAGTGCACGAAAGATCCAAACACAAGACCTTCTTTCTCCATGTGCTTTTATTCCACTCTGAACTCTCAGTGCTGTCAGAGGAGGAAAACAACACGGACATCAAACCGATACAGAGACGCTCCACTCTCTGTACTCTAGTCTATAATGTAGCAAAAAAAACAAAAAAAGCGTCCCCTCCTTCTGTACTCCCTCCTCCTCTCCTCCTCTTTCATCTCATACATGTCTCACTGAACACTATGATTTCTAATCAGACGGGTTTGATACAGCAAGCTTTTCTGTCTTTAAGCTCAGCTTTACTCTTGAGTTCACTTGTTTTATACACGTTCGATTCAGTGCCAAGACAGCATACTGTACATACAAACATTAAATGCTTTTGTTTTTTTTCTCCTATAAAAAGAATTGACTGGACCATATAGCAATAGAAATGCCATAAGATACGAACTTTCATAATGCCACTACTGGATACACAAGATGCATGACAACACAAAGGTGACCGGGAGAAGTGGTGTGATTATAATAATGCTGGACGGCAGTGGGGAGTGGGGGACGTTGCACAGTGTACATCATGATTCTGTTTGCTGTGTTGTGGTTCTCATTTTGTACATACAAATTTATTTATTGATCTGGTATGTTTTATGGATCTAGATGTGTCTAAAGGAGCACATCTGATAGCGCTGAAGCCCAGAGAGATGGCACACTGTGACGTGGTTTACCCCAACACAGAATGTAACACTGTCAACGTTGTCAAAACATTTTCTAATGGCTAATATTATTACTATTAATATGATTATTATAAAGCTATTTTAGCGAGTTAAATGAGGGGGTGCTGCGTCTCCTTTGTCTTTTTGTGTGTGTTGTTTCTTCGACTGAATATTTTGAGCACTGAAAAACACACTCCCAAAGTTAGTCATCGCACTCAACATCATTTTTCTTCATTATATTAAATATTCATGAATACATAATTAACAATATTAGAGAATGTCTAAAAACTGTAGATATTTTTCTGATCAGATTTAATTCACAGACATGATGTAAGCAAACAAGCCCACAATAATGGGCGTAACGTCGACCTTTGTGGGGGAGTCATTTCCCTTCCAATACTGAAAAAGTGCCAATCACAGTACTGTCTGAAAAAATATGTTGCAGTCATTGCATAAAATATCACGCATAATATAATAGTATAATATTCAACATATGAAATTAAAATGATCAACGTAAGATCAGTCATTTCTCTACTAATAAACAAGTTACATCTGGTCACAAGATAAATCAAATCAGTAATTCAATTGGACATAGCACAAAATTTGTTAAAGGAATAATCTGTAATTTGTTGAAAAAAATGGATTTGTTGTCAAATGCACAATATTTACATACATGTCCTTTGGGTATGTGGTGTGTGTGTGTTTTTATATATACACACACACACACACAGCCTATTAACTTGGGTCCTTTGTAGTGGACATTTTGTTCACGTCCATCTTTCCTGCTGTATTTTGAAGAGGACATCCTGGCCTTTCTGGTGATATGTTGTGGGGTACGGTGGGATGCTGGGAACTTCTTCTCAATCCAAAATGTCATGGCCCGCGACTGGAAGATGCTGGTAGACGTCGGCCAGCAATTAATCTTGCCTCCCTCCGGAGATCGCTTCCACCAACCTCCGGCCAGATCTGGTGCTCTGGTCCCCTTCACTGAAGACTGCTTACATCATAGAGCTCACAGTCCCATGGGAGAACGCACTCAAACAAGCCTATGAACGTAAGAAGCTGCGCTAGCAGCAGAAGCAGAGCAGCGCGGCTGAAACACCAAAATCTTTCCGGTGGAAGTGGGATGCCGAGGGTTTGTGGATTATTTGACCATTAGACTGTTGAAAGAGCTGGGAGGCCTCGGTCAGGCTGTGCGGCAGACCATCAGGGCAGTCTCAGAGGTGGCTGATAGAAGCAGCTGGTGGATTTGGGTCAAGCGGAAGGACCCGTGCTGCATAACCCACTTGAGAACCCCCCACCTGTTAACCTTTCAGCCGGCTACCATCCTCAATGTTGTCAATTTCGGGACAGTTGGGCACGGCACACAAGCTGAGGGCTGATCTTCCTGCAGCTGGCCGCCTTTGGGGAGGGTTTATAGTGTCGAAAGGCCCAAACACCCAATGACACAAGGGAACACTACTGACGATGTGTTCTGTGCACAACTGTCCCGAAATTCTACAACTGAAACCAGACCAAGATAAACTCCACACAAGCCAGAAAACCCTCCACTTGTCGATCGTCAACCACTCATTTAAAAACGAGGTTAATTCCCTGGATGTGCTCACCACCTTGGCACAAGGGACAGTCAAACATCATGTCCTGTGTTTTTTGATTCATTCATTATGAAATAATATCCCTTTCATGAAGGTCCATTGTAGTGGACACCAAGACAGTCTAAATGTACTTTAAGTAATGAGTCTACACTGTTTTAGGAGACAGGACCGAGACATTCTTTACAGGATAGTTGAGTTCAGATTTGGCCTCATCGGATGATGAGAGATGAGGATGAGTTTGAACTTGTGATAGATGAAAATGATGATGATGATGATGATGATGAAGAAGATGTAGGTGAAAGACAAACAGAGACAGACAGGGACGCTCAGGACCAGTTGTTTTATTTAGTTCCAGGATAATATATTCAATTCCGGTAATTAGCCCCTAATTGATTATCATGGTGAAAAGAATACTCTGGGTATGGAGCCTAACATCTATAATACAGTCATATCATATCAGTGATCCTTTAGGTTTGGAGGTTTACCAAATGGAAAGAATAAAGAACGCAAAGTTTATCCTGGAAAGCATGTTCAATAGGAGACCATATTATTACATGTTCATGATATTTTGGACAACATGCTATACCAAGACATTTTTATGACATTTTGGAGGACATACTTCACGGACTTTTTTTAAGACTTTTTCGACAACCCACTATAGTGTGAAATATTTATGACATTTTAAGAACAGTTTGGAAAATATGCTATAGGATGATATTTTGTACCACATACATGGTATGACTTTTTTATGAATTTTTGGATGACATGCCATAATATGATGTTTTTGACCACAATATAGTAAAACATTTTTATGATATTTTCTATACTATAGTATGCTATAGTATGAGATTTTTTTTTTTTTTTTTAAACCATTTTGAATGACATACTATAGTATGACTCATTTATGACTTTTTGGACGACATACAAATCCAGTCAGGTTTTAAAGTTCATCATAGCGCAGAGAGAGCGCTGGTGAAAGTTACTAATGATCTTCTAATAACCTCAGATAATGGACTTGTTGTGAGGATTCCTGTCTGACCCTAGTGTGACCCGATCACCTCTCCTCATGTGTGCTGTCATTCCCCTGTCTGTTTGTGATTGTTTTGCCATGTGCTTGTGTTTTGTTTTGTGTCCCTCAGCAGTACCCTCCTCCAAGTTCCTCCCACTGCCACCGCCTCTCTCCGTCAGCACAGCTGTGCTTCATCTCCTGCGATCCCCTCCAGCTGGTATAAATGCTCCGGTCATTCTCCTCCAAGCTGTCAGTCCGTCTGTTTACCTACCTGTTATTCTGTCCCCGTAAGTCTGTTCGGTTCACTCAGTGAAGTTCCGGTTCTGACTCCCTGTATGTCTCAGCTTACCTGCCGCCTGGTGTCGAAGCCACGGGTTCTCACCTGTACGGAGAAAGCATCCAGTTCGTTCCACGGAGATCATCTGCTGATGCTTTGGCAATCCTGTGTCGATCCTCGGGAATCACACAGTCGGCCCTGCCCTCGCTGTTCTTGTGTCGGACCTCGGGAAATCCACACAGAGATCCAGCCTGCCCCTTAGTGTCGGACCACGCCCCCTCGGCGCATTCTTCTGCCTGCCTACCTACCTGTCTGCCAGCTGTGATCGCCGCAGAGCCAGCTTCCGGCTCAGGATTGAAGAGGAGAGGAGAGACTAGACTCCTCGCTGAACTTTGGCTTCCGGCCGGACTTGAACACTGTTTACCTCTGCCTACTGTGTGTCAGTTGTTTTGGAGATAATAAAGACTCCCTGGTTCAAAAAACAGCTATCCTACTGTGTCTGCGTCTGGGTCTGTTAAAACACCGCCATATCATAACACTTGTCTCTGTACTTGTTCTTCTGGACCTCAGTGCTGCTTTTGATGACATGATTTTATTCCAGAGATTGTAAGATGCTATCAAAGGAACTGCATTAGACTGGTTCAAATCCTACTTATCAGATAGATTACAGTTTGTCCATGTCAACAATGAGTCTTCCAGACAAACAAGAGTTAGTTATGGACTTCCACAAGGCTCAGTGTTAGGCCCAATACTTTTTACTTTGTACACGCTTCCATTAGGAGATATTATCAGGAAGCACTGCATCAACTGCCATTGTTATGCAGATGACACACAGCTATATCTTTCTATAAAACCAGATGAAACTAATCAGTTAGTAAAACTTGAAGACTGTCTAAAAGACATAAAGGCCTGGATGACCAAAAATATCCTGCTTCTAAATTCAGACAAAACGGAAGTTATTGTACTTGGTCCTAAACACCTCAGAAACTCCTTCTCTAATCACTTAGTTACTCTAGATGACGTTGTCTTGGCCTCCAGCACCACTGTGAGGAACCTTGGAGTCATATTTGATGAGGATTAGTCCTGTAGTCACCAGATAAAGCAAATCTCCAGAACTGCCTTCTTTCATCTAATATTAATAAAATCAGGACAATCCTTCCTCAGCGTGCTGCAGAAAAATGTATTCGTGCATTTGTTAGTTCCAGGCTGGATTATTGTAATTCTTTGTTGTTAGGATGTCCAAATTAATCATTAAAAACCCTACGGTTGATCCAAAATGCTGCATTAAGAGTTTTTATGGGATTTAGCAAGACAGATCATATTTCTCCTGTTTTAGCTTCTCTTCATTGGCTTCCTGTTAAATCAAGAATAGAATTTAAAGTTCTCTTGCAGACTTACAAAGTGTTAAGTGCCGTGAAATAACTTGTGTTGTGATTTGGCGCTATATAAATAAAATTTTGTTTCATTTAAAACAGTGTTTAATACATGTAATTCAGCAATTTTTGAACTTTTTAATATATGGGAGAGCTAAGAACAGCTGATGGAGGAAAATAGTTTGCTGGCAGGACAGGTGAGTCACATGCTTGGATGTGCCTGGAGTTGCACATCAAGATTTGTATTTATATTTTCCTGACCTTTAAACTTGTTCATGATTCTTCCACACCATGACAAATGCAGAGTTATCCCCTAAAGTAGCATCTACATTAAATAACTATTCACCTTGGGTGCACAGTATATTGATGTTCACGTGTAATAAATGCCAAACTGTTTTTTGTAAATGCCTTTGAAGTATATTTGGTGTGTCAACGTTCAGCACATTCATGTTCTGGTAAGAGCTGGTTAAAAGGGGTAACATACAATTAAAACACAAGATAACAGGACTTAATAAGAGGCGTAGACCTTATTTTACTTCCTTAATTCTATTGGAGGCACCGCCAGTTATTTTAGTTTTCATAATAAGGGAACAACAGTTGTAAGACTAATTTGATTAGTGTATAAGAACAGGTAATCGCGCCATTATGTTTAAAACCGTAACCAGGGCCCCGCCCGTAGTACTACTACACCTAGCAGATTCACATAATACTATATAGCTACATGGGACGGGTGTTAGTGGGAAAAACGTATTCTTTAGGTGAAATTCCTTCGGTGGCGTTGTTGTGCTCCTACTAATACTATTGGTTAATGTCCTCATGAACTTCTAACCACACCCTCCTCTTGCCATAATCGGAAGATGGTAACCTCATGTCACAGAAAAACAATATTTGTTTCCTTGACGAGTGTTTAATCCACAGAAGACAAGCAATAATGATTGGGTGCAATTCCATAAGAGCAGAAGAAGCAGCATTAGCATGCAAGGATGATGTTATTTTGGCCAAGAAACGGCAACCACTCATAACTGAACCCCCCTCCCCCCGAAAACCAACAGAAGGCGCTTTGAATAGGTTGAGCGCTAAGCAAGATTTTATGGCTTTCATAACAATGAATGAAAAGCCATCCATTCATTGCCAAAGCAGATACCAGACTTGATCTCTGATCTGCAGCCTTCATCCAAGCCCACCATGTCGTGTAGCAGCTCTACAGATTTAGTGAGAACGAGGAGCCTGGGTATGAAAGAACAGGAATAACTTGAATCAAAGACTGTAGTTCTCTTTGTAATTTCTACTGCCTCCAACGCTATTTTACTTCTTTTTTTTTATTTTAATAACTTCTCTAATGCAATTTAAACATTTGAGAGGCAGAGAGGCTTGCATCAGGTTACTATTTAAGGTGACGCCTAGGGGTTCTATGACCTTGAGCAGGTTGAGATGCATCAATTTGGCTTGAATTGGAGAGTCACCGGCAAAAAATATCTAAAAGATGAAGCATGAAAAGCAGCTTGCAGTTATTTTCAGAGGATTCAGCAAAGCGCCTCGACAAGTTGACAAATGTTTTTGAGCTGCTGCGATAACTGAAGCTGAGCTTATCTGAAGAATACAGTATTCTTTCTTTATTAACGGCAAAAAGATGCTATTGCAAAGGATGTAAAGGCATCGCTTGAAGACGTCTAAATGTCTACATTGGCTAGCCATGCCCCCCCCCCCCCCGCTTGCTTTCGTAACTTAAAGGCATATTGACAAGCTTAATACAGGGAGAATGGTGCTAAGAAACAAGACTATCGATACTTCGCTCAATCAATCGATTATCAGGTGCTTGCCAGAATATTATCAAATCACATATCATGAATCCTTTGGCCTCTTTCTCAGGTTCCTCCAAGCCAATATAAGTTATCGCACATGGAAGATACTTTCGGCAGACATATCAACCAGCCAAAAACCTTAGAACTAGTCCTGTAATCAAATAATCAACAAATAGCGATTAAGATGCTTTTTCAGTGCCTTCCCCAGCTCAAGAATGATGATCGAAGAAGATGACAGTGCCTTTTTTTAATTTATTTAATTGAATTTGATTTTCATTTTATTTTTACTTTTTACAAGGCAGGTTGGTCTCAGGAAAGCAGATTTTTGGGAATATTTCTTATGTAGCTTAGGTTCAACTATTTGGACCGTTATTGACATTGTTGTAATTCACATAATTACACATTTTCTGCAGATTGATCCACCAATGGATTCAGCTGTAGTATTGCAGTAGTAGTTGCAAGCAACTCCTTATTCCTTGTTTCACTCCTGTCTCTGAATATTATTCATGGCACTTCCATGTTGTTCTTTTGGTACCTTCACAGTGAAACAACGAGAACCTAAACTGCAAAAAAATCTGTCTAATTTAGAGCATGTTAATATTTCTAATCCAGCCATTTGTGATGGTAACCATGTGTGCATATATGAAGCAAACTCAATTATAGTGGTAAAATAAATTGTGTTTACAGCAAATCAATGTCCATGAATTTTTATTTGCAGACAAAAATGTACAAGTGTCAAGTTAAATTATTTACAGAAACAAGATTAAAAAACAATGAAAATGAAGCAGAAGGGAAGAAGTTTGACCGGGCCGCATTCAAAGTATGAATGCGGAAATAGGGTCAAAAGTGTCCAGAAAAACTATTTACAATATTTATAGTAATAAGGTGCTGGTGTGAAAAGCAGCAGAAGAGAAGAAGTTTGACCGGGCCGCATTCAAAGTATGAATGCGGAAATAGGGTCAAAAGTGAAACTATTTACAATAATAAGATATAAACAAGAAAAACTGAGCTGTTCTGGTGTGAACAGCAGCAAAAGTCTTTCAATGTGACCGGGTCGCATTGGAACTGGGAGTGCGGGAATAGTCGTGGGTTTCCTGGTTGCTTCTTCTTCTCTCACTGACGTACGGTTCTGAAAGACAACAGTTTGATTTTAGACACATTTGTGTTTGATAAAGTCTCCAGAGACATTTGTTCATTTTGCACATATACTCACCTTTGCTCCGACTGTCTTCCTCCAAATGAACTCTTTTGCAAGGTCTCTCTCTATGATGACAACCATCTTCATCGTCAGCTGTCTTTCGTTTAAGTCCTGACCTGACCTGACTGTCTGCCTCAAAGTGAGGCAGGCGCTCAGCCGAGTTGTCCTTCCGATCAGGTTGACCGTGGAGAGTGTGAGTGGAGTTGAGGCTGCTGCTGCTCTCACAGCTTTGTCTGACCCCCTTGTGTGACCTCTTGTGGTTGTAAGACTCTTCACCAGGGGCCGTCTTTCTCTCAAGGCTTGGTGAGATGCAGCTCTGGGTGCTGCAGCTCGGCCTTGAGGGAGATGGACTAGTAGAACAACGAGGCCTCTTCTTGGCAGGATCTGACATTTTAAGTTCATCAGATATATTTCTCTTTACCCCTTGCCTGATGGGGGATGTGGTGCTACATGCCTGGCTGTTCTTGGAGCTTCCTCTGTAATTTGATGAACAGGGTTATGAAATGTGGAACACAAACACACACAGTCCAACACTTTCACAATTCTTCAAATCTCCTCTACTCTGTTTGATCCAGGTGAGCCTACCCGTGCTGACACTCCAACACTTCAGTCTTGGCCCGTTTTGACTGATGAGAAGTTCCGCTCTTATTCTCATCTTCATTTTCCAGCTTTCGCTTCACACCTGACCTGACTGAACTCGTGGTCTGTGCACTGGTGCAGGGATGAGGGTTGACGCTGTGGGGCTTCTCCAGACTGCTCCTCTCTGCAGGCGAGGGAGGACGGTTCTGCTGGACAGGGTTGGTGGTGGTCCTGGAGGAGGGCTGCTCCAAAGACCTGCACACAGCTGTGCCGCTGTCTGAGGTCGGGGCCTTCTTGATGTTAATTTTGTCAATGCAGGACTGAATGCTGTGAGACAAGGAATCTCTCCATCTGCCAAATTCAACACCCATGATGTGAATATACGAGGCTGGATCGATACAGTCTAAGACTGACTGCTCTTGTTGCGCTCGAATGATGCTGCGCAGCACTGTGACGTGCACAGAGCCGGAGGAAGCTATAACCATAATGATATAATCGAATTCAGTACCTCAGTTACACACTTTTTTGTGAGTGCTGGTCCGTACGCTCAGCAAATGACCGGAAGGCGCACAACAATCGAGTCCTGAAACTTGGAGTTACTTACTCACAAAGGTTACAGCTTCTCTGTGCAGCGTGCACGTGACGATGCCACGCACCGCTCGTGTACAAAGGCAGTGTTACAACTTATTGATCTACCCTTTAAAACTAATATTTACATGGTCTGCAGTGGACATGTATTATACAAGTGAATGAGCAAGTGGGACATTCATGGAAAAGAAATCTCCTAAAAAGTGGAGCATACTACGACTTACTGAGGGCTGATTGGGGACATGCACACTAAGTGTGGCATGCTGATGAAATGATGCTGCAGCAGCTGACTGGGTGTCAAGCGATTTGCAGCATCAAGCTGCAGCATTCCTTTCAGCATGTCCACAAAGAACAGCACATCACACATTTCTGAGACTTCAACTTCCGGATCCTCAGCGCTGATGACCCGCAACTGGAACAGGAAGAAACAGCAACAAAGGTCAGGGGTATCTTCAGTCAGCTCCACGAGACTTTTAAATGTATTTCACGTATGTTTCAGAAACAAGTTCATGTTTGAGTTCTGACAGTGAGTGATAAAAGGAAAGTACACCTACAATTAGGAAGTCATCCAGAGAGGTTAACTTGATATTCCTGCACTCTTTGGGCAGAATCCCAGTCTTCTGGAAGAACTTGTCTCGTGTCTGAAAAGACAGTTAACTTTTTAGCAAAGATATTCCAAGGACAGTCGATTCAGTTAAACAAGCAAACACAAACAAATGTTTCAGGAAAAAATATCTTAATTACAAAGAAAAGTTCAATGAGGGGAGTGATGAGGTGGTATGTACCCTGAGTTTCCAGGTTCTTGTGGTGGAAGTATATATTTTTTTGAAAAACCTGGATGTCTTTCGTCCATTGTTGAGCAGGTTGTCTGGAGGCTGCCCCTGAGTCTCCACTATGTACCTCATCTAAACATACAGCAGAACATTAAGTCAGTGGGAGTCCGGGGCAAGAACTATTAACTGACTCCTTTTTTACATCATGTTATACTGTCCTATAGATCAGATGGTAATAATTATTTCAATAAAGCATGAAAAAAAGAAATGTGGTGCAGTCTTTAGTTGTACCATATCATATTCATTCGCACCAGGGTAGAGTGTACTGCCCAGGTACAGAATTGCAGCTATGCAGCCAAGAGACCACATATCTATGGCCTCTGTGAACGGAAGCCCTAGAATAATCTCTGGGGACCTGACAGAGGACAAACAACTGTATTCAGCACACAAACTTGTTTCCAGTATTGACTATTAGTATCACTATGATTTCTACTGCAGCAAACAAACTCTCACAGAGACATTGGAAGTTGGAGTGGATGTCTGAGTCACCAGTTTACCACCAACAAGTAATAAAGCGAATATGGTTGCAGTTGCTCACCGGTAGTGACGATTCTGAACGTACGAGCCCTGGATGGCAGTTGACGCATTGCAGGCCAAGCCGAAGTCGATGACTTTGACTCTGTAAGGCGCCTGTTGATGGTTGACCAACATCACATTGTCTAACTTGAGGTCCGCATGGATTATCCCAAGAGACTTCAAGTGATAGAGTGCCGTTGCGATCTGAAATGTTGTTAAAGGAATTCATGTGATGGTAGCGTCAACAATATGTCATCAGTGTCAACTTTCTAACTGTTAATGAATGGAGGGAAGAAAGCAGTTCAGCCTACCTGATGGATGATTGGTCTGATTGCATTCAGGCGGAGAGGTCGGAAGTAACTTTCCTTCATTAAGTCATAAAGACTTTTATCCAGTAGCTCAAACTCGAGACAAAAATGTCCTTTATCGATGAAAACTTGATAAAAGTGAACCAAGTTGCACATGTCAGAGTCGAGCATACTGAGTTTCTGCAGGTTAGCCACCTGGAGATAAAAGACAGGCTTTATATTAGCATTACATTAGTTCCTACAAAGTGACACACATTTATAGGTATTTCTTTGAATACAGTTGATGGAACCATTGTGCAAAGCATTGTCCCAAAAATAGAAGGAAAATGTCCTACCTCTCGTTGTGCGAAATACGAGTCCTCATTCATGATCACTTTGATGGCTACAGGTTTACAGTTGTCCATCCTCAGGCAGTTTACAACTTTGCCGAAGCTTCCCTGTCCCATCAGGGACACTACCAGGTAGTCGGTGGTTCCGGACCAGAGCCTGGATCCGGGGACGAACGTGTCCTCCTCGGCGGGTGGAGTGGAGGACAACTCCGAAGCCATCTTAAGGTAGGACACCAGCTGCTGGGAGCTTTAAGATGAGAGCAAAGAAGCAGCCGTAAACATTGAGTCACAATATGACATCATCGTAGTGTTATAACTAGTCACATACAATTACATTACAATATAAATGTAATTGTAATCTGTTACACTTGTTAATCTGAGAAAAACATTTGTGATTAAATTGGGTTACCATTCAAAATGTTGGTGATTACAAAGGAGTTAAATCTGAGTATATTCTTTTTGGTAAAAAGCTTATACATAAAATGTAATATTTATTCGGTTGCTTTGCATCTTTTCAACTTCTGACTATGTCAAGACAGGCTCCATTCATTTGGCAGCATGCACTCAGATTTTAAAGTCTTGTATTTGATTGGTTCTCTTTGCACCACCTCTCACCTGCCAATCAAATCAATGCGTATTTCTCTCAACAACCATACCAAGGCAGATAACAACGTTGTCAGATCAGACAGATAAGAGATATTTAAAAAAAAAAAAAAATTAATACAGGAACCGTGTTAAAAAAAAACAGTAGCCATCCCTGTTTCTACATGTATCATCACTCAGGATGGAGTTTATCTGAATGAAGACTTGGTTTAACGTGATGGGAACATTTTTCATTACTAATGTGATCTACATACATGTGATTTGTTTTGGTGGTTGTTCTTTAAAATCATTTTTTTACAATGTTAACAGAAGTTCTATTAAAAAACGTACTTCAATAAAAGTTTGACAGTAATTAATGTTGACTGCTGTTATGTGTACACTGCCTTTAATTTTTAGGACTTTTCAACTTTATTGCCCAGTGTAAAACATTTGTTTTAAAAGTAATCAAAAATATATATACATTAGGTAAAGGTACATGTTGATTGCACTAAACTAATCAGGTTAGTCCAACTACACAAGTGTCATGAGATTTACTCAATCATGACTGAGTTGAAATTACTTAAAAAGATGCATGCAAATTGTTATATAATTTTTTTGTTACGTTTTAAGCCAGTTTATTCTTTTTTTTTTGCATGTAGTTACGACACATTCAGAAAAGGTGCATGTCTAAATCAGGTGAACTGCGGTCAAAAACATTCCAAAAACAGTGAAGAGAAATCAAACTGTTGTAATGTTGGTGATCAATCAGCTAAATGGAAAAATACTCACCAAGCTGATGTCTCTGGATGTTCTCAGGGGTTTCTTCATAACAAAATCACAAATAAATCAAAGCAAAAAAGTTCGAACAAATAAAAGCAAGTTCAGTTTTCAAAATTCAACGTAAAGATTTGACAAAATTGTTGTGTCTTCAGCCAGTTTCTTGCAGTCTGAGAAAGTTCTGAACTATGACATCATTCTATTCTGTGACATCACATTCTCAGTCTTCTCCCAGACTGTAATTCTATTTCAATTAATTCCATTCTCAATCCAGCCTGCTAATTAAATGAAGGTTTTATAACATTATCTATATATACAGATACATGTTTAATGTATTTAAAGTCCTCCAATTTATTGCAATTAACAAATAAAGGTACTCTGATTTATGTAATTATGGCTTATAAACCTGATATTTAATCTCCTCTGACAGATGTCAGGTGAGGTATAAGAGCTTTAAGAGCTGAACTGTAAATGAAGTGCACTTACACAAATATATCATATTGCATTTTATTGCAATCTTACATGTACACGAAAAACAATCATTCTGGGTAAAGATGGTACAAAAATAAGAGTTTAAGTCTATTCAGGACAAGAGCACCATAAAAAAAACAGAGGCCCAGAACAAATATCCTTTAGGTCAAGTATTTTTGATAAAGAGTTTTTTAAGCTTGAGTATTCATTCTTAACAAAATTATTTGAATAATAGGATGAGAAGATGGACTTTAAATCTAAATTAAAGTTGGATAGTTGTCCTAAAAATGAAGATAATTTATAGATATGAGTAATGTATTGTAGTATACAGTATAGTATATACAGTGCATCCGGAAAGTATTCACAGCGCTTCACTTTTTCCACATTTTGTTATGTTACAGCCTTATTCCAAAATGGATTAAATTAATATTTTTTCTCAAAATTCTACACACAATACCCCATAATGGTAACATGAAAAAAGTTTTTTTAAATTTGTGAAAATCTATTTAAAATTTAAAATGAAAAAATCACATTTACATAAGTATTCACAGCCTTTGCTCAAAATTGAGCTCAGGTGCATCCTGTTTCCACTGATCATCCTCGAGATGTTTCTACAACTTGATCGGAGTCCACCTGTGGTAAATTCAGTTGATTGGATATGATTTGGAAAGACACACACCTGGCCAAAAGTTTTGAAAAAGACACAAATATGAATTTTCACAAAGTCTGCTGCCTCAGTTTTTATGATGGCAAGTTGCATATACTCCAGAATGTTGTGAAGAGCGATCAGATGAATTTCAATTAATTGCAAAATCCCTCTTTGCCATAAAAATGAACTTAATCCCCCAAAAAACATTTCCACTGCATTTCAGCCCTGCCACAAAAGGCTGGAGATCCCGCTGTCATGCTGATTGAGTTAGAATAACAGACTGGAAGCTTTAAAAGGAGGGTGGTGCTTGAAATCATTGTTCTTCCTCTGTTAACCATGGTTACCTGCAAGGAAACATGTGCAGTCATCATTGCTTTGCAAAAAAAAAAAAAAAAGGGCTTCACAGGCAAGGATATTGCTGCTGGTAAGATTGCAGCTAAATCAACCATTTATCAGATCAAGAACTTCAAGGAGAGAGGTTCAATTGTTGTGAAGAAGGCTTCAGGGCACCCAAGAAAGTCCAGCAAGTGCCAGGACCGTCTCCTAAAGTTGATTCAGCTGCAGGTTCGGGGCTCCACCAGTGGGATCACTCACAATTTTGCCAAAGAACACAGTCATGAATAAAGAATGGTACCAAAACATCCTCCGAGAGAATACTTGTGTCATTCTCAAAACTTTTGGCCAAGGCTGTACAGTAGTTTTTCAGGTTTTGAACTGATTAAACAAACAAGACGATGTTTTAAAATTTGAGCAATAAAAGCAGCCTGTAGTGGGGCTTGGTTATCTTGAAATGGTCAGGCTAACAGTTTCCCCCATTTACAGTCTTTGTTGCTGATCTAATCAGCATCTGGTTGGAATCTATGGTGGAATTTAACAGAAAAATGTGTTTCTGAAAGACCATTTCTAAACATAAGCTGATTGACAAAATACATTTTCAGAATCTTAAAAAAAAAAAAAAAAAAAAAAAAGTCAAGAGTCGAGTGAAATAAATTTCAGGTGCAAAAAAATTTGAATTTTTGGCAGTCTGTGGTCAAATGAGTGTTTTCTCACCTGGTGGCATTATCTTAACATTGCAATCGCAATTTACAATAGAATCATTTTGGTCTAAACTCAAGTGTAAATCATTTCACAAGTGGACATTTTCTGCAGTGCAAATGTAATAACCTTGATAACACAGAGCAAAAATACAAAAAGAGGTCAAAGAGAATTTCCATTTTCTTTGTGTCTCTCTCTGCCTGTAGAAATTTACAATGCAAATGGTTTACTGAGCAGACCACACACGCGTGTTAAAACACACTAAAAGAGAGGACAGAACAATTTAGTGCTGGCATGTGCAGTCAAATACACAATGCCTGTGGGAAATCTCTTCTCAGGTTAGTCCTAAAGACTGACACACTGCCGGGATATTTTTCGTCCATCTCCACTACAGGAACTCCTACTTAAGATAAAGTATGCAGCGGAGATTTACGAACATGAAGCAGTAACCTCGGGGTCAGAAAAGCAGGTCACAATCAAACGTCAGCAGTTGCTAAAATGTGAAAGTGTGGAAGAAGAAAAAGTGGCCCAGTGAGGCACTTCAGGGAGTTGCTGAAAATAAAAGTGCTCACGAGTCATCTTGTTTCCGTATGGCCATACTACGTATGTAGTGTACTTTCATGCGTTTAAAGATTTGTACATGCAAGCTAAGACTACAGAAATTCATGACATTTGAGTTTTTAGAGATGTGATTGTGTTTGAGCACAACACGGCCGAAGGACAGAAAGCGCTGAAGTGATGAGACTTTAAAGAGGCTTAAAGTATTATCTAACAAATGGCAAAATGACTTTGGTTCTTGACCTGGCTTCGAGGCATTTTAATGCTTTTCAAACCTACAAAGCGAAGGCCATGGCAGAAAAAGGTGAGTTTTTCTTGTTCCAGACAACAATAAATCAGACAAATCCAGTTATATTTTAGTCTACCATTTTATTAGAAATAAGTAAAAAATAAAAAAGTGCTTTCTATAGAACCTTTAATTGTTTTTTCAGAAATGATTAATTTTTCAAGTGGTTTGTTTTTGATAGAGCTTCACAAGCTCAACAGCCGATTTGACTTTTCATTCATAATAACACAATCATTGACAATCAAGAGAGCACAATTAAGAGTCAGGGACACATTAAACCTTAAGTCCTCAGGGAAGCAAAGGAACCTTTGAAGAGGAGTGTCGCATACTTTCCTTTTGGCAAAAATACGAACTCATTACAAACATTTGTCTTTTCAGCCGTAGTGCGCCAGTTCCTCCATTAGCCTACAAACGTGTTAAAATCCTGAGTTTACCAAATGAAAACCTTTCAGTCTTATGGAGGCTCAACACTTCAGGTGCTTGAAGTTCACTGAACATTGTCCAGTTTGAGTGTCCATGCCTGACCAGGAGTATAAGGCAGCTCAGGCAGAAGGACAGCAAGGCCAGCGGTCGGGTGGACAGGTGACCATGGTAACGGCTCAGGACTCCCCAACAAGGTCACCTGGAAGAGAGACAAAGATCATTGATTCTGTTTAAGTTTCATGTATATTAATGTAAATTACTTGTAGGACATTTTCTCACCTGAAAGTCTGGACTGGAGTCCAAGCCAACGTTCATGTTTTTATTACGTTGTATACATTTGATTAGACGTGGTCTGACTTTGCAATTTTGTCAGTGCACTAAAGACCTTTGCATGACATACCTACGCCCTGGCATCGCCTACGTGGGCTGCGTTTCCCTCTACCTGACATGGATAGTATTGTTGACATGGGTGTGTCCGACACTGCCATGTTATCAATTCTGCCAGCATCTTTTTCCATTTGAGTAAAAAAAAAAAAAAAAAAAAAAAAAATGAATGAAGAGATGCATTTCGTTGCCACTCCCCATGTACTACTGAAGTCAGGAGAAGTTTGCCTTCCTGGTTATCTTTTTGTAAACCTTGCTACCAGAATACAACCTCTATCCTCTTTCCCTAATCCGAACCATTTCTGGCAGAAAACCCAGAGAGGGCAAACTTTTCTCAAACTTGTGCTGAAAGGGCACATTTTTAACAGTCAGTTCTTTTTCCTTCTTCTGTTGGTTTATTGGTGACAATAGCCCGTCTCTACTTCACGGTCTGAAAGTCTGAACCATCCAAAAGCAAACTGAATCATGATTCAGTTTGATTCAGACTGAGATCACTGCCTTTGGTTGGACCACATTTTCGTACATTGCCGCCCCCTTCTGACGGGAGTAACGCATTACAACCAGGCACCGGTAAAAACAGGAAATAAGAACGATAGTCACATATACCAAATGATTTTTTTTTTTTTTTTTAAATATTTGAATGAATATTAGACTTTTTGAAAAATCATGACCCATCCCTATTGCCTGCATGTTACTAGTTTGTCTTAGCTGTTTTGTTGCCGCTTCGTTTTTAATTTTATGGAGTTTGGTTCATAACTTTGCTACTTTCAAAAGCCAATAACGTCAGATAGTATTATTGATGAAGAACTGATGTCACTGAATGTCAGGTGTTGTAGAAAACTTTTACTAATCTGAAACTGCACTGTGAGAATCCACTGACGCTGCAGTTCTCTTTGAACTTTGAATCTTGCCTTAAACAGTGGATAGTTAATGTTTCTATTTTTTTTTTTTTTGATTTTATACACTTTATTAATCCCCGAGGGGAAATTTCTTGCACAATCTTGTGTTTATTTGTCAAAGAAAAATGTTTTATCATAGTTCTCCTCTTATTATTTTTAATTTAGTCTTGTTTTTATCATGAAAAGCAAGCTGTCAAACGGATATTTTTCATCATAGTTTTTGTTGACAAAAGTAACAATGGTGGAAAGCAAGTACAGCTCCTCTATTATACTTAACTAGTCAAAACTAAATAGTTTATATGAAAGCATTACATTTTTGAGGGTACCCTGTTGAGTTTTTACAATCTCTGAAGACAACATAGAGAGTATTGTCTCCGTTCCTTTACCTCAGTGGTTGCTGATGTTTTGGGTTCCAACAGTTGTAATGTGGGTTTTGGTGGTTTGGTTGTCAGGATGGCGTAGACAGTGGTCCCTTTAGATGTGTACCTATAAACAACAGAGACAATATCTACATCAAATACCTGCTTATAAATCATCAGATCAATAAACATTTATCAAGTGTTAAGTTTTCTTCTACGTTGAAAACTTTAAAAAAAAATTTTTTTTAAAAATCTGTGTTCCCACATCATTTGGCTGTGAAATAGACAATTTTATAATTCAAACGTATGATTAAACACTCTCCCTCTTTCTTACCAGACTGGTACGGTGGTGTTTTCTGTCTGGAGCCTCCAGGGTTTAGAGGCGTAGATGGCCTCTCCGTTGATCTCCAGCCAGGCTCCGACACCCCTCAGCCTCTCCTCAAACACAGCGGGGATCATCCCATCGGGTGTGGGACCCACGTTCAGCAGGTAGTTTCCTCCGAGAGCCACAGTGCGGACCAGATCCTGCAGCACAGCAACCGCAGACACAAGAGGAAGCAGGCAGTCAGTCACCAGCATTAATAACGCTTTCAAACCAAATTACAGCTGGGCGACATACACAAAATCAATACCGAGATATTGTCGGGATGACAATTGATGCTTTCACAAAATATGACATTTTTGATATAATATTATATTAATCAGTAATGTAGATATAATGACTAAGTGGGTAAAGGAAAAAAAAAAAAAAAAAGAACAGCTGGAAAAGTCTGGAAGTTCAGAAAATGACATCATTTTACTGTAATGCAGCCTTTAAAAGCAGGAAAAAGACAACACACCTGCCATATCATGACATGACACGATATGTCAGCTCATATCACAATATCGACATCAATATTTTGCCTAGCATTTGACTAAATGAGTTTAAGGTGACTCCATCATGTTCATGACTCACAGGATGCTTTGCTCCGTATTTTCTGGACAATTAATACACAAACAAGTTGAACTTAACACAAGTAAATTTAAAAAAAAAATACTTCTTAGATTAGCCTGCATGGGGAAAATGGATCAATAAATCAGATTATAAAGAATAAAATGAATCAATGATCACACTTTAAATTAAGATATAAATGGCGTCTTTTACTTTTCTACAGTCACCTCGTGAAAGCTGCGCACGCCAGCGGGGATTAAAAGTATGTAAGACTGGGATATACCAAAGAAAACAAATTCTTATGAAGGAAACGTCTGCAGGTGTTGTCCTCACCTCAATAATAGTGGGCAAGTCCATCAGTTCATTAAGCTTCATGTTTCGACGGTAACCCCAAGAAAACGTGTCCACAGATGTGCATTTCTCCCACTTGTGCTTGGGCACCTGGCCGGGAGTATACTTGTCTTCACAGTTGTAGTAACCACCGTGTTTGCAGGCACAGCCGGCTCCCCATCGATCATTGGTCACCACGGCGTCCTACGTCAGGGGAGAGGGCGAGAAGTAGCAGGCTGAAACAGTTAATGGTTCAATATCTCGCTTTAAAATAAAGCAAGTGTGCCCCATTGTTGCATAGTTACGTATCACTTCCTTGTCACGAAGACACTTACTTTAACAGGGCTGTCGTTGTAGAGCCAGGCCAGGAACTGGGTGGAGTTCCAGTAGGTGTCAGGTGCTTCCCAGTCCCCATCAGACCAGATCAGCTCAGGTCGGTATCTGCAATGCAACAGGAAGTTCAAATGTGCTACGGTGAAGCCGTCCTCTAATAGATGTATATCATATAAATATGTTGCATACGAGTATGTTATGTGAAAGCAGTCGATGCACAGCAGACCTCACAACCATGTTATAAATCTCCGGAAGTAGTTTATGCGTCACAAACTCCTGCGTTTGGAATCCATTCTTCTTGTCCTTCAGGTAGAGAGGGTGGAACCACTCATACAAGGAGTTATAGAGTCCGTAGTGCAACGACCTGAATGGGGAAATGAAAAACCTTTCAAATCTACCACGACGTCTTTCAGCAAATGTCAGACCGGTCATCCACGGAGCTGCAACAAGAAGAAGAATCCTCAAGTGAAAGACATTTAAATCGGCAAATATTTAGATAATTGCATCATTTGTCAAACATTTGCAGGTTGTAACTTCTCGTGTGATAATTGAAATGCTTTTCTGCATCACGGATGACTCTAAAATGAACAGCTGTAGGTTTTGAACATTTGAAGAGCTCTAAGAAATTGGGTATTTTCCATGTTTTCTTTCATTTAAGTGACAAAAGGATGAATCACGTAATCAACAAAACAAATAGGCAGATCCATCCATACTGAACATAATATGAACACTGTGGAATAAAGCCGGTGGCTCACATGACACGGACATGACAGCAACCAGCTTCTCTGAGCTTCATCACTGAACGTGTTGAGGACCCACCTGTTGCGCACTGCCTGTCCCAGGTCTCCCACCACGTCCCTGTGAGGACCCGTATCCACAGAATTCCAGTTCCAGGAGTGCGGAGACCCCCAGTTAGTGAATCCTTCGTGGTGTTTGGCTGTCAGGACGACATATCTGTAACGAAGGTGGTGAGTGAAACATACACGATGTGAGACACTTTCTTTTCCTCTGAGCAGATAACAGTGCTGAAACTGTAACTAAGTATATTTATTCAAGTACTGTACTTCAGTAAAAAAAAAATTGCTGTACTTGAACTTTAGCTTTATACCTCCACTCCAGCTCAAAGGCTTATTATTACGACACCACATTTGCATGACAGCTTTGGTTCAATTTCAGAGTTCAATTTTTAATGCAGCTCCTGTCCAGATCTCCAGATTTTCTGATTTGTGATAAACTGAAGTGATCATTTTGAAAATTAGGTTCCTACTTTTTTGTAATCTAAATAAACTATTAAGAAAATAAAGCCACACTGATATTGGATGTTTTGTGCTGATGTTGGGTACTAAAAAAAATTCCTATCGATCTTTCTGCATTACGTTTTAAAAATAAAGTTTTCACATTGACCAATATACACCAAAATACCAAATCCCGATACTGATATACATGTGCTAAAGTCGTCCGGCGGATATATCAGTTGGGCTCTTTAAAAAAAAAAAAAAAAAAAAACTCTTGGGTCAGCCGGGAAATGTCACAAAGCTGAAAACAGCAGTTTTTCCAAGCTTGTGAACTTTTTCGAGCAACGTGGCTCTCACAGGACAGCAATGCTGCAAACATAATGATCATCTTATAGATGATGTTGCATTCCTTTGAAATTTAACTAACAACAGATAAAGTAAGATGTTCAAAACATTAAATAACTACAGTAATAAAATAAACAACAATGACAGTGATACTGATCCAAAAACATCATATAGATAGATAGATAGATAGATAGATAGATAGATAGATAGATAGATAGATAGATAGATAGATAGATAGATAGATAGATAGATAGATAGATAGGAGTTATTATCCTTTAAACTCTGACAGGGAGTATTTACTGCATCGTGTGTACTTTTACTTCTGATAGCCTACTTTTAAGTAAAATTTCAGATACCACTTAGATGTGTTTTGAATGCAGGACTTTACTTTGCAGTGGGGTATTATTACAGCGTAGTATAAATATGCTTTAATGATGGAAAAGACCCGAGTACAGCCTACTCACTTTGCACCAGAAGCTTTGAAGATGTCCGCCCACTCCTCTGGCTGGAAGAACTGAGCGTGAAGCTGAGGAGCAAACTCCGGGTAGCTGAACCCGGGCGGGTAGTTCCTGGACATGTAGTCCACGCACTTCTGGTCCGGGGGCCGCTGGCCCCGCCAGTGCCACCAGAACCACTCACTGCCGAACCCGGGGACGGAGAACACTCCCCAGTGGATGAAGATGCCCAGCTTGGCTTCGTCGTACCACGGAGGCAGCGGCCTGGCGTCCAAACTGGTCCAGTCCGCGGTGTAGCGAGCCGACGTTTGAGAACCAAACCCGACGAAAAGGAGAAGCAGGCTGAGCATGTTCACAGCAGGTCAGTCGAGATGAAGCCCTCGAGCTGTGTGCAACGAGGCAGTCCGGCAGGTCAACAGTTAACTATACTGTACCTCCAAAAACTGCTCAATGAACTAAGAGACGATCGTCGGACAATCTGAAGGACTTCTCACTGTTGTTGTGACCATTCAAGTGAATTATTTCCCATCATGTGACTGTAATCATGTGATTTGTCACGTGACTGTTTTTGGTTGTTTTGTTTTTTTTGTTTCGTTTTGTTTTTTAAAGTATAGCTTTATTCAAAACAGACGGTGCCGGGAAAGTTGACATGTAGGCTATAACTCGAGCTGCAACAGTTAGTTGATCAATCAGTTGAAAGATTATTCACCAGCAGTTTTAAAAATCGAATAATAAAATGCTAAACTTCACTGAATCCGGTTTGTGAATCCTGAATTTCCTAGTTTTAGTCAGGCTAAGTTTCAGATCTTACTTCTTTGGTTTTTATTTAGGGACCATCAATAAATTACCTTACATAAAACCAATATCATTTCCTGCTGACTCGCCCATATAAGTGAAAATAGTACTGCCAAAAAAAATTAAGCTCAAATGGTCTCATGTTGCTCATCTATTCAAATATCGAATGAGCGTTTATTTTATATATAGAAAGCATATTGTTGTTGTTTTTTTTTCATGTGATTTGACCCACTGACTGCAAACCAATGTTAAATTGTGTTAGGTTACGCTGGACACATGAGACACAACTGTTATTATTGGGTTTTAGTACTTATTTTATCTGCATTTTCCCCTGTAAAGCTTCCATGTCACGTCACACACTGACTCCAAACCAAATGGTATCACTGCAGTATGTGGTTGTCATTTAAGTTCAGGTACATTATCACCAACTACTGCTCAGGATTTAAGTCAACCTGAATTGTTGAAATTCAGTTTGTTTGAGTTTCTTCTTTATTATCCTTTAGGCAACTTTTATGTGATAAGATTGCAGACATTGGCTAAAACTGCAAGTTGAGGGGGAAAAAAATGCTTTTAAAAGAAACTGCTGGTGAGATAGCAAACAAAATTCCCAGGTATGAATATAGAAGAATTGGTCTCAGTGGTTCGAAACAGGCCGAATGAATGCTGGTAATGAACACGGGTCTATTGACTACTTCAGTCCAAGTTGAATCTATCTAAAACTAATACAAATGCAAACAGCATCCCCATTCCTAATGATTCACTGTGATTTGTTTGCAAAATAAGCAAAGGGCCCTACCAGTTTGTGGTTGGTCCGGGGGACTAAATATGGTGGTGCGACATGACGGGCTCCACAGAAGGGGAATCATAAACACAACGATTCTTTGTGTCAGCTGATTATACACTTTCAAAACATGAGTATGCATATTTTACTGCATTTCTGCCTGCAGACCCCTCTAAATCCAACACAATGAACCCTTAAACCAAAGAAAATATAAAACTATTTTATTTAAGCACAGGCAAGTTTGATCAGTTAAGAAAATCTCAGACCTTGTGAATATACTTGGGGTTTTCTACTTATCCTGGGAAGATATGTTTATGATTTGGCTATATCAAGTGGGAAGGGACGGAGATGTGATTTTTCAGATTCATCCAGAGTGATTCAAGCAAGTGGGACCCTCAGCTCAGTGGGCACATTACCTCCAATTCAACAGTGTAATGACAAATTGACTCCCTGCACCACATAGATTTTTGTATGAACGAAAAGATAATAAAATAATCGAACATCTGGATACAGATCTCTTTTAATGGATTTGAAGGCAACTAAAAAAAAATGTTTTGCACAACTGATGACATAAATGTAAAACATAAAATAAAGGAATGTTCTGACTCCCAAGACTAATTTTTGTCATGTCTGAGTAAAGTGAAAGAAAAAGGACAAAGGTGTTTTAGGCACATGGTCTTTTCTTTCTCAGAAGAAAAATCCTCAATATTCTCAGGTTATATTAGAAATGCTCAATTGAGGACAACTTTTTGCGTAATAATAGGACGCCATCTTGGAACAATGCCGTTTTTATGCCAAATTCATGTGTCAGCATCATTTTTGTTGCTGCATTGATGGTCCGCGGAGGACTGCGTCTTTGTGTCGGAGTCAGTTCGGTTGTCACACCCTAAGTCCTCAGAGGTCTCCAGCTGCTCCGGGCATGACGCGTACACGGCCAGAGCCTCCAGCCCGGCCACGATGAGCGCGTCCCGCCGGGGCGTCTTGCGGCTGTAGCCCAGCCTCTTCAAGGTCCGCCGGGTGGTGGTGAGGGAGATGGGCTTCTCCGGCGCGCTGCTGTTGTACAGGGCCTGGATCTCCACGCTCGTCGCCTGGTTGTTCGCCTCCACCATCCTCTCCAGCCGCTTCTCACCGCTCTCGTCGACGAGGCGCTTTCTCCCGCACGACCCCCGCTGACTGGAGGTTTTCTGCTTCTCGCACCATTCCCTGTAAACTCGAGACACCGCTGTCTTTGAAAAGCCCAGCAGGTTGACCGTCTGGGAGATGCTGCACCCGGCGCGACGGGCACCAACGATCATACCCCTCTCGAGCTCGCTTAAATCTCGCGTCTTCCCCATGAGGCACCGCGTCTTCCTCCGGGGAGGCTGCTTCACGGAGCACGGCTGCCCAAAACAAAACTGTCGGGGATATCCATTCTTCTTCTGAGCCTTTTTTTTTTTTTTTTTTTTTTTTTTTAGCACATTACACACAACAAAGGCTTACTGTCGCCCTCCTCAGTCGGCTTAGTGATAGCCTCGACTTTTAACTCACACCCTCAAGTAAACGGAGAAAAACAGCCGCGCAACAATCAACATCACGACCCATAAAATGTGCTGTAAACAAAGCAGTAATCCAAGCTACAATATCATGATATAACAACATGAAAGACCAAATGTCCAAATTACTGTTTTCAAATTTCATGCAAATACAAGCATTACAAAGGAAGATTTCGTGAATGGACAATGCTTCTTTTTTTTTTCAGTTTCCATTTGGAGTACTACTCTAAAATCCTACTGGGACCTGTAGAAAAAAAAAAGGAAGTATGGTGGACTTTTATTTGTTTGTTTTTATGTTGTTGTTGTTGTTTTTTATGGAAGGCACACATTTGAATATCATTTTTTGTGTTTGAACACTTTAAAAATGTGTGATGGTTGTTTTTCTGGAGGTTATACTCTACATGGTTGGAGTGAATAATTCATGTCGTGATTCCCCTTGAAGTGAGCAAGAATAGCAGCAGAGTGCGATGTGACAGCTGACTCTACGCCCACGTGTATTACGCCTGAATGCGGACCTGCATAACAGAAATTGTTGAAACCCTTATCACTTCTATCCCGTTTAGTTTTGAGTCAGTATTTACTTATTTTGTGCACTAAAGAATCAGCTGACTACCTTTTTTCCTGATAAAGGGCTGAGCCACTGGAGGGCGCCACAGGCTACTTTAAACGTCAAGCAACAGGGAAATTACCTTGTACCTCAATATTAACTGATGGCTCTCAAAATGCAAGAAAAAAAAAGAAAAAAGAACATGAATACCCAAAATTAAGATGAAGGACAATAAGGCCATGTTCACAGTTACACACCACATTTATTGCAACGACACCCCCCGGTGTCCCCACAAGTTTCTTCATCTACGAACTGTAATCTTTTAGGACAAAACAAGCTACTTTGTCTTCTATAAAGTTCATAAAAAATCCTTCTCTGTGACAGGCACAATCTCTTTATGTAGAACAAACATGGAGAAATTTGGCTTTTTCATCAGCTGTGCAAATACATGATCAGGAAATGAAAGACCACATCCATGACAGAGTTAAAAAAAAAAACAACAACAACAGTGAACCTATTTCCTGCAAGGCAAATCACTGGAGCAAAATATCTGTAGGAGTTAAAGAGACTGGATATTGTGGATTAAAATTAGGCAATAAATAAGGAATCTTACAATAATAATTTAAGATCAATAACCAGTGTTGGGAGTAACGCTTTAAATGCATTACGGTAATTCCACGACTTTAGGCAGTAAAAAAAAAGAATGTAACACGTTTTTTAAATCAAAATGACACAATTACAATTCCTGAAATTTAAGTGGGTTTATTACTTCTGTCTTGTGTATGAACAGTATTGGACAACTGCCCATTATAGCAGCCAAATGAAGCCTCAACATAGGATCTGTCAATCTCCGCAGGGACTGTGTTGCTTAGGTGGAGGTGGTGGGGGACACAGGGTTGTTCGGTCTGGAGAAAAACCCAGTGTAGGTGGATCTCGTCTCGCAAGGGCAACCGCTGGTTCCCAGGACAACGGCCCTGGGCGGCAGCGGGCGCCACAAGCCTCAGGAGACCTGTACAAAGGCCACGGGGAGAGCAACGAAGGGAGAAAGGCCAAGAACCACCCTCTTTACATTACATTACATTGAGCTGATGCTTTTATCCAAAGCGACTTACAATGCACCGATGGTACACCATCGGGAGCAATTTCTTTTAGGGTTCAGTGTCTTGCTCAAGGACACTTAGGCATGTGGACAGGAGGAACTGGGGATCGAGGCACCAACCTTCCGATTAGTGTGCAACCCGCTCTACCGACTGAGCCACAGACTCCCTCTAAATTGAAAGAGGGGTAGGCAGACACTCAGTCGACACGTCGGTGGCACAACGCAAGAAGTGGACTGAGTGAGAGATCTTCAGCAGTCCGGTGAGAGAAGGCAAGGAGGCAACATGAAAATAATTCAGCTGCGTGTTAAGAGTAATGCAAAAGTTAAGTTCCCAAGTATCTAATTACTTCTTATGTGCAGTTATGGGTAAAAGTAATTCTATTACTTTGAAGTGAAGTAAGTAGTGGCAGGAACAAATGACTAATCCTCAGTAATTTGCACGGCACTGTCGATAACAGGGTGGCCACAGTTCATTGAACAGTAGAACAGTTCACGGGAAGGTTTCCTCCTCTGAGTGCAGTGGAAACAAACTCACAGTGTGTGACTGACATCACTGCAGACAGCCAGCTGTCTTCCAAGCATCTGTTTCTCCACCAAGTCCTCCACTCTGCCCACCTCCACCTCCACATCGTCCACGTCGTCAATAAAACTGGACCAATCTGCACCCCCGTTCGCACGCTCCACGGCCTCTGGTTGGCTGGAGGGGTGCTCGGGGTCATCGTGCGTGGTGGTCACACAGTTGCAGCTGTCGCAGATGCCGAAGCGCCGGAGTCCCGGCGAGACGCCCGATCCGGTGAAAGTTCGCCGGCAGCTCTTACATGATACTGGCCAGTAGTGTCTGTGGACCTGCGGACACAGGGAGTACGTGAATCATTGTGTCGGGACAGTGTTGACGTTTAGATCAGTACAGGTGAAGAGTAACAACGTAGGAACCAAAAAGATTTACTGCACTCATTACCTAACTGAAAACAAAACACAATGGGAGGGGGAAAAAAAAAAAAGAGCTGAATTAAACAGCATTCAATTACAGAATGAGACGGCTAATTATTGTTTACAACTAACTGCTGGCAATTACTGGCTTAAAGTGGTCTCGAGCAACCTATTCTATCTTCACTATGTATTGTTGACTATATAATTCTGCAGCATTGGCACAAATCATTTTCACTACACCATCTCTCATTACAATTTCTTCCAAACAAAATATACAAATAAAATACTCTGCTTTGAAAAATAAACTTGTGTCTGATGTGGTTTTCCAGAAATACGTTAAACTACCTGGTTAGACAAATTATGTAATTACGAAATATAAAAACATTTCATCCCTCCTGACAAAACACCAACAACTCGTGACAAAATTAATCTGTAAATTAATAAGAGTGATCTTACGAGATCTTATACAACCATATAATCCTAGCAGAGCACTTCTCTCTCAGTACGCTGGTCTACTTGTGGTTCCTAGAGTTTCCAGAAGTAGAATAGGAGGCGGAGCTTCAGCTGTCAGGCTCCTCCCCTGTGGAACCAGCTCCCAGTTTGTGTTTGAGGTTTCAGAAACCCTCTCTAGCTTTAAGATTAGACTCAAAACGTTCCTTTTTGATGAAGCCTATAGTTAGGGCTGGCTCAGGTAGACCTGAACCAACCCTTAGTTATGCTGTTATAGGCCGAGGCTGCTGGGGGACCTCGTTACACGCTGAGCTTCTTTTCTTTCCTCCTACTCTTTAACTGACTCGTACCTCACCATCCCTTTTCTCTCCCATAGTTTCTTCTTATTGTCTGTTGTCTCCATGTCGCGTAGTTTCTGTTCTTTCTTTTGCAGATGTCCCGTCATGGAGCTGCATGTCTCTGTCCTGCGCTTGCCGTCTCCACCAACAGTTCTTCTCTTCTATCTCTATGCTGTCCTTTTCTCTCTCTGCTCTCCTCGACCCTGAGCCTGGCTCTGTCGGAGGTTTCTTCCTGTTGAAGGGAGTTTTTCCTTCCCTCTGTCGGAGGTTTCTTCCTGTTGAAGGGAGTTTTTCCTTCCCTCTGTTGGAGGTTTTTCTCCCTTAAAGAGGAGGTTTTTTTCCCCCCTCCTGGCTTATGTGGGAATTGTTGAATTGTTGGGTTTCTCTGTATAATATTGTAATGTCTTGCTGTAAGGACTTTAATGTGTTAAGTGCCATGAAATAACCTATGTTGTGATTTGGCGCTATATAAATAAAGTTGAATTGAATTGAACACACACAGACTCCGTCTAAATAAAAACATACAAAGACTCTTCCTGCATTCTGGATTTTTCAGTCAGGAAACGTACAGATTCTCTGATATGACTAATATTTATCTTAATAATTTGATTACTGGACATACGTTGTTCAAAAGTGAATTTTCTTTTCTGTATCACAGTTGCCGACATTATTTGTAGTTGTTGTACTGGGTGTTCCATATCATCCTATTCTCTTAGCTAAACAGCCTCCGATTTTATACGGCTTGCACGTGAGAAAAGCAAATTAAGACTTTTCTAGATTCGCTGAATGTAAACATTCTTGCTCACCTGTAGGCTGGCCATGAAATACTTACAAACATCAGTAATTCAAACGCATATTTTATCATATCATAATTAAAAAAATTAAAAAAAAAAAAAAAAAAGTTTCTTTTTTTTTATGAGAATGATTTAACTGGGTTTTGGTTGAACTGACTGTTTGCAACCATCACACAAACAGTCAGTTCAAAAATTCAAAAAACTTCCTAAAATAGCAAATGGTTTAATTCCTTCTTCTTTTACATTAGAAGCTAGCTTTTACATTGAGGCCTATGGTGCAACACATTTAAAAGCAGGCTGGCTACACTGCAGCTCAACCCCACCGAGCTCTTACACTGAGGGCGTGGCTGCGAAGGTGCTCCTGCCGTGTGAACCTCTTGCCACACATGGGACAGGGGAAGGGCCTCTCTCCCGTGTGGCAACGTATGTGTCTCTTCATGATCCCTTTCTGCTTGGCGGTGTACAGACAGAAAGGACACTTGTGGAGTTTCACCGGCACTACCAAGCCATCAGCTGCAGGGGGAGAAAGAGGCCAACAAATCAAACTTGGTTTTGATTTCTAGCAGAGGTGTTTTTCTTGAAGCCAGCAGGGACATAAATGTCATCCTCGTCCATTTGCATGGGGTTAGATTATTCCTGATAATTACCTGTGTCGTCTCCAAGCCAATCAGCCTGGATCTCCATCATAGATGATCCCACAAACCCTAAGCCTTCATCCATTCTGCTTCCTCCTGGGCTGCTACCTAATGTTTGGCTGAAGCGCTGCCCTCCTCTGTCCCCCGGCGGACTTTGGCCTTCACCTCTGGCCAGCATCTCCATCAGCTGCCTGGCATTATAGGAAGGGCTATATCCCAGGGGCGAGCGTTCGTTGGAGGGAGAAGGACTTGGGAGAAGTAGCCTGCCATGATGGCTATTGTGAAGAGAAGGACCGGGAGACGACGACACGTCTTTAGTGTCTGGGGACTCCATAAGCTCCTCGTCGGGGTCGTACTCTATCTTAGGGTTCAGTAACTCTGGAGTCAGAGCAGACAATGGGGAGGATGACAGATTCGTCTGATCCATGTGCGACTTCTGTCCTTCCCTGCCAGATACAAACTCCTCCCTGCAAGGGTAAGCGTTGTCCATGTCCCTGCCGGAGGACGGAGGGGTGGTGACGGCGATGGATAAGGGAGTTCTCGCCGACGTCACGGACTCCGGGCCTAAATCTGACCCTCCGTCGGCCTCTGCGACCTGCGAATGAGGCTCTGCGCCCCCCGCACCACCGGAGATGGTTGCAGCAGGAGTGCCACTGTCTGCCGGACCCGTCGCTCCATCCTCTGCCTGGTTCTCTTTCACCGTGTTACTCTCCTTCTCCTTGCTGCAAATCTCTAAAGATGAGCGGATGTAGCCTTTGCAGAAGTTCACCAGGTCAGTCATCTGCAGGTAGCTGGCCGCCGACATCACCTCGATGACATTACTCCTGTTCAGGGCCAAGCGGCCCGAGTAGAGGAAGTCCAGGATTAGAGAGAAGGCGTCCGCTGTTACAATGTCCAACGAGGCTGTGCTGTAGCGCTGTCCACTGTCCTGAAAAGAGATGTGTTCAAAAGTTTAACACAGTTGGGACTACATTTAATCGAAAATACAAATGAGCCGCGATGCAATTTGCTCAGTTTTAAGTGATTTTCTTGCGTTAAAATTGGGAGACTTGGCAAAAATGATAAATTGAAGGAATTCTTTTTTTTTTAAGCTACTACCTAATAGTTTCATATGTAACCACTTCCTACGATAGAGCACACATACAGAACACATGAGCTACATCTTCTGTAACAATAATTGCTTTAAATGCTTTTTAAATCATAATAATAATAATTCAAATGCACAAAACAAAGTGCAACCTCAACTAATTTAACACTCCTTTAATTCTCCTGATAAGACTACATTTCCCCCCCAAAAAACATCACATCCAGTTATTCTGGGTTTCCGGTTCATTTCTGGTCAACCAGCATTGCTTTGTTTTAATGAGAGCAGAGGCTGACTGTGTTCACTTTGTCGATGAAGCAAAATTGTTTTCCTTTTCTTTTTTTAACAATCTTTGGTTTACTTCATTTCAGCTCCAGCACATCCAGACGTGGGAAATTCATTCATTTCTTATATATTGCTTTAGTGCTTCCATAGAAAGTGATCTGGCTCCTTTATGTTCACCAGTAATCCTTGATAACACAATAATAAATATTTGATCTTAGCCAAGTGTTAAATGTAATCCAAGTTGCCCTTCTCCCCTTGAAAGGATAACCTTTATTAATGTTTTGCCACACAAAGTAGCAGCAGCGGTTTAAGTGCCTTGCTCAAGGGCACGTCAGCCTTGGCTGCAGAGGGAAGTGTTGCTCTTTCAATAACTCGGGACCACATTGATTGTTTCAGACGAAGCGACCCTCCAGGACCAGGTCCAGGACCAGGACCAGGTCCAGGACCAGGTCCAGGACCAGGACTAGGACCAGGACCAGGACCGACCGACCCCCCCACCCGCCCCGTCTGCTCCCGGAGGTACAACCGGAGGTGGACGGGTATCCTCACCTGCAGGTAGTGAACCAGGAGTGCCCGGAAGTAGCCGCTGCCCGCGAACAGCACGTTGCGGTGAGCCTTGAAGACGCGACCCTCCACGAGGACGCTGCAGTCACAGAAGAAGTCCCGCTTGCGCTGCTCGTTGAGCTCGAAGAGCAGCTTGGGCAGGTAGCAGGGCACCTCCATGTCTCCACCTGGGCTGGAGGGCATCGTGGGGGGGGGGGGGGGGAGATAACAAAAAAAAAGCTTCTGACAAACACGTGATGTAAAACGACCTGACCACTTCCGAGCCGCCTGTCACGTCGTGTCACATTGTTTACGTAAACAACAAGTCATTACTGCACTTTAAAAAAACAAAAAGAAAGACTCACCACGGAGGTGTTTCGGCTAGTACGCATGAGGTTTGTGAACGCACCGGCCAGTTGTAGCCAGAGGTTGAATCTTTCCCCACAAAGCGGAGGGTTTAGGGGATTAAACGTGCGCGCATTAAACCAGACAGCTGAGCTCGCTGCGCTTTGATCGCGGGCTAGCGTGTGTTGTTAGCACTCAGCGGCTAGTTGGCGGGACTTTATGAAACTAAACAGCTGACAGACGGGACAGAGCGCACGTCACGGAGGACGCTAAACAACCGGTTGAATAAACGGCCACGTGTACTCACCTGTGTCGTCACTTTAACCTGTCCTTTACCACAGCACGAAGACGGCGATTAGCGAGGCTCATTGTCCCGTGCCCACAACTTCCGCTTTCGCGAAACAGTGACGTGTTGTATTCACCCAATCAGCAGCCGACGGGGGCGTGGCCCTTCTCTGCAAGTACCGTAAATTGTTCTTTATGGAGCTTTTAGAATCAAACAAGCGCACTTTTTAAACCCAATTCGGTTTCGGTAAATCTGTTCTTTGGATGTGGAGTCATTTTGTAACGTACCTTGCCGAAATAGCAGGATTATGTAGGCCTAAATTTAAGTGTTTCTCCAACACTGTGCATTAAGTTTGCAGTTCATATGCATCTGTGAATTCTTTGAAATCACCCGGCATTATGGTAGTACTAGTTGCAAACTAACTTAATCAACTTTCAATTATCTCTACATTGACAAGTTTATAGTAGGAAAAAAAATGTAAAACAAATAATCACCTCAGAGAGCTCACTAAAATTGTAGCACTATTAATAGTCTCACATGATTTTACACCTCGGAGAAAACAGTTCACTCAAACCTCCCTCCATCAAAAACAGTATTTTTGACACAGTTTAAATTATGTCTGCCTTTCTCCTTTGCAGAGGCTCATTTATGCAGATGATGACAGTGATGGTGGTGATAATGATGTTTTGGGGGGGAAGAACCTCCGAGTGTCAGCTTCCTTCTCATACCGAGCCCAGCATGCCGCTGCACGACCACAGGCGGCTCGCGCCTGCCCACATTGTCTGCTCAAGAATACTTGTTTATTTGCCTTCCATTTTGGAGAGAAAATAGCTCCTTTTTTTTTTATTTTCGGACACAGTAAGAGTAAACAAGTAGTTCCTTGAGCACTGCACCACACCCTCGCAGCACAATCCACAGCTCTTAGAAGTGTTTTTACACTGATGGGTGCCGACCAGGCAACTTATTTGTTTCAGATATTTTCCCATGGCAAACAGGGCGAATACAAAGGCTTCGTGGTGGCCCAGAGAAACCACAGGGTAGGCGTACATGAGCCTCCACACTCACCCTTTTCTTGAAATTGAAATTTATGGCAGCTCATAAAAACTCTATTCATGCTTATAAGCACTAAATATAAACCAGTAGGGTTTCACTCAGGTCTCGTAAACTTGACCTAACGGAGAGTTGCATCCGGCTGCAGCCAAGGCCAACTGTCGGTCGACCCTGACTGCCCGACCCTAACACGGGTCTATCCCAAAACAAAGCTGACTTGGGTTGAACTCTAAGGTAGCTCTGGTTGCTGACCTTCTTCTCGCTGTGACTCAGGGAAACACAAGGCCTTTGTTTTGGTCATCTGTTGACTCCGGGCAGGAAACTCCCTCTTTACAGACCGTTCACAGCCAAGCAGCCACACTGGAGTGCCCTGACTGTGTAGCAGTTTAATGCCGGTTTACACTCAGCGACACCATAGGACCAAATAACAGCCCTGATTTATGACTGGATTTTGGCTCACGGCTGTGATTATGATGGCGAATGATTTACTGATCGAAGCCCAGACAAAAAGTAAATAGATGTAGCGATGGCTGTTATGTAAGGTTGCATCCAGACTCGGGACCTCACTCATTGTGTGTGTTAGCCGCTCGGAGACCCACGGCTGGCACAGAGGGCTCCAGCAGCACCCCTCTGGGTCCCTGTGGTCTGCGCCTCAGCACATAACAGCCACTTAAGCCAGCATTTTCCCAGGCTGAGACAACACACCACGGTGGCAGCGCGAGCCACAGAGAGGGCCTGATTAAAGAGTAGGGACAATGGAGGGAGAGAGAGCTGGGGACCGTGGTGGCATTTTCCATCTCCGCCGCTGTCTCCTGGGGGGACCAAGTATGTGCCGTGAAACGTTTGAATTATCCCAGAATCTCTGGAATTCAGACAGAGGCACCGCGGAGAGGACCCTCGACCGGGGATCAAAGAGCTCTGAGAGGAGTGCGGTGGACTGGTGGTGAAGTCGAGTACATATGGGAGCATGAGTGTGTGTGTGTGTGTGTGTGTGTGTGTGTGTGTGTGTGTGTGTCTGTGTTTGCGTCTGTGTGCTTGTGTGTGTCAGAAAACTAACTTGAAAAAGATAAAGACAATGTTTGAATTTGAATCATATTTTCTTTCATGGCTTCATGTCTACAGATGTGTTCAAAAAAAGAAATGTTTGACCTCTGAGGAGGCAGTGATCATTGAACAATGAAATACAATATGTGGTGCGTTTGTACGTGTGTGTTTCTGTCCTTTTATCCCTCATAGGAGCAGATAATGCAATCATAGCCAATCATTGGGAGTCTAATACAGTGGGCGCCCCTCTTTAGTTTGGAGACACCACTCTCTGTGGTGGCAGAGAAAGAGAAAGAGAAGAGCGAGAGGGGGAAACCTCGTCTCTCTCTTTTTGTCTATCTCTCTCTGTAATTATCACTTAATGCTCTCCGGTAATATGGAGAGCATTTTGCTTCGTCCTTTCTTCCCTCACTGAAGAGGAAGTGTATGAGTCTGAAATAAATCTGCCAGCCTTTTTATTATTGTATATTTAGCACCAGAACAGAGTAGTAAATGGAGCCGTCCCACACCACAAGCTTCCGGTAACACAGGGCCTCGGCGCAGGCTGGCTGTCTTTGCCACAGCCAAGTCCAAAGATCAAAGCCTGCGTGTACTATATACGGTTAGCTAGTCGTCCCCAAGCTTTGACCTCAACCCAGTTTTCATGTCTGAGAAAGACATGATTGTGTGTTGAGTGTTTTTGCACGAGCTGCACATAGACTGAAAAGAATTAGTTCACTGTACAAGTATGCCTTCAACAAGCCAGTTGTGCATGAACATCTGTCGTGCGTAGATTTATGAAAGAGCTTCTGCATCCATCCAAGCTTCGTCACAGCATTTTCTGGTGTTTGTTTGATGTCAAAACAGAGAATATCGCATATTTACATAAGCATATGAACTAAGTGTTGCTAAGGAGTTATCTCATGAGCAGAGTTAGCATCACATGTGTTTTTTCTACAGTATATCTGTAAAACTTGTACTTGTGCCCTGCTTTAGTTGCAACTGTGTAAGAGGAAAACTCAATTAATTGTGATTTAATTCAAAAGATGTATCCAAACATTTCGTTTTTAAGATGATAACATAGGAAGATTACAAAAAGTTGTGATTATAATCTTTAGCAACTTTACAATAATCAGTGAACTTCCCATCAGGTTAGTTGTAACACTGTAGCGGAAAAAGTTCAAATTAGTGTCAAACAAGTGAACAGACAAGGGAGGAATAGCAAACTAATTGTAACCAATGAGCAAATAATTAGCCAAAAGTAACAATAAAACAGTTGAAACAGCACACGGAAAAAGAAAAAACTGTTGGAATAGCTGGCAAATATAATAAATCTGCAGTTCAAACACTTTCTCTTGAAGTTATGAATACACACTTCAATGATGGATGATGTAAGAGTTGGAAAAACTTTGCTTTAAATGAGGTTTTAATGGTACAAACACTTCTTCTCAAGTAGGAGAGAGTACATATGTAAAGTTGACAAAACAAATCTAAATTGACAATTACATTCTATGTTAAAGAAAATGCAATAATGACTACTTTTATATGATTAATAGTGTAAAATAACACCCAATTTAATCCCTTCTTAAAAAACATATTTAGAACCTGGTTGAACTGATGGCAGGGCTGTGGGTATGTTTCTTCTATTCAACAGCGGGTCATATCGGTTTCTCATGTTTTAAATTTTTTTTTATGCAAGTTTATAGATCAGCTGTCTTGATCCAATTTTGTATTGGATCAAGTCTAGTGGTTCTATTGAACGTCTGAGTTTGGCGTCACAAAGTTAAAAAAAAAACGCAGACAGAAATCTAGATTCAGCGTTGAGTGCATCCCTTACTTTAGTTCAAGTAATTTCCAATAATAAAAAGCCACTACCAAGACCAATAAAAGTGGTCCCAGCTCCCTCGAGACATGAAAACGATCTCCGTCATCACCCACATCCTTCCTCCATCAAAGTCTCCCTTTCTTTCCCTGCACACTCACCATAATCCCCTTCCAGGAACGTTAAAAATGACCCCGAGGTGCAGTGGCGGCAGGTTTTTATGCTGGTTTTTAAGGGCTTACGCTTGCTCTTCCGAGCTGCCGTCACAGCGAGGTGTCGGCAGGATGCCTGGCTGATAAGGCCAGGCAACCTGAGGTGTAACGTTATACGAGGGATTTAGGGAAGTGAGATGCTGTCAGGGAGGCAGCAGCCTGTGAATGTTTGGGGCAGCGTGGTGCAGGGATGGAGCACCATCTCCAGGGTTTACGACTCTGTCAGACCTCCTGTGAACAAATCCACAATCCAATCCATCTCAATCTCTAAATCAGAGCAGCTCTTTTCTGTCTTGAATGAATGCTTTTCATTGGTCTTTTACACCCAATGCCTGTCCTCTAGATGAAAGCTGATCGAGGAATTAAGCATGACTCCACGCAATAAAAATTAGTCCCCTCCATAAAGTTGAGTGATAGTCAGCTTGCAAGTCAAAATGTTTCAATAAAACTAGTTTTACAGCAGCTAATATTAGCTTGAGTCTTAAACCCCACCACCCCACCACCACCCGTCCCAATCAGGCACAGTCGCATGCCTGGCTGAGGGGGCAGCGTGGATTAGCCCAGAACTCTTTCATTTCTTCACTTTCCCCTTTTTTTTCCTCCTCCTCCTCCTCCTCCTCCTCCTCCTCTTTCCCTGTGGCTCGTAAAAGATTGCGTCCTGCGTGTGATGTGGCAGAGGAGTGCAGTCAGAATGAACTGATTACGGATGAGGGCCAGCGTGCCTTTGAGTCATGGCACAGAGCGACATTCCTCACGTGCTTAAAAATAGTAACAGTTGGCTGTTTTCAGGTTTGTTTTTCTCATCGAGGACTTTTGGGCATCCTCTCAAATCATAACCAGACTTTTTTTCTGCCATCAACAGCGCCCCCCCCCCCCGTCCCCCCCCCCCCCCCTCTCTCCCCCCGTCCCGTCCCGTCCCGTCCCGTCCCCCTCCCCCTTCCACCTCCTCTTCCCTCCTTAATTTTCTTTCATTTTGTTATTGGTTAGTTTGTTTAATCTTGTGAAGAAAATTGGCTCAGCGTGGGAAAGGCAGGATTCTTTTGGAGGATAGTTTTTGTTGTTTTAGTTTTGCACATTGCTGTTGTTTTGGGTTTTTTTCCTGCGCAGGAAGAAAAAAGTGCCAGTTTGTGCCAAAACCTCATGAAGTACAGATAAAAAGGAGCTGAGTGAGAGGGAGGCCGCAACACCATGACAAAGATATGGGCTGTCTAAGCAAAGAGCTTTACAAATGACGATCTCCAGGGGGAAACACGGAGGGGGGAGACAACAGAAGGGGGGAAAGGGAGGCAAAGAGGAGAAACAAATGTGGATGGATCGGTGGGAGGAGGAGAGAGGAGATGGGTATTGGGGGGGAAATAACGCAGAGCAGTGAAGGGGGGCGGAGGGTGAGAGGGGGAAACATTCCCCCTTGGCCACATTAAAGGCATAAAAAAGAAAACAAACAGAAAAACATGTCTGACATAAAGAGGCTGGTTTCCGCGGCGACAGCACAATGGCCGCCTGTGGCTCTCGGGGCCCTCGCCGTCCCGTCTGGGGCCCGGCACCAGCGAAAGTCACCGCAGTCACAGGGCCCATCAGCGTGTGTGTGTGTGTGTGTGTGTGTGTGTGTGTGTGTGTGTGTGTGTGTGTGTGTGTGTGTGTGTGTGTGTGTGTGTGTGTGTGTGTGTGTGTGAAACATGGTGAATGTCATCACAGGCCCAGTGCTGTGGGAACCGCCATGAAAGGGACCCCACTCGGAAGGCACAAAAGCTCCTTTCTGCTTCTTCTTCTCGGCTTTTAGCCTCTTTATTTATCTTTGCAGAGGGGGAGCCGGATGAGGAGGGAGGACTCTCTCTCTCTCTCTCTCTCCCTGGTCTCTGTCTACGTCTCTCGCTCCCTGACAGACAGCGTGACCCATTGCTGCAGCCCTCCTGCCCTCTTGACACCTCAAACCACAGCAGCTACGATTTCAAACGTATATACGTTCTGTGTCTAACAGGGTTTCTCTTCAAGTTTCTTCACACCTCGTATCGGCTCAGTCACGACATAAAAACACAATGCAGCTCCAAAGACAGTCTGTAGGAACAAACCTGACGTTCCCAGGAACGCCTCGTATATTCAGGTGATTCCGAGTGAATCGCGAAGACGGCCAGACAGCCAGTGCCAGTGCAGGTTCCAGGCATTCCTCATGTGTCTGAGGGGCAGATAATTCCCTCATGGGTCCAGCCTGGACAGTGCCAAGCCACTCCAGTGCCAGTTCCCATGCCAATCCAATCTTGATTCCAGTGACTGAGCGGCCCGGCCACAGGCGGACTATTATAACGGCCTCATAGCAATAAGGATTCAACTGATTTTGAGGGCATATGTCACTAGCGCTTGCATACAGCACGGCACCATGCGAGGCTTCTTTGACCACATTTGGCCCTTCACAAATCCTCCACACAGCCTCCAGACTGTGAACAAACATTACTTTTGCTTAATGCTGTTTGATGACATCCATCATTTTTTTTGGAATACCTTGCAAGATAAAAGACATTTAGTTGTACAAACGCCACTGCAATTTATTCATTTCCAAATATTTTAATTGGAGCATTCTCAAACTTCATATTGCTTTATCATGTTATAGTGTTTATAACTTTTGTGAGTAAGTTACAGCACCTCATCAATATCAGCATCTGTGTTACGTGCATTTTTGTGACAACTGGTGCGCGCGCATCTGCGACTTTACCATGGAAATGGCACCACTGACTCACGGAGGAGCTGACAGAAAACACATGAAGAAGCAACAACAACAAAAACAAAACTAACACACGTGACAAGAAGTAACGAAGGGCGACCATGGAGCTTCACCATCACTTGTCAAATGATGTGTCAATTTGGAAAATAGAAAGAAGTTACTGGGGTGGGGAGTGAAGATTGCCTTGTTGCCGGCGGGTTTTCATTGTGCTGTTGGCAGGTGGAATAGTTACTCACAGAAGTCACTGCTTCCTCCCGCTGCGCGCACGTAGCCGAGCTGCGCTCACTTTGTGCGCAACAGGAGCAGTTTCTGAACTTTTTGATTGCACCTCGTATTCGGACGTTGCGCATTGTTATAAACTGTTGTGTTTTCAACTCGGTCTGTTTCACAGACTTTTTACAACACTCGTGAAAGTAGGGAACAGTGGCACACAAAAAAAGAGCAATCAATGTCAATGCAGCTTTTCTTAAAATATTACGGCTGATGCATTTCAGCCTGAGGTTTCATCAGAGCACGAGTCGAAGCAGTAACAACAAAGTTTGTGGTTAGAAATATTTCACAAATTCTAGGATACACACTTGATGACAGTTGTTTTTTTCCCCCTTTATTTTGATATTAGGCAACAACCTCTAATCACTTGTTTCTGCAGTGAATTAGAGGATTTTCTTTTTCATCGAGTTACTGAAAGATTAAATAGCTTTTTATTAATCAGAAAAAAATCTCATCTATCGATCTGGTCTTAAGCAAAAACAACTTTGTAAATAATTCGTTAATAAAAAGCTGCCATTTTGTAAATGATGTGACTGCCTTTACCAGCTTCATAGCTTCTTTTCTAATTGTACCTTTTCTAATGATGTCCTTCTCTTTTATCTTGATAAAATGGGTTTTGTGTCTCATGTAAATCATTTAAAATGTCCTTGCTGTTGGAAGGTACTGTACAATTGACTTTATTTGGGTCCTTTTTTATAGATTATATCTATACACTCTTGCGTTTAAAATTGCACTGAAAAGAATGTATCTTCGATTGTTCTGATGTTCAACATTTGACCATTTTTCTCTTCCAACAGGCCTAAATTCTTTGAGTGTCTTCTTACAGTGGAGTATCTACATTTTCTGGGGGGGGCGGTGGGGGGGGAGTTGGTTTCCAGTTGCTGAAAAACAGTACAAATAATCAAAGTTAGCCGCGCAGCCAGACATATCTGATCAGTTATTCAGTCTGACGTGAACGCGAAGAAAAAGTCACAAACAAAATATCCTGCTGAGCCGGTTCCATCTCACAGACTTTCAAACAATAGCAATAGTCATGCATCAGAAACAATAATTGCGGCCGAGTGTTTGTGCCTTATAAATTGTGGTGTCCTGTCCTGTCCACATTCGTGTGAGGGAGCTCCGTGTGTGTGTATGAATCAGTTGACGGCCTCGTGTGTGTGTGTGTGTGTGTGTGTGTGTGTGTGTGTGTGTGTGTCGTGTGTGTGTGTGTGTGTGTGTGTGTGTGTGTGTGTGTGTGTGTGTCCTTGAGCGTTCACACGTTCATATTTTGAGTCGCACATGTGTGCGTGTGCGCAAATTGTAAAAGTATGAGCTTGTTAATTTCAATAAGGGACTTTGCCGTGTTGTGGTTTGGTGGGATGGGAGGGAGAGGACTTGAAGTGGCCGACCAAGATCGCCAGAAATCTGAAAGAATTCCATCCCATCATCCAGTGCCAGTTCTCTTTCCCTCTCTCGCTTTTCTCTCTTATGTTCGTCACCCTCCCTTCACACACACACACACACACACACACACACACACACACACACACACACACACACACACACACACACACACACACACACACACACACACACACACACACACACACACACACACACACACACACACACACACACACACACAAATCCTGGTCATGAAACCATTTTCATAATTAATGTATTTATTTATTCATTCATCTTCTTAATTACTTTCCACTTCTTGTAATGCTTTTAATGCAGCTTGCCTCATCCTAAAATAGCTGGGAGATGTGGCCGGCCGTGTACAGAGTGATTTCATTAAAAAAAAAAAAAAAAAAAAAAAAAAAAAAAAAAAAAAAAAAAAAAAAAAAAAAAAAAAAAAAAGCTAAAAGGAAAATTTAATCTTTGAAGAGAAGGAGAGAAATGGGTGGGTGGGTGATAAAAATAACAACAGAGAAGACTGAAGCCTGACTTCATAGATGTCTTTTTCCTTTCAGGCTCCTTTTTTTCTGATGCTGAAATGAGATCCAGATCTGAATTAAGGAATGATTGGTAATGAAAGGATATGTGGATTGGAGGAGGAGGAGGAGGAGGAGGAGGAGGAAGAGGGGGGGGGTGTTTGGAGGGACAGAAAATCGTATTCGTCTTTTCTGTTCGTCCTGACTCATATTCCTCCCACACTGCGAGCCCCCCGGTGACGGTCATACTGATTACTGACACTTGGGTATTACAAACACACGCACATGCACATGTTTTCTGTTAGTTTACTGCTTTACACATATGACAAACTGCCGGCGGATGAGGTTTAGTCGTAGCCAATGTACGCACGGTAAAGACGAAAAGCTAGAAAAACATTCAAAGTAAGACACAAATGAAAATACACCAGATTTTAGGAGCTGATTAAGACTTATAGGCCCACGACCATGTTAAAAAAAAAAAAAAAAGACAGTTTACTTGTTTAAAAAAGTGTACACAAAGATCTCGCCCTCATGCATTGTGGTGTGTTTAAAGTAACACACCCTTCCAGTCTGCCGGGCAGGAAGAGACGCTCTCAGCTGGGCATTGTGTGCAAGGGGGCATGCCACTTGGCCTCGCTCCGTCCTTTCACATACACATATGCAACACACTGCTGGGTCAGTCAGGCATCGCTCCTAACAACCGGCGCCTGGCTCGCATGTTTCCATGGCAATCTGCACCAGCAATCTTCCCACGGTGGCAGCGGAACCGAGCGCTAAGTGTTGCAAGGAGCGTGTGTGTGTGTGTGTGTGTGTGTGTGTGTGTGTGTGTGTGTGTGTGTGTGTGTGTGTGTGTGTGTGTGAGAGAGAGAGAGAGAGAGAGAGAGGGCTATCTTGTCCAGTGAAGAGCCCAGATGTTCAGACACTCACTGGGCTGATTCTTCTCTTGACCCCTCGGTACCTGCCCTCGTCTCTGCACACACCGGCGGCCGCCAGATGACGTCATTGATTAAAAAAGTTTGGAGGACGGCGGGTATGAATGTCTTTGCTCGTGTTTTAACCTTGTGTTTTCGCTGTAATTTTTTTTCCTTTGGGGAAAAATAAAGTTTAGGTTTTTTTGTATCTATATCAGCAGAATTTCCGAATGTCATTTACTCCAAAATGTATATCAAAAGTTGTCTTTTTTCTCAAATGCTAACATTTAGTCGTTGCACGCATACGGCAACCAACAGTGTTGGATTTTGTCAGGCGCCATTTTGCTATCTTGGAGCCAGAAGTGACCGTATTTGGACGAGCTGGGGGGGAACGAGTGGTGGATCTGACTTGATCTGACTGGAAACTTGACAAGATTTTGCCCCGCCCACCTATAGCGTACACCCGACTGCACCACAGGCCTGTCAATCAAACAGACACCCCCCCCCTCCTCCCCCCAAACATACATCTTTTTGAGGACTAATATCTAATTAATGATGAGATTATTTTCAAATGGACCGCCAGAAAACTAAAAAGAAGCAGGGACTTTAGCGAATGACACAATTTTAACTGTACTGACTTCATATTTCATGAGAGAAAGTTGAATGGGAGTCTATGGAGCTCAAGGCTTTTTGGAGTCAATCCCTAGTGGCCCTTAATACTATTGCAGTTTCAGGCACTTTCACATCAACCTGGTTTTTTTCAGCCCCAGAAGCCACGTCCACTTATATACAGTCGGTGGTGGCATGGTTAGTGAACCCTGTGATCAAATTTGAAATTGTTTCGAAATGAAATGAAAACTGTCAAATAGTATAGCTGGCAGTTTAGTAAGCCAATTTTCAGTAAAATGTTTAATAATGAACACATTCCCTATTTAAAGAACAATACAAAATGCGAAGTATAAATGTGCAGATATGCATGATTTTCTGATTTGTATCAGTTGTGCAGCTGATTATTGACCACTGCCTTAGAGGTCACAAGCTAGCCAACGTGGTTTCACTCTCTGCCGTTTGTCTCACTCTCTCACACACACACACACACACACACACACACACACACACACACACACACACACACACACACACACACACACACACACACACACACACACACACACACACACAAAGGTCACCTGTGTGACTGTGAGGGTCAAGCCTCGTGCATCGCTGAAAACACTCCGCTGCGGACGATGGAGAGGTTTCACGCTTCATAATTCCCACACACTCCTCGCACCTCCCGTCCTCCCTCCCTTCCCCCCCCCCTCCCTCCGCCATTGTTCCACAAAGCAGCATAATTAAAGGAGAGAGAAAGGAGGACAGAGAGAAGGCAGGAAGGAGAGCAGGATGAGATTGGAGGCTAATTGACTGAGGATGACTGAGCAAAGGGGGTTGGAAAGATGGGGCCGGGTGGGGTGGAGGGAGGGGAGGAGGGTGACGAGCCAGGGAAGGGCAGATTAAAGGGAGGGAGGAGGGACAGGGACAGGAGGCGGGGGAGCCAAAACTGGCAACCCTGCCCCAACTGCCAAAGTCCTATTTTGTCATTGGGTGGCTGTGACAGAGAGAGAGAGCCAAGGGAGAAATAACAGAGAAAAAGAGAGAGAGAGACGCTGATTGGATGCCAGTGATAGAGTAAAAGACTAAAGCAGCTCGTGAATTTTCTTACTTGTCATGGGCCCTTGGGGGTTGATCAAGTGGCACCACTGACTCACAGAGGAGTGGACAGATAACACATGAAGAAGCAACAACAACAACACCACCAACAACAAAAAAAACAAACGCAAGTGACAAGAAGTAACTAAGGACAACAAGGCTTTTATAAGTACCAGCGTAAGAGACGCAGAGAGTGAGGGGCACGCAGGGTGAGTGCTGCGCTCTACAGTGTGTTGCCTTCACGCAGCAGCGAGAGCGACCAACGACATCACGCGGATCCATCACTCCATCGTCCACACATCCATCTACCCATCCGTCATCATCATCATCATCATCATCATCATCATCATCATCTGTCCAGCCGGCGAGGAAGAGGCTGAGCAATGAAGAGACCTCACGACTACAGCTCCCCGGACTCGGACACAGACGAGTTTATTGACGTGGGACAAGAAGACAGCTACTGGTGAGCATCCGACCAACCTCCACACCTGAGACTGGAACAGGAGTCCTCCAATCAGGAGCCCTTTAGGGGGACGTCACATAGTTTACAGCTGCATGGAGCAGCCGAAGACAAATTTACTCTGAACATAATAGCTTTAAACAAAAAAAAATTGTTGAAAGACAGTGAGGAAAGTGTTAAATCCTAGATGTGTGTGTGGTTTAAAAGGACAAGAAACATTTTGGATTCCTATTATTTAAAGTTTTTCCATTTAAATCAAAGCTTCTGAAATAATTTAATCAATAAAAATAACATTCCAATAAACCTGAGCTGCCAGTTTAAAACTGACGTCTTAACTGAGTTTCAGGCCCAGATGAGCAAAATCTCTCTTGTTTAGAAACATATTCATTGTTCCTTTTCTCTGTTTCTTCTTTTTGCTACTTTTGCATGTGCATGTCAGGCAGTGCAGTTGTCGGTAACAAAAACTGCATGCATGACATGCATTACAATAAGTATAGGCTACAAATTATGTGCGGCCTGTCATGTGTGAAAGAGTGACAGTATGACGGGGCCTGAAGGCATGAGCAGAAGTTTCTGAATGTGTTTTGTTTTAAATTAAATTGTCAATATTTAATCTGAAAATATCTTCAGATCAAATTCATTGCGAGTCAGAGTTCAAAATGTATTCATGACAGAATTTGGTGTAGGAAAATCTATTCTTTAAAACATTTCCTGTTCTGGACGTCTTTGATGTCACATAAAACAAAACAAAAAGTGAACTGTCAAATTAACACTGAAGCAACAGAGAGGGACGACCTCCACATTAAATATATCCTCTAGCATTTCTTAGGAACATTTGATGCACACAGTGTGTGAATGAATGCAGTGAGCTGATTTAAGAAGTTTATTACTCGGTCAAAAATACGGCTATTTCAAAAGGTTTCCAGCTTCATTGTGTTACAGTTTTGATCTTGCAGAGGAAACTTTGGTATTCCGTGTTTTTGTTCATCATTCATATAACTGAAAATATGTAGCTTCAGACGCTGGGAACTTCAAACCAAAAGGCGTAACGTATGCTACAAATGGAAATACTTTTAGAAAGAGGAACTTTGAATGCAAATGTGATCCACAAGTTATTAAACTGCAGTGCATTGCATGTAACTTGTTTCAAATGTCTGATGAACAGTAAAATGATTCTGCACTCTCTTTAAAAGTCATTAGATCCTTTTGTTGTTTAGGTTAATTAGTGGAAAGGAAAAACAGACATCTGGATTAAAAGGAAAAGGAAAATTCATCAAAGTGTGTTTGTAACTGCGCATCTACAGCATACAAAAAACACATTCACAGCAGCGCTGGTTACATCACACAGCACTGAGCAAGCCAGTAACACTTAAGACGGTTTCGTGGTGACATGCAAACAGAAGACAGCGCTGCCTTTTCAAGTCAGCCTCATCAAACACAAACCTAAACAAAAACACACAGCTAAATTGGCAGCCTTCATGTTAAAATCTAATAGAAACACAATAAGTCTCTGGTGGGGCAGTTTGAAGGGAACTCCAAGCTGTCAGGGTCTTTCAGGCCTGTAAAATGAGAGTTCGCAAACAAACACAATCCATATTGAGTGACTGTACTCGGAGGAGCTCTGATCCCATGCTGCATGTTGGAGCCCCATGCGAGTGAAAGCATTGCCCCGCGGCTATATAATCATCTTTCTAAAAGTGCTTTCGCTCAGATGGAAAGGAGAACAGCATGTCATTTTACTGAGACTAATGTCCAGAAACGCATTAAAACAAAAGAAAACAATCTCATCTTCCCTCCTCTCCCGGGCACTCCTCTGTCTTTCTCGGCCCAAAAAACTAATTCGATTGAAGGGAGCTGATGTGCCATCCTGCCTCTGTGTCGTATTAAGCAGGGTAATAATAACAATATGCAGCAGAATCAAAGTTACCATGTCTTCTCTCTGTGCCAATGTAATCCTCCACATCGCCCTCATGCCTTCTTCTTCTTCTTCTTCTTTTACTTGATCTCCATGGTGCAGCCCAGTCACCGGGTCCATGTCTCCAGGCAGCGCCTCACAGATTCTGGCCCGAAAGAAGAGAAGAGGGGTGAGTGGATTACAGCTTTGGATCTTAATCCTTTTAGTCCCGTCTCTGAGCTCGGCTCTTAATGTCCCGCTGCTCCTCTTGTTTTGAAGATCATAGAGAAGAGACGCAGAGACAGGATCAACCACAGCTTGTCGGAGCTCCGGAGACTGGTGCCCAGTGCTTTTGAAAAACAGGTAACTACAGTAAAGATAATTAGAATTGTTGCATCATTAGACAATAAAATCGAGCAGTAAAACAGCTCCATAAAACGTGGCTCTTTTTTTTTTTTTAAATTTTGTTGCAGGGTTCATCGAAGTTGGAGAAAGCAGAGATTCTGCAAATGACGGTGGACCACCTCAAACTGCTGCATGCCATGGGAGGGAAAGGTGACACCTCTGAGTTTGTTGCTTGTTAAAGATGAACTTCTTCTGGTTGTCATCCATTTTCTATGGAACATGAACACAAAAGAAACAGGAATGAATTTAAAAAGCAGACAACTAGTTCATTATTGTCTTCCTTTTTTTGGGGGACAAGAGTAAGAAAAACATGGCATCCATGGTATGTTTTCATGACGGATTGCATTCCATGACTTTTATTCAGTGCATGACTAAACTCTGCTCCTCTCTCAGGTTACTTCGATGCACGAGCTCTGGCCGTGGACTACAGGACCCTGGGCTTCAGGGAGTGTGTAGGAGAGGTAGTGCGGTACCTCAGCTCACTGGAGGGGGAATCCCCGGACCCTGTTGGAGCTCGCCTGGTCTCCCACCTCTCCCACTGCGCGAGTGAGCTCGACCCTCTTCTCCTGCAGACCCCCCCTGCCTCCACCCTGCCCTTCCCTCCGTGGCCGTGGGCGTCCTTCCCTCAGATCTCCGCGACTTCGCCGGCCTCCTCCTCACCTCCTTTCCCCAGCGGGCGGAGGGACCTGGCCCTGCTGGGCAGCTACCCGTCGCCCGCCTCCCTCCGCCTCGCCCCTCTGGCAGGGTGCCAGCAGGGCCTACCGTCCCTCCTCGCGCCGACAGCTCTGGCCGCCGTCCACAGGTTACCCTCCCTCACAGCGTCTCCGGCCATGGCCACCTCCAGACCGACCCACCCGTCTCCCCACAGCACCACCAGGGCCTCGCCTCTACCTCTCACCACCCATTCCTCTTCCTCTCCTTCTACCTCCTCCTCTTCTTCTACTTCATCATCCTCTGCCCCTCCGCAAGTCTCTTTCAGGCCCTTTGCACCCCTGGGATCTCCCACACCGCAGCGCAGGAGCTTGAGCGGATCAGCCAAGGCGGCCCAGGGATGGGGGACTGAGATCGGAGCTTTCTGAGGCCCAACTCCACTTTTGTTTTCCAAATGAACTCTGTATCGTGGACATGGACCTCCCCATGTGCACTATGTTGCAACTATGGAGACGTGTTGAACTTGTAATGATTGTCTCTACTTTTGAGGGATTTTAAAAGCCATATCAGACTGTGGGTGAAGTTTCAGATGATCACAATCATATAAAATGGAATCATGACGGAAAGAGAAGGAGTAGATTTATATAAATCCATGTTCACGATGTTGCCTGACAAACACACATTAAAAAAAAAAAAAAAGAAGTGTCCAACAGAGCCATATATACAGCTCAACAGAGTGGGGTTGAGTTTTTACTGATCTTTGAACTGTGATGTTTCTTATTTTCCAAAACATTTATTCGTTACATTTTCCACTTCTGAGGAATGTTTGAAAAAAAAAAAAAAAAAATCTCTATAAAGACTAAGTGCCTTTACCTCTGTTCATGTTTGCACTGTTTTTTTTTCTCAGACATGTAATTGCAGCTGTATCATCCGTCAATGTAAATGGCAAAAAAAAAAAAAAAAAAAGAAAAGAAAAGAAAAACCGACGTGATACTCATTTATCCGTATTACTCATGTCTGCAAACATTGCCTTGCATGTTCCCCAGCCGTAACCCCCTCGGTATCTAAGCTGTCTCCAGTGATGGCTGATGGGATCCGCGGTCTGCGGCGGCAGAGGATAAACATGGTGGGAGATGGTGATGTTTTTGGGATGCCGCGGCGAAGCAAACAGACCCGTCGCTTTACCCTCTAATTGTCAGTCCCCTGTAATTAGCGTCGCCCTCGTATCAGTCCACGCATCTTCCTCTCCTCCGCTGGCTGTCTCTCTGCCATTCTTTCTCTCCAATCTTGTGGTACGCCAGCGGATATCTTTCTCTCCCTGTTTGTCTGCGCCACTGTCTCCTCAACAATGGACAGACAGGAGAGAAGAAGGCGAGAGAGACTTGGGAGACAGAGAGACAGAGAGAGAGAGAGAGAGAGAGAGAGAGAGAGAGAGGGGGAAAACAAAGAAGAAAGATCTGAAGGGCTGTGGTCGAGTGACTGATTCGGCGTAGACGTTCAATAACAGGGAGGGAGGGAGGGAGGGAGGGAGGCAGGGGGGGGGGGGGACGGGGGTGAAGGGGAGATGAGAGGGACGGTGAGGGTTTAAAAGGACGGGAAGAGGATCTAGTGTGAATCACGGAGAGTCGGCCGGTGCGCACAGGGGTGCGCGAGAACCTCCCCACCCCACCCCCCCGGGACGATGATGAACGACAGTAGACGAGTTGTTTCCCGAGGAGATCAGCGTAATTGTGCCGTGCTTCACCAAAACTGCTCAGCGGGGACGAGGGAGCGGAGAAGAGCCTTGTGTGTGTTTACTGCTGGAGGACGCTTTGATCTACTTCAGGATGCAATGTCTGTGGTCTGCGGACCAAAAATGTGTGTGTGTGTGTTCCGCAAAGTGCATATTGTTTATTTGAGTGAGTGTGCGAGTGTGTGCTTAAGCCAGTCCCATGTGCTCTCCTCCCGTGTGTGTGTGTGTGTGTGTGTGTGCGCGCGCGAGTGTGTGTGTGTGTGTGTGCTCTTTGCTGAGTGTTTTGTTTATGCAGTGTGCACACACGTTGCGTCTGTGTGTGTGTGTGTGTGTGTGTGTGTGTGTGTGTGTGTGTGTGTGTGTGTGTGTGTGTGTGTGTGTGTGTGTGTGTGTGTGTGTGTGTGTGTGTGTGTGTGTGTGTAATGTGAGTATTCAGGGCTGGCGTCAGGACTGAACCGCGGTGACGGCGTGGCTCTCGTGCGAGGCCGGCCGGCGGTCGGACGGACGGACGGTATGGTGGTGGAATGTTTGTGGAGGGTGCATGCACACACACACACACACACACACACACACACACACACACACACACACACACACACACACACACACACACACACACACACACACACACACACACACACACACACACACATTGTTATACACTCACAGACATCACACAAACACACACACACACACACACACACACACACACACACACACACACACACACACACACACACACACACACACACACACACACACACACACAGGCTGGCTGGCTGGCACTATTCTAGCCAATGAGCGGAGGAGCCAGAGTCACCACAGCTTCCAGGAAGGACGACCACAGTCACACTGCGCAGGGTTTCCCACGGGGGGAGAGGAGGCAGGAGGCAGCAGGGAGGAAGGAGGGAAGGGAAGGGAACGTCAGGGAAAGAAGGAGGGAGATGCTGTGTGTGTGTGTGTGTGTGTGTGTGTGTGTGTGTGTGTGTGTGTGTGTGTGTGTGTGTGTGTGTGTGTGTGTGTGTGTGTGTGTGTGTGTGTGTGTGTGTGTGTGTGTGTGTGTGGTAAGGGGATGTATGTTACAAGATGCATGAGGAAAAGAGGAGGGCTCAAGTGTGGAGGAAGAAATGCTGAAGTGACAGGGAAGAAAATCAGGAAGTGAGAGAACATTTTTCCTCAGTTAACTCACTGATGCCTCACTGCTTAACCTTTTAACTTATTATATGGGTGCAGTTTTATTTTGAACACGAGTCTCTGACCTCTTCAGGGAGAAGCCAGATCAAATGTTTGAGTATTTTTTTTTTACAACTTTAGGAAGAGCAGACACACTTGAGAAAGGGACAGGGCTTTAAACCCTCCGGATAGATCCTGAGATCCTGGTGATTCCACGAGAATAAGCTGCTGCAAAGCGCTCAGCCCACCCCTCCACCCTCCTCCTACACAGACAACTCAGGCTTTGTGTCAGAAATGTCAAATCTCAAGCCCAAATCGAGATCAAGGCTTTTAAGTTTTTCCTTTTGGGTCGCAACAGTACTAATCTGAGTAAATTCAAACTGTTAAAAAAAAAAAAAAGTGTTTAATTTCTGTTATCCCTTTTGCAGCAAAAACATCAAAACAAAACAATATTCTTGTGAAAAATGTGTGGCCCAGCACACAGCCCGGGTCCTCAGTCTATGTACTTACCACATCACGGATGATCCTGGCTGTTATCCTCCTCCTCCTCTCCTGACAATCATGCCTTATATAAGCCAGTCTTGGGCTGAGGATCAGGTGTAGACTGTATTGAGCCAGAAGAAACACAAGTGTTGACATTTAATTGTGGAAAACAGCTCTTGTACAGTAATAAAGTAGTTTATTCTTTGTGCCAGTGAATAACAACGTTTGCTTTTAACTCCAGGGTGAGTGAAAAGATACTTATAAATATCTGATAATTGCTGTGCTCATAAAAGGGGTCCTCACCCTCCTGACGTTCAATATCTGACACGTCATTTGGACTCGGAGGTGTGAATACATCTGCGTTCATGTCTTGTTTGTAAACTGCAGTCCCAATGGGAAAGTGAGTGTCCAAAAAGTAGAATACACTGAGCAAAGTGTGAGCAGCGGTGGTTGATGACGATAGTTTAGTGACCTCTGCTGTCAAAACTGAGAAGTTGCAGGAATCCAGGAGGAACTTCAGAGGCGAGGATGACTTTCCCTCAATCAAAAGTTAATAGATCAATTCAAAATGTTTTACGTGTACCTCACCAAAACAATCCAAAAATACAACTTAAAAAAAACACGGGACAGGGTTTAAATAGCACAGGGGTCTATGACAATGGCCAGTTCACAGGCTGCCAACAAGGTCAAGGCAAAACTACCAACCAATGACCAGAGGTTGGGCTAAATCATTCAGAAAAAAAATAGTGACAGCTGAATACTGACAACACTGTCCAATATGTAATGTAGTCAGTTATAGTATATAATATGTATATCATGTATATTCAGAATACTTTCAAAAAGCCACATGCATGTCAAACAACTGTGTATTTGTTGTTTTCTTTCTGTAACACTTGTTGATGGTGAATTTGTTAACCAACTTTTGCATTTCAACAACACGAACAACACAAGTCAACGTGGATGGACATGAAACATATGAAAGACAGAGTACAATTTGTTCTAACCAGATTAGACCAGCATGAAAAATATTCTGATCTAAACTGTTTTTTTTTTCTTCCAGCAAGGCAGGTGACCACGAGCCTAAAGAGACAGTTGTTGTGCTCTGAACAATTGTACGCTGGTTACAGGAAAGTGAAACTGGTATGTAAACCATCCAAATATAAAGTTTGATGTGTTTAAACCAACATAAATCAGAGTTGGACTTGTATGGGACTCACCTGTGTTCATCTTAGTCAGCAAAACATCTCACTATCAGCAGGACAGTCCACAGAAAATGCTTAATAAAACTGTAAAAATCACGTTATATTTTCACAATGTAAGAGCACCACCCTCTGCAGGTTGATCTGACAATTAACTAGTCTCCTCTATAGGGCACAAGGAAATGTGCTAATGATGATTAAAGAAAATAGAAAGAATGGGTATATATTTTTTGTATTGTATAAAAGATTCTGAGATTTTCGGGCTACATAAGATTTTTTTTATTTTTTTTTATACAGTTTGGTTACCCACACTTTGTAAATAGCTCCTGAAAACCCCAGTCTAAGAAAAAAGTCAATAGTCCTTGAAATACATCACTCTGTTTATCAACTCAGTCTGAATGTCCTTCCGCAATATTCATCTGGCCCATCAGATTTATTTACTTGTAGTTATTTAGTTTAAAAGAAAAGATTAAAAAAAAAAAAAAAAAAAAAAATCTCTATCAAACGTATGATTGACGTCTGTACTTTCCGTTGTCTTTGAAACGGTGTAGATCCCAGCAGCGTCTGCCCCCTGCTGGTGAACAGGTGCCTAACTAACACCACCAACCATAGACTGCACATGAAACAACCCTGCTAACTGGCTGTCCCAGAGACCCACAGACCCGCCGCTTTGTTGTGTAGGTTAAGGTTAAAGTGAGGGAGGAGGGAATGACATGAAAGTTGAAAGACAGTGACTGTGTATGTGTATGTGCGTGCGAGCTGAATAAATAGGCCCTATATATATATAACGAATAAATATTTCCCCCAAGTAAAAATGTCTTATTTCAAAGTAGGAACTTTTATTATTATGGAAATAGTGTAATTGTACTATAAATATACAGTATGTCATTTCTCACTTCAGACACACTGAATCTCTGTAAAAAAATTCTCCTTGTTAAAAGCTAAAGTATTTGGTCTGTTAATACTGACCTAAAAATTATTAAAGAGGATGGAAAGCAAATTGATTTTTAGTCTGTTTTATTCTCTGGTTTACACCAAAAAAAAAAAAAACCATCCTCTGCTGCTTCAATAGAAATTAACGGATTTTAAAAACATGTTAAGCATGTTCAGTATTAAAGAAAAAAAAATAGGTTAGGAGAACAGCAGAGAAGAAGAAGACACAAATACAGAGTGAGAGCCATTGTCAGAGGGAAGAGTGAAAGCCAAATAATGAGAACTGAGAGGATATTTCTGGTCTCATGTAAATGCAGCTACATACTGTAGATTGCACTTTTTCAAAATCTAATTTAAACATCTGTAGGACAGTTCTTCAGGGTGAAGCCGGACAGAACATTGTCCAGTTTGGTGATTTTGGGAGGAGCAGGCATGGTGATGACACGCTTCAGATGGCAGCGCCGCCTACAACACAAAACAAGCATTGAATGAAGCACCATGAATACAGCTGTCTGGAAATGACAAAAATTGGGGCTACAATCACATCTAATTCATGAATGTGAAAAGTTGCAGGATTTCTGGGTATTGGCTGAAATGTTGCTATAATTTCCTTTGTGTTGCGTGAGTGTGCAAAGAATACCGTACCAATAACCACTGTTAAAGAAGTTTTCATTGACGTAAGTGTAGAACTGGCAGTTAGGATCTTCAGTGCAGATCCTCTGACACATTTGAGCATCGTCCGTCAGCATGTTGCGAATGTCGGAACCTCGGAAATCTACTCCTTCGTGACTCACCTTAATCCAGTCTGAAATCAGAGACAAACAGGGTTAAACTTTTGCTCGCCTGCAAATCAACAACACTTACAAGATACAGAAAAGATGTATGGATAAACATACTGTGTGCTGAAAGATCACAGCCTTTGTAATCCTAGATTTTAGAACAATAAATCTAAAATAAGAGTCACCTTTCTACATGTGTTGAGATGTTTCAATCTAAACCACAAATGTGAACTTCACTGTTGTGCTGGAAGTCACTGAAGAGCATCACCAACATCATTAGGATGCATTGTGTAGAAACTATAAATGAAGCTTATGCGTAAGTTCAGTAAGGAAGATCTGTTCTCTCACGTTTCATCTTCATTCCTGTGTCGATTTGCTTTTTCTGCTGCTCTATTTTCATCACTTCCGCTTTCACACGTATTCTTGACGTCACAATCCCTGACTAAAGATCTCTCTGCGTGCCTGTGTTTTTTGAGCCAATCAGTTTTGTGTCCCTGTTCTTTAAATATTATTATAATTGTGTCATTCTGGCTTTTCAGAGCTCCTGACTTCAGCTATCACTCATGTGGGAATTGTAATATTTTTGGGGCCTGTTTAAAAAGTGGATTTGGCGCTACACAAATCAAAAATTTGAAATCCATATATTCTGCTCAACCACCTCCAGCGTCTGGTTTCCGGGGGTGCTCTCATCGTAAGAATCCAGTCACCAGAATGTATTACTCAAACTGTAATTTCTTATTCAATATTAAAGATATCTGCTTTATTAAAATGTCTGTGATTTTTGAAAATGTTATGCCAATCAATAGAGCAGATCTTGAGATATTTCACTAAATAAGTGAAAAGCTGGATTGACCATGTGACCAGCTGCCATTGTGCCATGCTGCTAGTTTGACTGTGTTGTCTGTGAGGGTCTGCGTCCTTTTTCACAGTGTTTGTGTCGATTGGCGGTACATACTGTTATCAAGTTGACAGAAGCGTGCTGGTATCCCTGATGTGACTCCGACTTTGGCTTTCATCACCATGTCATGAACATTTGTCTTCAAGTAACAGTTGAAATTGTCACTGGAAAAATAAGGAAAATGAACTGAATTAAACGGTGTCTCAATTTTGACATAAAAAGTAGAGATTTGACAGAAAAGCAGAACAACAACGTCAGGACTCATACTGATGTTGGAACAACGAATGGGCTAATATAATCAAACTACTTGTATCGTCTTTACTGGACTAACTTTACCTTATTGCCACACGAGAGAGAGAAAAGTTTCAACTCTGAGACGGTTAGTCAAACACAGCCTACCTGACATAGGAGAAGAAGTTGCAGCGTGGATGAGCAGAGCAGAGGGCCCGGCAGTGTTCAGGAGAGGCAGCAGACAGCACTTGGTTGTCTTGTCCTGGGATGTCGGTGCCTGGAAACAGCTGGTTCTGACATGCTGTACAAAATCCAGGAAATACAATAAGAACACATGCACAACCACCCGCAGAAAATTATAAAACCACAACTCTGGCTGTGACTGTTTGTGTACCTGTGTTGAAGTTTTGAGACATTTGTGTTTTGTGGGAGAATCCAGAAACTAAACCAGCCGTTCTTTCTACAATAGGAGTCCTTGGTATACTGAAGCTGAATTTAAGGTGACACTTGTACCTAAAAAAAAAAGAGAGAAATGGGACCAATTTTGAATGACAGCAAAATACATCACTCCAGATCACTACAGCTAAATCTGAGACTACTCAGGTTTTGTCAAGGTTATGAAAATACCCCTGATGATCTCACAGTGACATCATTAGGGTTATGTGAGGTTGGGCATGGAGACTTGACATTTTTAAACGTTTTTTTAATGTCTCGAATTTTTTGAGTTTGATCAAAAAGAAGGTATATTTCTTTTCTTTTTTCTATAACTCCTCTGAGTCCCCCAATATGGAAGACTGATACTAAATGACACAATTGCCCCTTTAAAAGAGTCACTATTGCGCACTAACCTAATAGTTAAGATGTATATACAACTGCGCTGTCCCCGGTTTTATTTCTTGCTAGGGACCTTTTTTGCATGTCGTAACATCCCACCGTCCTCTCTTTCACTGAAGGCAACCAAAAAGTGAATGATATCTTCCTTGGGACTCCAAATGCATGTCAATGAGTATACCCTCCAAACTGCAGGCAAATCTTTTAACTTTCAAGATCAGCTAAGCACACAAAGGTTTATCTATGTAACTTAATGCAAATATATTATTTATTTTTGCAACGGAAGCTTCATATGAAAGTTTTATAACATCAATTCCTCCTCTCTTTCAGTGAACACCTTTCTAAACTGATTTTCACACAAACACCCCACTGAGTTTTCTCCCTCTGACTCCAGATCAGCCCCGAATAAAGACAATATAACTCACAATCTAACATAATGTGATTACCTGATACTTTCCGATCTGAAATCCTTTAGTACAAAAGTGAAAAACTGACAGCCAGAGTCCTCCGTGCAGGCTCTCTGACACTCCTCATAGTCGCTTGTGAAGAGGGCTCTGTAGTCTGCCCCAAGGAAGTCGACGTCCTGGTACACCTCAGACAGACAAGGTTCTGGTGCAAACATCAGAAACACAGACACAGAAAGTTTAGAAGAATATCACCATCCATTATATAATGATCAATTGTTTTTGTTATGGTTTGGTGATGGTGGTGAGCCTACGTGGGACTGGGCTGCAAGATTTGAGGGAAAACCCAGAAGTGACACCCAGCAGAGGAGACTCAACATTAGGCTGTCCAGAGGAAGTGGACTTGAGGTAGCAGTGGAAGTGCCTGCAAAGAAAGGCAATTCAAAAAAAAAAATTACTATAATATTTATTTTGTTTTGCCTGAGTATATTTCAATTAAAACTTTAAAAAGTAAAAGAGGAAAGTAGGTCATTGTAGATGCAGCCAAAAAAAACAGTTGACCACAGGAATAAGACAAATAAGTACTCAAAATATTACATAATAGGCAAATAAAGACTTACAGAAAAAAATACTTGTAAATTAGTCTTTGCAATTAAAATGTATGCTCCATGCTTTGATTTCTTATTTATATCACGCACCTTCTTCACTTTTAGAAGTGTAATAGTTCTAAATAAAAAACCCAAACTACTTGTAAATACATTTGCCTTTGACTTTCAGCACTTTGTTTTCAGAAGGCATTTAAAATCAAATACACCCCTTTTCACAAATGTTACTTAGGTCTCTAGTGACTGTCATACCCGTCATCTCTGGTCCAATCGGATCGAATGAAGGTAAAGAAGAGGCAGGAGGGATGCTCGGTGCACAGCCGCTGACAGTGCATCACATCAGGGGAGTAGAGACGCGCTATGTCTGTTCCTGGGAAATCCAGGTTGACCTTCAGCTCACTGTTACATTCTGAAGAAATGGAAAAGGAGACACAGGCTTGTTTACATGCGCAGAAGCAAATTCTCAAAGTGGTGAAATAAAAACTTCATACACAAGTAGCCAAATACAAATAGTCCTGTCATTACAATATTCAGTTTGTGTATTACCTTGACTAGAGGAGAGGCTGCAGAGGGAGAGCAGACCCATCAAAATCAGTTGGGTGACCATCTTCTTTGTTCTGTTGATACTCTGCACAAGATCTGAGATTCCTGAAGCACAACTCTAGTTTATAAAGTAGTTCTGAAAATGCAAGTTGATCAAAGGGCTGTTTTGCAACATGCACATTTGATCTGTTTGCACAACTGATTGGCACATTTAATGACTCACTAGCAGCAGTCTAATATACTGTAGTTAGCAACCCTTATATGCAATAAGTAAGTAAGCCATAGCTTGGCTTCCACTTGATTACATGACAGCACGAGTGGCCACATGTTCTCAACACGTTCTCAAATCAAATTGGACTTTTCAGCACTGTTATACCGATAGTTTAAAATAAACTACAGCTTTAAATGAGCTGTCCTCAAGTGATGTTTGACCTTTCATGTGTATTGACTGCTCTAGAGTCCAGATTAAAACCAACATTTCAAGGTTTTGGCACCAAGATAAAATTATACAATATGTACCTTTGTTGATCCGTCACAGGACAAATTCTATTTGTAGTTCATACTAGAAAACAAATCCATTAATACAAGTAAAAAATAAGATACAGCAAGATGACATAGGAATATTAGATTATAAAACACAAATACAAAGAGCTTTATCTGGTGCTGGTGTTGGCTTTCATAGCTTTGCATGAACAATTGTGTGACTGTAAACAACGTCCACTTATTCAGAAAATTCCTGCATTCCAGCTATAAAATAATTACAGTACTTCCCCTCTGACAGACTTCTGTGAAAAATATAAAGCACACCGTAGAAGGCAAAATTTAAATCCAGTTTTTATTATTTTTGTTTACAGCACAAGTCATGAACGAATTATGTTATATTACCCAATATGGTAGAAGCAAATGCTTAGTTTAAAAAAAAATGTGATCTGTTAGAAGTGCATTGTAAGGAGTGGTTACATATGAAAAGTGTTGACTGTTGGCTCAGATGTCCTTCAGAGTGTCCTGTCCCTGTGTCTCCAGCCAGGTAGGAGGCCAGGACACTTTGATGCTGGGTCTGTCCTTCAGACAGTTATAGTAGGCTGTCAGTTTAGGGTAACGCTCTTCACTTAACCTACAGAGAAAAAACAAAAGCTGGTGTGAAAATTCAAATTGTACAGTCGATGCAGTTTATTACTCTATTTATCTAGACATTTTTGGTCCATTAATCCATCCTGATATCACAGCAGAGTGTGTAATACACCTGCCAGTCCACTACAGCATACCATGTTGTGTCATGCTTTTGCCTGGCCATGGTGTTTAAAAAAAAAAAAAAAAAGTAGTTAGAGATCTTTTCTTTAAAAAAAAACAAAAAACAAAAACATTCTTATCACTTTCTTGCCAACTCAAAACCTTATCTCTTGAGTGATAGTCCATCGTTTTCCAACCTACCGCCGAACAAGGTCTTTAGCACTTTTGCATGTACTTGGTCGGTTGACCTCTGTCATATGACGATGAGTCTACTTTTCTTGCCGAGATGAGATTAAAAGTCAACGCTGACAGTACCGTCTAGTGGACTGGCGGGTGTATTACATGCTTTGCCGTGATACAGGCCTGATTGATGCACCTACCCAAAGCGGAAGAGATAGCAGATGCTTGGATAAACAGCCACATCAGCCAGTGAGAAGGTTTTTCCAGCCAGGAAACAGCATTGTCCCTGTAGGAGAGAACAAGAGTTGATCTTACAACCAACGACAATAACCTAATCTAGAGGGCGCGCAGTGACGTCCCACAGCCTAACAAGATAATAATCACAATAGTGACAAACATTAGCTTTGATATATGACTATAGCTTGGCTTACTGAATATTTAATAATAGGTGCATCTGCCTTTAAAGATGTGCAGAATTTTGTCATTACGAGAAATAAGCTTTAAGACCAACACAACACGTTTTTTTTTAATGGATTTAATTAAAAACAAATAATTATAGTAAGCTTAAGGGTTTTGGTACAACCAAGCTATCTTTTTTGTCCCCCCCCATATCCAGACTTTGTTAGGATAAGCAAATCCCCTCCTGGCTTCAGCTTCATATTTAACATGCGGAGTGACAGTGGTATCAAGGTCCACTACTCTGTGAATTATTTTCTTAAGTGACTAAAATGAAACCTGATCTTGCCTCCATCCTGCAAAGATTAGAGGTTCATTTTGTGTGAAAGTTCAAACTTTAGTTGTACAATTTTACCCAAGACTATTCAATGATACTTTAAATTTTGCTAAAAAAAAACAACAACAACAACAACTAGAACACAAAGTCGTGCTGCTGAACTACAAGTTTTCAGAGCAGCACCAGATTATTATTGCACACTCAGCCTCTGCAGCTTTGTAACCTTTGCCCTGCATGTTTTCATTTAGTGAGTTATATGTTGAGGTTTACCTTCTGCAGGTATCCCTCCCACAGCTTGACCTCAGCAGCCAGCGCCTCTCTGTTTCTCTTCACGGCAGAGTCGTGTCTCTCTCCCTCCGGCACCTTCCAAGTGTAGTAGATCACGTCCACTGAAAAAACATTAAAAACAAAATGTGAAGGCGACACTCTGAGCTACGAGACGTATCAGTAACATCTACCCAAGCGTTGGACAACGTCCACTTCCCTTTAACAGCAGTGGGTGGGGCCACTGAGGAGATGATTATGTAACATCAAGTTTCAAACTGTGGAAAGTAAAAGTTGGAATCAGTCTACCTATAAGAGACTATGGGCATGTTTTGCACAAGTTTAATATAATAATCTAAGAGTTCAGCTCTTTTATTTTGGCACCTTTCCCCTAAAAAAAAAAATTAAAAAAATGAAGCACCCAAATGAAGCGAGGCGAGCAGAGTCTCAGCATGTGATCCTTTGTGGGATTAACATGTGACCTCTTCAACTTCACTACCTGTTGTGAGGGTTGCCCCGCAGCACACAGCATTCATGCACCAAGGCTGGCTTGATTGTGTGAATGCACAGCTCATTAGGGAGCGACGTGTGTTTTGGACGACTCGGGTCTCCCGAGGAGGGCGACGCTGATGTGGAGCTGCCTCTGAGGAGGCTGCCTGAAGACATGAAGTCTCAGTAGTTTCAAAAGGTGGCAGGTTGGTGTATGAGGATGTTGCCAAGTGCAGTGTAGGTCAAAGCCCCGAAGGGCATACTGCTGAATGGCAACAACAACAACAACAACGGCCGAGTCATACTACCGAGAGAAAGCTGTAGTAGCCTGGATGGGCTTTAAAACTCAATGTTTTTTGCAGGATCATCATCTCAGCCATTATTATTTTAAGGATGCAACATTTTTTCAGTGATCAGGGATGTGTTGCTTTACTTCAGATTGGCCTGTCAGGTCCAACATACCCATCTTCTGGTTGAGCGTGAGACCCTCAAACATGCGCTGGTACATGTTTGCCTGCTCAGCGGGGCAGTCGGGGATCAGCTTGTTTCCCTGGCTCTTGAACTGGCTCTGTTGTTGGGAGACATGAAAAGAGCAACTGTTATGAAAAGCAGGATGAAGCTCGGTTTCTTTCCCTCGGCGGTGTAGGGTGTCGGTTTGGCTGCGAGGCATTGTTGAACATACAAGCACAAGAAGCACTCCCACCTATCGACTTCATATTGCAGCATTAAATATTAACTCGGGGCCGCCGGTCAAGTTCTCACCTCCAGGTACATGCAGGCGGCGTAGGACTCATTCAGGACATTGGTCCCACATTTGAAGGCAGGAAGCTGTAAGAAAGATCAGGTAAAAGGAAAATAATTTGCACGCATTCTGATCTCTTATAAAAAAAAAAAAAAAAAAGGATTCAATGCTTTTCAGGAAAATGAAGCAGAATGAAGTAATGTGAGATCCTGAATGGTTTCCAGGTAAATGCCATGAACCTACCTGTCCCCTGGGGTTCATTTTCATGACCTCCTCCGACTTGTGCTCCATTTTCTCGAAGGAGAGCAGTTTCTGGTTGTAGCCCTGCAGGTTCTTCTCCTCCAGAGCGATCATCACCCTCCAACAGGGAGGAGAGCCGGAGCCCCACAGCAGAGTCATGTCCTTGGCCATGTTTTCACAGAGAGCAGCGACACCTGACAGCTGGAATAGTGATCGGGGAGAGTGAAGTGGACGAGTGACTCCGTGGCGCCGCACGAGAGGTTTTATAACAAGCCCCAACCACCAGACCCGGATTGGTGGAATTAAGTCCCATCCCATTTCTGTTATCACCAAAGATATGCGACTCATAAAAGATGGTTTCACACCCCTTCTCAAGTAGCTTAAACACCTCCCTTTTTGTTTTCTCGGGGCAACATGGCGACACACTGACACTTCAGTACCCGCACAGTTGAATTTATTCTCTATTTTATGATAAAAAAAATTAGGCCTCCAGATGTTTGTATCTGCGGGGATTACCAACATCATGAGAGGAGGAGTGACTTCTCTTGCTTCGTGTAGAAACTCTTTGTTCTCAGGCATGCAGATCAAGATGTGGTTAAAAAAGAAGAAAAGAAACAGGAATCCAGCACTAAGAGTATAATTATGAGTGGTTATGGAAACTTAAAATAAAAACATCTACACACTGAAATTCTCACTTGTAAACAGGCTTTTACTTGAAGTCAGAAAAAAATAAATAAATAAATTAATTAATTAAAAGTGTTTTATGGTGAAGAAAATTTCAGGAACACACGCGAGAAAATAAAATCTTAGTTAAAAGTATGTGTATTCCTGTTGTTCTCTTTAGCGAGCAAGCATCTTTTCATTGCTGCAATTATTTTATGTAGGCTTTACTATTACTGTTAGACATTGCATGAGAATATGCATCAATATTGTCCCTGTTCATAGTCACTATTATTATCTTCACCTATTCCCGCAGCACTTTGCTGTTTGTCCTGTTGAACGTGGTGCATCCTGAAATGTGACTGCTGACAACTCACAGTGACTCTGCACTTTTCCTTCACCTCTGCACACACAAGTCATTCGCAATAAACAATAGTATCTCTACCGAGTGTAAGTGACACCATCGATCTATGATCCTTACATTTTCAGATCTACATTTCAGGTGACAATGAATAGAAAAGTACGAGCGCCAACTTGTTCACAACTGACAGCTCCTTTGTGCCTCTTTCCCTGCACACATCTTTGAAATTGAGACAATGTGCATTGAGCGGTTGGTGGTATCAGCAGGGCGGTGAGGTAAACTATTTTTTTTTTGTAGCGGTCGATAAAAAAACTTGTTGGATGAAAGACTGCAACAGGAATAACAAGAACAACTTGTGGTTCCTCTGAAGTTTCCTTCTTCTAGCTACACGTTCACAACATGCTGTTATTTTTTGTTTCCGAGACGTTTGATAAAAAAACATCGAAGCAGAATTTGTTCATACTTCAAGGACGTGCAGACAGTTCAACCTGAAAGAGTGTTTTTGTTTTATTAAAAATTCCTGCTACTGTATCTGTGTCTTCATCAGCATGCAGGCTGCCTAACGTCTCTGGTATTTCCTGTGTGTGTTCGAGTACGTATTGTATTTTCATTTCGCTTGACTAGCAGTACATCAACACTTTCTTTTGACAGAACGTGTACGGTAGTGAAGCACAAAAGAAAAAAAAAACGACGGTATTAAAATGATATGTGTTCTCATCACGTCAGCCGATACACCCGGTTTTGTTACATGCTACATTTACTACATGCATGACTTGCAGAATTGTTGATGAGCACGTAACGTGAAGCCCGTTTTCACCCTCTAAATTTATTTTATTGTCTTGTGTTGTGTGTGCATGGCGCTTGTTAATTAAAGGCTGAATGAATGGATGAATGCAGAGCACAAAATGTAGGTTAAATGTCTCCTTTATAATATGAAAGTTCTGTAGCATGAGCATTTTTTTTAAAGCGGAGATCATCTGGTTCAGCTCCATAAAGTTATATTTTGACCATTTTCCCCACTATTTAGCTTTTATTTGCAAATATATATGAAAAAACCCCCGATGCTTGTACGGTGGTTTTAAGAACGTGATTATCAGTATGTTGGATAAATGAAATGTCTTTGTTGTATATGAATACGATATTCGGTCACAATCAAAAATATATAGCTCGAGTTCTCCTGTTTGTTGGATGGGGCAGCACAGGACAGTTATTTTAACCATTTTGAATTAAATAAAAAATGCTGCTGTGATCACCGGCTGATGGGGAAAAACAGGGGGAAGTTCAAACTTCACAGTGCCAGAATGAAGTCTGGGTGGATAAAAGGGCCAAGACAAAGGACCGGGATGTCTGTGCAGGATCTTCACCCATGTTCAACACCTCTACATAGCCACTACATGAGTCTAATGTTCATATCTATCAAAAAAGCACTTGTCAATGGGTCTCAAAGAGGTCGTGAATTTAACACGAAATGCAAAATTAATGCAAAGAGGACGCAAGATTGGATAACATCTGATTTATGCAAAGTCATGACGACCCAGTGTAATCGAGTCACCTTTGTGCAGAGCAAACCAGGACGGCCATTCAAATAATCAAACACAAGGGGTGCGTCCTTGAAAACACGCCTTAACATTTTTCTATGGTAACAGAGAGATGTGTGATTGGAAACATACAGCACACACCGATTGCTTTCTCTGTGACCATCGAACCACGTACACACAACGCTGCCAACTTTACTCCATCTCTGCCTTAATCTGACCCTTCCTTTAGCAGTGACATATTTGATTAGGCCTGTGATGTAACTAACGTCCAAATACATCAGTTTATGAAGCAATGTGCATGCAGAGAGCCAGTCTGCTGACTTAAACCTATTAAAGCAAAACAACTGACTTCAGAGGAAACACTGACGTTACATATACTGTACCAGGGTTCACACACATATTTTTAACAATGAATTTTCTAAACTTTTTCATCATAATTGACTTGAAAATGACTCGATTTATGCTAACAAATAGGAAGGACCTGTAAAACCAGGCGAGCACCTGTGATTGGTTGTTGTAGGGCGGTGTGGTGGATTTTTTTTGGACTCACCATCGAAGTTGTTGGTTGAATCTTAAATTTGAATGTTTAATCAATAGGAATATTGATTTGTGTAATGCTGGAGCACAAAGTGTACAAACTGAGAATAACTGGACTGTGTATTAATCATGAGACAGCGTTGGATAGTAGACAATCTAAGTACATGTTGCTTACTGAATGTCAGGTGGTCTCAGGACTGTAGGCCGTTAGACAGGACCCATTGTTTCACAGCACATGACAGCAGATGTGGAACCCCAAAGATAAAGTCCAGACCGTAACCCGTTTAAAAGGAGGTTCTTGGCACTTCAGCCTCAGTTGCTCTTGCGAGAACGCTCGGTCTATTGAAACCTTTGATTTTCAATAAACCTACATTGCATCCGACTTCAACGACTCTGAGTATGATGACTACAAGTGGTGTGAAGGGACCAGGGCATCCGGGCCGGCAAAGAATGTCCACCACAAGGGTTAAGGTTGAGGTCAGGATTTAGTTTAAGGAAAGGTTAGAGACCAAGCGGAAACTAACGGTGACATCACCCATTAGTTTGTGAATTGCTGTTGTGAAGCCTTGTGTTCAGATTTTGGAGCCAGAAGTGACCATGTAGGGACGAGCTGGGGAGGAGCGAATGGTGACTCTAAATCAATCTGATTGGGAACCCGAGGGCACGATGCCCCGCCCACCGATTGCGGAAACCTGACTGCACCACAGGCCTGTCAATCAAACAGACACGCCCCCCCCAAACACAATGCATTTTGAGTGACTTTAGCAATTGACATCATAATGACTTGTGGAAAAAAAAATGAATGACTTCATATTTGATGAGAGAAGTTGAATGAGAGTCTATGGAGCCAGAGCCGCTTTGGAGCTGACCTCTAGGGGCCCTTGATAGTATTGCGCATTATGGTACTTCCACATCGGCCCGAATTTTTTCAGACCCGGAATCTACGTCAACTTTTTATATAAAGTCTATGTTAGGGACCAGTTGACTGACAGCGACACAACCCATCACAGCAGCGTAGAGCCTGGCCAGGCCTTCTTCCACGATCACACACCATGTGAAGCACGAGATTTTAATAAAGAGCAATACAAGGAACATATTCCACTCAATGTTAAACATGTTTTGGGATTTATATTAACATATTTCAAAACATACTAGTGCAATTTCAACTGTTCACTCAAACAGCTATTTTTGCCAAAGATTTGACTCAAACTAACAAGAACTACATAATTGGACTTATTTCACGCAGATATATTTCGAACACAATGGTAATCGAACACTTTCTTTTTCGACTCATTGTGTGTGTGTGTGAGTGAGACTCAGATGTCTTTCAGTGTGTCTTGTCCCTTGGGGTTCTCCAGCCAATGAGGAGGCCAGCTGGCTTTGACGCTGGGTCTCTCCTTCAGCAGAGAGTAATACTCTCCCAGTTTAGGGTAGCGCTCTGCAGACAACCTACAGACCAGAAGGTAGAAGGCGTTTGAGCTGCGATCTCTGCAGACCGTCTCTTATTTCATGTTCCCGTCTCTGCCTCTCTTACCCAAATCTGAAGAGAGTGCCGACGGTCGGAAAGACGACCACGTCTGCCAGCGAGAAGGACGGCCCCGCCAGGTGAGAGTCGGGGCCCAGCTTGAAAGAAAGAAAAATGCAGCCAGTTTGAATGCATCGACGCATGTCGAGTCAGTTCACGTGTACCGCTCACTCACACACCTTCTGCAGGTAACCCTCCCACAGTTTGAGCTCAGTGGTCAGAGCCTCTTTGTTTCTCGTTAGAGCGGAGTCATGCCTCTCTCCTTCAGGGACAAACCAGTCATAGTAGATCACTGCATCTGGAAAAAAACAAAAAAGAAGCACATTAAGATTACACACACACACACACACACACACAATGATGTGGAAATAAGGAAAGGAAAGGACTGCAACAGGAGGAAGCTGGAGGATCGTCTCTAACAGAACAAAGAGAGGACTCAAAACCACCACGGGCCACAGCACAGTGGTGGGAGGCGGCCAGGCATGGGCCGATGAACTAAACCTGTTTTTCAACAGGTTTGATTCTGGTTTGAGAAACGGCAACTAAAATTTAACATGCAAACAAAATTACCTGATATTCCGTGACTTGGCCTTAAAAAAAAGAATTAAACTCTCCGACGTTCCCTGTCTGGAGAAGAGTTTTTCAAATTCCCTGACTTATGGGAATCCTGCGGGCCAATCGATCCACGGAAGATACCATCTACCTCGGCGCTTCACACTGCTCTCACCCACCTGGAAAACCCCAATACCTGCGTTAGGATGACTTCAGTTCAAACCTTTAACACCATCAACCCACAAACTGGCCAGCAGACTGCAGACACTCGGTCTACATACACATGTCTGTGGATCAAGGACTTTCTCATCCAGAGACTCGGTAATCACATCTCCCCCGCCGTCATCCTCGACACCCGTTCTCCTAAAGGTTGTGTCCTCAGCCGACTTCTCTATTCCCTCTTTACCAACGACCGCACTCCCACCTGCAGCTCCCACACTACCATAATGGCAGATGAGACGATCACTGTGGGCCTGACTACCAACAAGGACGTGACAAACTCCCCCAGAGTCATGACACACTGCTGCAGGGTCTGCCACTCGGGCTGCACTGCAGCGGGGAGGAAGGAGCTACAGCGAGCAGTGAGGACGCCTCGTTCGTCTCAGTTCGCCACTCCCGAAGGACATCTACTCGAGCCGTCGTCATAGACGGGCAGATACCAGGAGAAACTCCTCACACCCCGCTCACCTCCGCCCTGTCTGTCGACAAACTTTGATGTTCCTTACTGAGTTTTTCGTAGAACGTGACACCCTCGAACATGCGTTGGTACATCAGCGCCTGTTCCTCCGGGCTGTCTGGGCTCAGTTTGGTTCCCTGGGACTTGAACTCGCTCTATATTGAGAGAAAACACGCACACGGATGAGGATTTAGTGTTGGCATGTGTAAAACGGCTGGTGTTAATTGATATTATTAGTTGATGGATTAGGTCCCTCACCTCCAGGTAACAACAGGCTGCGTAGGACTCATTCACGACAGTGTCTCCGTGTTTGAAAGTTGGAAGCTGAAAAAGTTAAAGACAGATTATTGACAGGTTAACTTTTATTGGTGTTGTCATCATATATCATGTTTTAATGGTAATGATGCAGGGAGCCAATTAAAACCTGCTGTGCAGTAACTTACAGGGAATCTTATTTAACTTAATTATTTAATAATTATAAAATATTTTAATAAAACTCATTGTGTTAAAAAAAAAAAAAAACACTGTGTTAACAGTGTGTGGTTTGAAGGTTTTGAGGCTGTAAAACAATAAAAGCAGGTGTACTCTTTTTGCTTAAGGCAAACTCGTGCACCAAACTACATTTAAAACGGACACTTACTCGCATAATACATGACTTATAAATCACAAACTAAGATAGCAATGCAACACAGAAGCTTATTGTATACTTCGGCATGGTAATTTTTCATCTACTGTAGAAATTCTGTTTTTATTCGTTAGTTTACCTCCATGTGTGGCGCTGTAGTTAACCTGTAGGAAGATAGGCACTTAGCCAGCCTTTAGAGGAATTCCTGAAATATAAAGCTGCTTAATGAACGGAATGTAAACCGAATTAAACAGTCTATCCTTGCTATTTGATAAAAGCCTTCAACGAAGTTAAAGCAGCTCCGCTTATTATGCAGTATCAGAAATCATTAAATCTGAAATTTCTTGGCTGGGGTTTGGCGCTACCTACGTTGCAGAGCCGACGCCTGCATATCAGGTTAATGTACGTGAAGTTACTCAGGTTGGGATTTTTGAGGAGGTTTTTTTTTTTTAAATTATTTTTAACGTGAGTCATAGTGTGATTTTCTACAGACTAGTTTGATACCTGTCCCCTGGGATTAATATCCAACACTTCCTGCGACTTGTGCTCCATTTTCTCGAAGGAGAGCAGTTTCTGGTTGTAGCCCTGCAGGTTCTTCTCCTCCAGGGCGATCATCACCCTCCAACAGGGAGGAGAGCCGGAGCCCCACAGCAGAGTCATGTCCTTCGCCATGTTGTTGTTTTTTTTTTTTTAATAGAGTTAACAACAGCAAGAACCTCTTACCTTCGTCTACCACCGAAGACACTGAAGCGGATTGAGTATTTCTCTTGCAAAGGTTTATGGGTTTTTCAAGCTTTAATAAAAGCGCATATTGCCACCTACTGGGTGGAAGAAGAAACTACAACTACCAGAGTTCAAGTTTGGAGCGCTTCCCTGTTTCTCCTCTTCAGGGACAGAACATCCAATATAAATATGCGATTATGCATTATGTGATTTTCAGGGATTCTGATCGTTGTATGTCTCCACTCTGTGCTGGAAGTCACAAATGGACAATTCTTGAGTTGTCTATTTTTTCAGAACAAGGTAGTTCCAGTGTAACTGTCGGCATTGGGCTCTGCGGATGAAACAATGGTACATGTTTATGGAGAGCAATGTCATTTCTTAATGCAGCTAAGTGGGCCACTATAGGCCAATCTCAACTTGAATCTATCTAAGTAAGCGAGGGAGCACTCCTTTTTATTGTGTTCATGTAGCTACTTATCCTGTTATTTGGGGTGACTTAAACTTGGCAAAGTGAATTTGCGTGAGGAAATAAAATGTGAAACTAGAGGCCTGCAAAACCCTGTGACACATTCATACTCATACAACAATGGCAACAGAGCTGACGTGCAAAGTGCTTGCCTGCTATCTGGAGCAACGTGGGGTTCAATGTCTTGCCCAAGGACACTTCAGCATGTGGACAGGAGGAAACCACAGACTGAACCACCGACCTTACGGTTTGAGGGCAACTCGCTACAACACCTGAGCGACAGCCGCCCTATAAGATCACAATACCACTCCAAATACAATGGGACAAGATTCCTCCTGATCTCTACAGCAGAGCTTTCTCCTTCCAGTTGGATCATCATCATCCTCCAGCAGGTAGGAAAACTCTAAAAGTTCCACCTAAATGTGGGACCTATCAGATTTTGTGACCCACCCTGATATCTTACCATCATCCTGACCATCTCACTCTTCACGCCTAAACCTGACCAACACTTCAGGCCACAGAATTCAGGGTCGTGGTTTTAGATTCAGAACTTCGCTCTTTCTGCAATTTCTGTGGTTCTGAAGCCATATTGTTACCTATTAGATGGAAGAAGGAACCACAATTCCCCTTTCATCATTGCTTTACCTAAAAAAACAAGACAAATTTGACTGTTTTGTTGCTCCTGTGAGCCCATTTGAAAGAATTTACATGTAAAAAAATAAGAATTTAACAAGCAACATGTTTCAAAAATATTTATTTTTTATTAACTTCACAGTTAAACAAACCTACAGGCATACATGTACAATGATGTAGGCGATGCTTCTTGTGTCTCAGATGTCCTTCAGGATCTCATAGCCGTGTGGGCTGGGCGTCCAGTGCGGGGGCCAGCTGGTCTTAATGCTCGGCCTATCCTTCAGCAGGCTGTAATATTTGGCCAGTTTGGGGTAGCGGCCTGCAGACAGCCTAGAAAGGAAGACACAAGGTCACGATGAAAAAGCCCGACTGGGCTCTATTTTCCAGGAAGTACTGAACTGAGTTCCTCACCCGAAACGAAACGCATACGCAACGTTTGGGAAGACGATCACATCAGCTAAGGAGAAGGCCCCCCCCGCCAGGTACGAGCCCGCAGCCACCTTAGAGAAAATAAAGGAAGCACCGCTGTGAAGACTGTGTGTCTGTGGCTGTGTGTGTGTTCGTGTGGTGTTCATACCTTCTGCAGGTAACCCTCCCACAGCTGGAGCTCCGTGGTCAGAGCGTCTCTGGTTCTCTTCACAGCCAAGTCGTGTCTCTCTCCTTCGGGGACAAACCAGTCGTAGTAGATCACTGAATCTGAGGCAGGACGTACAACGTAAACATCCCTGCACGGTGTGATGGTCTCCTGTCTGTTACCTCTCTACGCTCTGTGCTGGTGTTCGAGTGACTCACTGAGTACATCAGTGAGGTTGACTCCCTCCATCAAGCGTTGGTACATCAGTGCTTGTTCTGCAGGACCGTCAGGAGTCAGCTTGTTGCCCTGAGACTTGAACTGATTCTGTCCCAGCAGAGAGAAAGAAAAGATCAGACACAATATCCTGGATGATATTCAACGTGTTTCATATATATCTATATCTATATATCTATATAGATATAGATATATATATATGTATTTTGTTTTTGCTGTTCACCTCCAGGTATAAACATGCTGCACTGGACTCATTCAGTGTGTTGTCTCCATGTTTGAACGCAGGGACCTGCCAGGAAGAAAATGTGATAATTAAATTATAATGAGAAGGCAGGACGTCTGGCGGGTCCTTGTGCAGTACACTTTGTGCCACAAGTGCGTCATTATATAAAGGGCAACTTCTATAATGATGATATTGCATATGTTTTTTACTGTTTTTTAATTTTTTTACAGTAATTATTAAAACATTTAAGAAAAGAAAAACCTATATTAAGAATTTTTCTTTTTAAACTTTACTAAGTTTAATAATGACTGGAGGTGTTAGAGATGCCAGCAAAAAGACCAATCAGCCGTGTCATGCACCTGTTGTGCCGCAGTGAATCATGGGAAAACCGGCAGGCACATTAAATTACTGTATATATGTGCTAGATTTCTATAAAAGTACAAGAAATGACTATAAATATAAAATAAATGACTGTAAATTTGTACCACTTCACAATAAATGTATAATATATTACTATAAGTGAGAATCACATGTGCAATAAATAGCTATAAATCCTATGTTTAGGGGTTTTAGCTATAATGTTTGTTAGATGGTGACTGTGGAGATATTTCATATCTACTGTATATACATGTTAGGATTGATAACATTATGCGTAATATTATAGGAGCTTATGAGCAGTCTCAGCAAAACGTATCAGTATATATTTCCACTGTGTTGCAACACTACACGCGTGATTGCGAAAAACTGACAACGTAAGCACAATACTGCTATTTCACAAGTAAACTCTGTTTGACCGGATGACACGAATGGTGTGTTGCTTAGAGCAAAGCTAAAAGCAGCCTGCATGCATGCGCTCTGTACTTATCAATGGACTATTATCTATTCTAGGAGTGAATAATAGTTGTTTTGTGTAATGAATTGATATCTCAACAGTAAGTGATTGTTAAATGTGTGGACATATGTCCAGCTGACATCCATGTATGGACCTATGTTTAGTCAGCTGACACGCAACTATTGCAGCCAAGGTAGTGGCGTGACTGATTCCGAAAAGTACGTCCCATCCCACGTTTATGTGAAGTGAGTGTATAAATATTGTACTCTTTTCCGTAAGAAGCTGAAGAACTTTGCAGTCCAGCAAACGGTGCACTTCTTCCCGTGCTGCATGTCCGATAAAGAATTCGGATGAATTGATCTTCGACTCCAACATCATCTGTGACCAGTCTGTTCACAGAAAATCTACCACTTGACCAAATTACCTGTAAATGCACTCTGGGTGTTACAATTTATTTGGCCACTAAAAGGCGTCCTTTCCCTTCCCTATTGGACTAAAAGCAACAATTTCCTGTCTAATTGGATGATTTGAGGGGTTTAGAGTATTGTTTTGTTTTTTTGCATGTGTAAATATTTTTGGTTATATTTTCTTAGTTTATTAGAGAAGAATAAGTTTAAAGTGCATGTCAGTCTGAAGGGTTAGAATTACACTCCCTCATTCTGCTTGTGGTCAACTAATAAAGGATTGGCTACTTCAGCCTTTTGCCCATTTCTCTTTTAGTAGGAATCAGATCTTCAACGCTCATCCTAACTTACATTAGTAGAACAAGTAACTAGAATCTGAATATCTGCAACTAACAAGGAATAAAAATGTGTCGGTATTGACCATGGTTGTACATTTTACTGGGATTACGTGCGTGCTGCGACGCCTACCTGTCCTCTGGGGTTGATTTCCAGGACTTCCTGAGATTTGTGCTCCATTTTCTCGAAGGACAGCAGCTTGTGTTTGTATCCGTGCAGCTTCTTCTCCTCCAGAGCGATCATGACGCGCCAACACGGAGCGGATCCGGCGGCCCACAGCAGGCTCATCGACTTGGCCATGGTCGCACCGTGCTTCAGACACAATCCTGAGGTCAACAGGTGGAACAGCGATCTGCACAATCACTGCACAGTGAGCAGCAGTCGAGCACTTTATGGCACCTCATTAATCCAAAGGTCGGTCGGCAGAACCTCCCGAGTCAAAACGGGAATCGCAGGTGAAACGAGTAATGACGTGAACTTTTTCCACTCAGAGGGTTTTGTGGTTTTATTGCAGAACGTGTATACACAGCATTTCAAGTGAAAGTGTTGTATTTATGCAGTGATGTTTTCCCTGTCCCTGCTGACCTGTTCAAGTCCATACGAAGTACAACGAGACCACAGAGCTCAAATCAAACGTCCCCTTCTCTCAGCAAGGAGCAACAACTCAAAAACAAAATATTTCTGCTATCTCTCAAGAATCTTCTCTTTTAATTACAATTCACAAAAAAAAAGAAAAAAAAAAAAGCCTCTTTTGATCTTTTTCTCTCAGACTATAATACAAGTTTCTACAGAAATTACAAAAATAATACAAGAACCGCACTAAACATGCACACTGTAGAGTTACAGTATTCAGGACCTGGCAGCTGACGAGGGCATTTACACGTTTGATGCAGAAATCTCTGCAAGTCCTTCAAAATAAGATTATTAATATTAAAAAAAAACCAACTCCATATCTTTTTTTTATCTTTTTACACTTTACAAACAGTACCTCTGAGATAAAAATGTATATTTTTTTTCTGTGTCGTTCATTTCAGCATGACAGACTGTTAAAGTTGATAGTTAAGGTGCGAGATGTCAGAGCTTTGCAAATAAATACTGAGAACGTTTACTGTATTCAGCACTCGGCAGACCTGTGAGTGTGACATGTGGGAGTCATCTGAGAAGTAGGAGGTGAATACGAAGAGAGAGAGAGAGAGAGATGGGAAGAAGGTACAGCACTGTCCCTTTAAAATGAAAGGCACTCATCAGATTGAAAACCTTTCACGTTCCTACAAAACACACGTGCCACATGTGCAGCTGCAGAAGCAAAACGCCTGCATGTTCACGTAGGACGGTTCTTATTAAACATCTGTTCGTGTGATCTCTTGGGATCCTTTAAAACTCTACAAGAACAAATTAAAATTCCTCTTAATCTTCATTCACAGCTTTGATAAATTAAAAATGGTGAAGTCACAGCAAATTATCCCTTTGGACTGATGCAACATTTCAAATATGTTTAGATAAATAAAAAGCGGCAGCGTCACTGAATTCGATTTTTCTTTTCCTAGCCAAATTGAATACATCAGTCTCTGTGTGACAAATACTCCACTGTTTCTTCTGGAAGATTTTTTGTTGTTGTTGTACTGAATACAAAAAAAAAAAAAGAAATAAAAAAAACACTGCCGTGGCTGCAGCTTCTTCACTCAGAAACATTAGGCAAGTTTAGCAGCTGGCAAAAACCTTAAAAGGGCGGGGCTTGTGGCGGGTGGAACGCAGCTCCAGATTGTGGCGAAGGCTGACGGAGACGTCAGATTCACGGCTGTGTTTCCACGGCAGTGAGGACGGGTGAGAGGCGGACGATCACATCGGAGCGTCTGGAGAATCAGTCAGCCCCAAAGCGACAGCTTCCTCCGGTGTCAGCCCGTTTTTCAGAGTCCGCCTCACTGTGACGAGAGATGAGAGTTATGGAACGGTCATTCGCTGTTCGACATACCGACCGTATGAGTTCATAACATACTGAAATGTCCTCGTTCATACTAAAAGCTGTTCTGCAGTCAGAACTGTCCAACACACACCTGTCAGTTCTACTATACAATAGGACAAATCATAGTTTGATAATGGACGTACAACATATGAAGAATTGTCTCTGCTGTTTGGCTTTGCATCGAAATCCATTTTTAATTCATGCATGTTCAACGAAACGCAGTCAGTCAAATATTAGAAGTTAAGCGTCTTTGAGATGAACAGTTAACGGTTCTAATTCACCATGTTTGTTTTTTGTGTCACCATCATCCAAACTGAGGTGCATCGCAAGTGAAAACTTAAAAATGTCTTTTTTTTTTTTCTTGCTGTCTTCGTCATGTTTCCAGTTTGAACAAACTACAAACTCAAAGCCTAAAATCAGTAAATAAAATAGTTTTGGGATAGATGTGAAGGCTCTGTTGGGTCGTACATGATTTGCGGTTGGCCCTGGACCTCCTCCTCTCTCGGGGCTGGGCTCTGGTTCCGGGTCCCTGAGTGGCCGACCTCACGATGCGCTCCATGATTTCATCTGCGGCGTCGTCTCCGCAGATCTGCGTGTCGTCTACGGGTGGCGTCCACGCCTGCATACTGCGACCTGCACCAGCAGGCGACAAACGTTCATACATGAGCAAACTAAACCCTTTCAGGTGAACTAACTCCTGTCTGGCACTTCCTGTCGTCCTCACCTCCTCGTCCAGGTCGTGATCTGGTCCGCGTCCGCAGGCCCGGCACCACGCCGCCCTCCTTGTCGCCGCTGCCGCTGCCGGTCCTCAGCACCGCTTTCATGTGCTCGTGCTCCGCAGCGTCTTCGGTGTGGCCCAGACCCTGAGGCTGCTCGCTCTCCTGGCTGCCACTGGGGGCGCTGTTGCTGCTGCTCGAGCCGTACCGACCGCACTGCGTGAAGAGACAGAACGGAAGACGATCAGAATCAGGCAGCTTGAGTTGGATGTATTTTGGACTCAAACACACCAAAGTTGAAGCATCAAGAAAAAACACCTGTGAAGATTAAAGTGCATTTAATGATTGATTCACTCAGATGTTAAGTGAAAACTGAGGAAAAGTAATCTAGTTGCAGTTAATGGATTCATGCACATGCACACGCACACACACACACACACACGCACACACACACACACACACACACGCACGCACGCACGCGCGCGCGCGCGCGCAGGCAGACTGGCACACAGGCTGATACCTCGCCCTCCTCTTCATCATCAGACTACAGGAGAAATAAAGAGTGAAAGTCAAAGAACAGATCAAAGAAAATGAAGGAAAACAAATAAAGAAAGAGAGAGCACAGTTGGAGGTGTTTGTGTGAGAGGTTGTGTGTGTGTGTGATGCTCACAGGAGCGTTCACGTCCATGATCATCTTTCCTCGGGTCTTGTTGCGTTCGCGATGGTCGGCTCGCTTCTGTTTCTGCTGCAGCACGCGGTCTCGGGTGGTTCGGTACTCCAGAGCAAACTCGCTGAGGATTTTACTGAACCTGTGGACGCTGACCTCTCTCACGCTGTAGGCCGGGTGACCGAGGAACAACAGGAAGGAGTGGAACCTGGGAGGAAGACGACGTAATCGGTAATCTTTTATCGCTTTTTAAAAAAAAATATTTATCACTTTTTTACATTCATATTTGACTATTTTACAATAATGCTGTGTGGTAAAATGGACGAATCAAACTAAAAATAACAGCGAAGTACCTGTTGATGATCCTGCGGTGAACGATCTTGAGGATGATGATTCTTTCGGCACAGTCTTTGAGGAAGTCAGACATCTTCTGCTTCAGCTGGGGCTTCATCTCGTGCTTGGCGATCACCTTCAGGTGGTCCCATGAGGCTTTGCAGCGCCGCTCCATCTGACACAGGTTCTCCTGCAGCTGGTCAAAGTCCACCTGATGGAAAAGATGGTGATACAACCAAATGACCAAAATGACTACAAAAAGGTTTAATGGAAACTTCTTAGAAATAACTTAATGTGACTGTAGGAGTTCTAGTTTTCATTTTTTGAAACAATTTCAGGTATTTTGACTCATGTAATACTGAGAGCTCATTAAACTCAACAAGTCATATTTTTAAAGGTCCCATATTATGTAACTTCAGATATCCATTTCATTTCTCTGGATTATAAAGCAGGACTAGGTGCTGTATAAACACTGTGAAAGTGTCAAAACACTCACATGCACACACAGCCCGTATTCAGCGACTGTGCTGTTTGGACTGCAAACTAAACACCATAAAAGTGTGAAATATGGGAGCTTTAAAGAAGCACGATTGGCTGATGAGACTTTCCTACATGTGTTGTTTGAATGTTTAAACGCCACAGAGACTTTAAAACCTGCTGAGTGTTATTAAAACAACAAATTAAGAGCGAGCTAATAGCAAACAAACGAATTAACAAACAAAAAAACTCAAAACTCAAAACCACAGCGTAAGTTAGCAGACGCTTCAGTCCCTGTCTCCTTAGGGACAGGGACTGAAGAGTCCATCTTTTCCCAGTAACTTAGAACACAATTAATATTCCAGAAAAAAATAAATTGACATGATCCCTGGGTGAAGCCTGATGATATTATGGTATATTAACTGAAGTGGCTCCAACTACTTTTCCACCTGAGTAAAAACCTTTTTTAAGTCCAGTGAGCTTAACTCAGGTTTTCCACTCGATGCATCTTCTGCGGATGAAAAGTATCAACGTACACGAGCTTTCCGATAGTGAACGTACTTTTGCAGAGCGCGTGATGGCTCCTATCTCGGAGTAAAGGTCGGTGCTCTGAGGGAAGTTCTCCACCACGACAGAGCAGGCGTGATGGAGCAGAGACTGCTTGTGGACCGTGTCCTTCACCTCAGGAACCTTCTCCAAATACGTCAGCTCGAAGCCTTTAGCCTGGACACGCAAACATAAACACAAATAAATCACATTTTATATATATTCTTTTTTAAGCATTCCAATGTGATAAGAAACTTAAAAAGAAATGGTTTTCACATACATTTGTTTCAACAAGCAAATAAGCTGAGATTGAACACAGCATACGTTTGGAGTATCATCATTAGGTACGTTTGCTCTGATGTCATTTCTAATCTATAAATTACAAGCCTGGACAGTTTACACTCCATTAAAACCACCGACTGTCTCCACAACTTCTCTAAACCACTGCGACAAACGGAGGAAGCTTGCGATCATGTCCCACTACGATGACGTGGACCTGTCGTGACTCACGTTGCTGCTATTGAGGAAGTTTCCGATGGAGAGCAGCGTGGAGAGGATGTAGCGCAGAGTTTTGTTCTTCTCCAGCTGCTCCATACCTTCCTTCAGATCCTGCAGTGGCTCGGCTACTTCCTGGGAGGAGGGAAACACACATACATCATTACTTGAGTTAATTAAGGCCCGTGAAAACGTGTGTTTCATTAGTTGTGTAAGCGGAGAACAGGTGCACGTCGCCTCCCACCACAAGTCATCTGCTGTTGTTCGAGGTCATGAGAGGTTGTTTCGAAGCTGCTGCTGCTGCTTTGGTCAAGTCTCCGCCGTCAAACGTGCTTCTGATTACGTGGACCTTTTGTTGTGTTTGTGTGCCTGCACGGTATGTTGCCCTCCATTAAAACCGTCCCGCGGAGGCGAGTCGGGAGCGTCGCTCCGCCGAACGTGCGTGAATCGTGTCTTACACGGAGAGATTAAAGACAACTGCATCCTGCTGGAGGCCATAAAACATTTGCAGGATGGCAAACGGAGGGGCAGCGTGTTTCTCATTCTCGGTGTTTTGGCTTTGAACTTCTCCTGCTGGTTGCATTCTTCGCTCCAGTAAAACATGGTGTGCCAGAAGAAGAAGGAGGAGGAAGGTGAGGTGAGGTGCTGCTAATAAGCGTGCATATTTTGTTCTGATGTTATGATGTAACTATGTTGATGTTTTGCGGATGTTGTTTGTACTAAAGGGATGTTGATACTTACTGACACGGCTATAAGACACACATGCTGTGCACATTGACTCCAACCTTCATTTAGCTGCGTCTGTTTCTGCTTTAATAAAACCACTTTCACTTGCTAATTTCCTCCTCTACATACTTATGAAAAGCACACACCACTTTAACTCAAACTTCTACACTTTTATCGAACACTTTTAGCGGTTAAAAGTACTGTGACACGTTTAATCCTATGAACCTGAGCCTATTTTCAGGGTAATTTCACTACCTTCACTTTTAAGTTCATATCTTGGTCATTGTTGGGGCTAACAATTCATGCTATATCTTGTTTAATTTAATAATACTAAGAGATTTTATATTTGAGCTTTTATATCAAGGGAAGACAAACATTTTTATGTTTTTACATGTCTCTCATCATAAAATATAGTCAGTAGAGATATCTCTTTATAATTGTGTCGAGGAGATTGTCTAGAATCTGAAAATATATGAAACCATGTTTGTGGTAAACTATGACTCAGCAATTTGAAAAAAATAGGTGCTTAGTGCCTGATGGAAAATAAAGGTCATGAATGACTCCGGGTGGCCAGGGGCCCGAACCAGGAACTCACACTCGGAGCATACAGCCCTGTGATATGTGCTGATAACTCAGCTGTAGTGTAAGCCCACAAATACATTGTTTATTTATTTGTTTGTTATTCAGACAAAGTGGGATGTAATGTCAGAAGGCAGTACAGAGGTCAACTGTGATTTTAAAACCAGATTAGCTTAAAAAAAAAAAAAAAAAAAGCTTTGTCGTACAGAGAAACAACAGGTATTATCAGAAAGGGTGAATTCTGTTGTTTAATTTTGCTATGCGGTACGTTGTGAAGCGTTCGGGACTTTGGGAGAAATTCAGCGGAGGTGGAGATGGACGCAGCACTTCAGGCAGAGTGTAACGACGGTGCAATTTCAAAGTTGAATTTCTCTGCAATGCATCGTCACACAAACGAGGCACTGACATGCAGTTTCATAGGATGTGTGCTGCATCTCTCTGTGGTGAATACTCACTGCGCTACTCAACTGAGAACAACGGGTGGAGTTAAACCGACCTTCTCTGTTGCCTCGTAGTCCATCTTGAAGGCCCACAGCTGGAGTCGGGCAGAGAGCTCACTGATGGAGGACAGAGTGAGGAGGAACTGCTCTGCGGAGCCCAGCGGGACGTCGGGGTTGGCCAGCTGCGCCTCCTGGATCTTCTGCTTCTCTTCCTCTGTCGGGATCATCGTCAGGATTTTCTGAGAGGAGAAGACGGAGCAGTACATCGGTGATACTGTAGGCGTGAGAAAGGATTCTTCACTTCTGATTGGCCACCGTCTGAATCTCTCACCTCTATGCCCTCCTTGTTGAGCGCGTACTCGTCGAAGTTGAGGATGGCCGTCTTGATGGTGCGAGGCGGAGGCAGCACCGTCAGGCCGATGTTGATGGCGTTACTTCTCTTCGAATCCAAAACAATGATCTCCTGACGTTTGCCGTCGGCCGCCGTTTTCTAGGACACAAAAACACAGAGAGGGTCAGTGCTGGATCTCCCTCCCCCACCTCCCCCTTCCCGTCTCCTTTCCCCGTTTGGTCTCCTTTATGGGCTTGTCAGGATTAGAGAGCTCGTCGCTCAGGTTACATTAGCTGCAGCTGTGTGAACTATATGTGGTAGGGGGAGCAAGAAATAGCATTACAGGTTGGTATACACTGTATGTGTTTATGTGGGTGTTTGCATTAGTCTGTAGACACACTCTCACTGTATGTGCGCAGATGACCTCACCAGCACTCGAGGCCATTATGAACTCTTAAAGGAAGGAAGTCATAATCTGTCACCACATTACAGTGTAACAGAGTAGGTGCTAAGACCTTGTTACTGCCACTTAGAAATCATACACTCACCATATGGAGACCAGTGGACTCACACCACAGTGCAACTCTGCCTCTACTGAGCTGTTTCATGTTACAGTTCACGATACACAAGTGTTAGAATTGGTTTGAAGCTTGCGGTCTGTAATAGTTAACATCTAAATTACGTATCTAATTAAGGTAATAAAACCTAAAGAAGGGAACAAAGAAGAGTCTGCAAAAAGAAGTCGTAGAAACATCATAACGTTCGCTTTGCCCTCTGATGTCTTCGGTGCACTGGTGGTCCTTGAAACCGTTGATTTTTTTTCTTAACCGAGAGCTTTCCATGAGCTGTTTCAATACTATAGCCGCAGACCACCATCATACTGTCACATTAGCCGAGCCAAAGCGAAGTGAACTACCAACAGGTTCGCCTCCAATAGAAAGCAGCAGCTCAGGAGTTCAAAGTGTGAGAGGCCTGGCTTCAGCTCCCCGTCTTTGCAGACCACAGCTTCCTCATTTAAAAGGCTTTTTTGAGAATTGCAAAGGATTCCAAACTCCCCTGTTTGATCAGGATCAAAACACACACGACCTCTCTTAACCCTTTAAACGTCGGCTTTCAGGTGCTGCAGATAATCCACACAAAACGTTTAAGACTTCTTGGCTAGCAAGGTGTCTGGGATGATGTGGCAGCCGTTAAACTAAGAATGCCAAAAGGACAAAATAAAAGAGTACATGACACCTGCCATACGTGAGGAGTTTACATCATGAGCTGAAAAAACTGTAAAGTATATTACATATATAATGTAGTGCAGGCAAATTGAACTTCCAGCCCGGATACCGGCTGTTTAAATTTTTCATTGGCCCGGAAGCGGTTGCCTGTAAATGAGTCTGAGTGAGTAATAAATAAAGTATGGTATAAATCTCTAAACTACTTTGAGACTTGAACCATAGACACAAAAGGATGTAAGTAATTAGGAGTGGGTAACCTTGGCGACAGGATAGCTTGAAGAGGAGGTGGATTTGTCGTGTGATTGACAGCTAAAGGATTACACGCTCTCCTGCCATTTGCTGAGTCAGGCCTCACAGAGAAACTTGTGTTTGCGAAGCTAAAAACGAGCTTCAAAATGTCTGAAAGCCAAAGTTCATTGTAAAATATCATCAATTAAAGATTGAATGGAGTGACGAGTATTTATTTATTTTGCCAGCTCCAGCAAGTAATGTGTTTTTTGTGCAACATACTGTAAGAGCTATTCATTTACAAAGTATTCTGTGTATCGTGTGTTGGGACTAATGGCTGAAGTTGAGATAAACATCCAGTATCACAGTGAAAACTATGAACTGGAGTCCCAAACCTCTCTGAGCCCTTTTTAGTTATTTACCTTTGTAACTGGTATTTCCTTCGACTTGGTCTCAAACAGATGTTCCAGTTTGGCCGTGTCCAGCTTCACTGATTCCAGTTTGGTCCAGATTGAGTCTCCACTGCGCTTGTTAGCCTGGTACTGGCAGTCTGTCGGACGCACCTGATCACAAACAGAACAACAACAGGTTAGCGTTAGGTGGAGACATGTGTTGGACTCCCATTTCCTACAATAAAAACAGGTAAATGAGAGACTGTGAACACAACGAACCACAAAAAAGAGCAGCATCAGGAACATGTTGAGTGACTCATTGTTTCTGATGACTCCCTAATCTTAACTAGCTGATGGAAACATGCTGCCATTACATGGTTTTTGTTTTGTTTTTGTTTTTTAACTCTGCAGGATCTTCTGCACAAATAAATACATAAGTTGAATAATTCTGGAAACAAAAACATCAGTAACAGATCATATTTCCTGTCGAGAAACTGAAAGTCTGAATTTTTAGCTGCTACAAATTAATGGTTTATAATATGAAATCATTCACCGTGATTAGAAAAGATTGAATGCTAATTGACTGAATGACTGCTTGAATGACTAATTCAAGTTCTAACTACAGTTATCGCTTTCTGGATGAATGTCGTGTAAAATCTGACGAGCCTTAATAATAATTAATTAAATATTAATTAATAATATTTTACTAAAAATAGTATTTGTTTCGACCCACCTCGCTCCAGAAGAGTCTGATCGTCTTCTTCTTTTTGTTGAAGAGCGGCGGCTCTGGGGGAGGAGGCCCCGGAATCAGAGCGCTAAAGGAAGGAGGAGGCGGAGGCCTCATGATGCCAAGTAAGGGAGGGGGTGGGGGGCAGCAGCCCGGCATGGGCGGGGGCGGTGGGAAGCGGTGGATGAAGGGCGGAGGAGGCGGCGGGGGCGGCAGGTCGCTGCATCCCCCCATCAACACGGCGTCCAGAATGTCCTTGTCGTCGGCCTCCGTCAGGTCGGTGAAGTTGATGTCCCCAATGCGCAGTTCTCGAGGGCTGGCCAGCAGCTGGTCCCAGATGGTGTCAGATTCCTTTTTGGGTGCAGGTGGTGGTGGTGGAGGAGGAGGAGGAGGAGGGGGAGGTGGGGCCTCGCTGGCTGGGCTGTCCAGGTGAGGCTGGGCCGAGCCGAGGTCCTTGATCAGGTCTCCGAACCGCTCGGCGAACGCGCGGATGGTTCGGCGAGTCTCCAACTTCTCGTCCTTGTTGTCGCTCTCCTGGTCCTCCTCTGGCTGTCCATTGGCGTCCTGCTGCGTCTCCTTATCCTCCCCCTCTCCTTTCTCTTCCTCCTTCTCCACATCCCCTTCCTCCTCCTTCTCCTCATCAGTGGGCTTCTTGTTCTGGGAGTACAACATGTCCAGCATGAAGAGTTTGCTGTTGAGGAGTTTGTTGCACTTCTCATTCACCTCGGCCTCCTTAAAGCCTGAGAAAGAGTGTGACGGGGTACAGAAGAGGAAAAATAATGTGAGACAGCTCTTAAACTGGGACTCGTACATGGTGCAGTAAAATCGACCCACCATTCTCGTTGCTCGCCCTCTCTTCTCTCTCCAGGGTGCTGCTGGCTGAGGAGATGCTGGAGGCCGAGCAGTTGTCCTTCTCGTTCACTTCCTCATTCTGTCGCTCCTTGTCGCTCAGGATGCCGCTGTCTTCCTCCGCCTCCTCCCTCTCCTCCTCCTTTTCCTCCTCCCTCTCCTCCTCCCTCTCCTCCTCCTCCTTCTCCTCCTCCTTCTCCTCCTCCTTCTTCTCCTCCTCCTCCTCCTCCTTCGGCTCCTGCTCTGGTTCCTCGACTTCTTCTTCCTTCTCTGCTGCCACTTCCTCCTGCACTTCCTCTTCTTTCTGCTCTTCCTCCTCCTCTTCTACCTCCTCCTCAGCAGGGACTTTTGCCTCTTTTTCCTCAGTTTCTATGCTGGCGCTGGAGTCATCAGCTTCTCCTGTGACAAAAAAAAGTGTTATTTACCCTCTCTTGTGCCCTGATTTAGCTCCCGTGGGAGCTACAGTCACTCACACAGAAACACACTGTCACGTATAAGAGTTGTCTGTGATGAAACACTGTTTGAAACACGTGAAATTTCTCTTTAAATATTAAAGATATCTCTGTATTAGGCCGCGTACGGGACACCTCTGTATAAACACACACACACACACACACACACACACACACACACACACACACACACACACACACACACACACACACACACACACACACACACACACACACACACACACACACACACACACACACACACACACACAATACACACTGGCAAGACAAACAAAAAAACCCCTCTTAATGTAAACAATATGGCAGGTACACAAAGCCAGGTTGTCGCAGGCCCAGGATATGAACAGGAAATGAAGAATTAAGTTCCTGTTTACATCAAAACACACATGTACACACGTACACATACGTAACTCAGCAGTACAGTCGCTGCAGTGATGCAGGCGGGGTTAGAATAACACCACACTGTGAGGCCTCATACACTCGCCCCCTTTAAGCTACAGTACGTGAGATCGTAGCCGCGCATGCACTCCAAAACAAGGCTGTTTTCTTGCGCAAGATGTTTTGGCATCACACTTTCTTAAAACGGTCTTTCAAAAACCCCGTTGACCCTTTCACCTACACCCTCCCCGACGGTGTCCCCTCCTTTCCTCTCTCTATTTTCCACAATCTGTCCTCCTTCTCCTTCTCATGCTCACACGACTGCATGCTAATTTAAACGGCGAGCGGCGAAGTGAAAGAATTTCAGGTTAAGAGTGATTGCTTCGGGGCGCACTGGTGGGAATTGAACTGACGGCCTTCTGGTTTTAATTATAACTCTCTAAAATATTAACCAGCAGAATTCAAAGTCGCTTGAACTGAGAAGTTATGAAGTTATGTAAAAGTTATGATCCTCAAGATTTTTATGAAGTTGAACCTCAGTTTTGATGCTATTTATGGTCTTTTTTGGGAAATATTCATTCATGATCTCTTACACAGTGTTTTGTTTCTGCACTGGATTCACATGCACAAAGGATTCGAGAAAAATCTATCGTATCTCTTTATAAATTAATCTCATTGATGTAAAAACATACAAAATGTATTTAAACCAAAAATCTTGGTCAGTTTTGGCATTTCACACCAGCAGATCAGTTTGAAACACTGCTGAAAGTAATGAAATAAGACGGAGTAGCCACAGTGACACCGCTCATTGCCCGGCCGTTGTCTCCAACTGTCCACTGAAACTCCTCACAGCATGTGCAACATGAAATCAGTGAGTTGTTTCAGGTTTGTTTCTTTGTAGTAGATCACTGAGTTCTTGCTGCCATTCATTAATCTGCTGCTTAATCAACCAGAACTGAAATCCACAAGTTCTCCTCCACTCAAAAATTAGTTTGTTACTTCTCTTGGATGTTTGATCTCCAGTGTACAGAGTGATTTAAGAACACAGTTTGACACTAGAAGGCTGTGAAGTATGAACAGTATCAGCAGAATAAAGTGTAGCAGCAGTAGCAGCACTAGTAATGCTGCATACTGTTGTATGTTATATTATAAGAACAATCGGGTACCAATTGGCCACAGCTTTTTCATTAAACCCTTTGAAAAATTAGAGCTGATGTCATCTAAACAATTTTCTCAGTTTGTCAATAACGCACATTCCCACTTCATCAAATGTCGTTCCCAGTTTTCCTACCAGTCTCAGAGGCCGTGTAAGGAGTGGCGGGGGTCTCCGCTTCAAGATCAGCCTCTGCGTCCTCCTGGGAGGCGAAGGAGGACGGGGTGCTGCTGCGCGACGATGAGGGCCAGGCCTCAGAGGGTTCAAAGGTCAGGTTGAGGTCAGGGCGAGTCCTTGGCACCCGGACGCGGTCCCTCTCGTACTCCTCCGCCGCCAGACGCTCCACGTTCTTATACCTGAAGGAGAATCAGCCGGAGGGAGGATGAGGATAGAAGAGGTTAAAAAAAAAAAAAAAGAGTCTGAAACAAAGCAGCTTCTGTCTTCTGAGCAGCGCTCGTCTCGGTGCTGGTCTTTGCCAAATTGCCCAAAACTAAACCACTCGTCACCGCTCTTTGGCAAGACACCTGAATTCATTAAAAAGTCCCAATTTACAATGTTTACCTTCAAAACTCGACTCCTTTTCTCCTCTACAGCTGCCACGCCTCTTTACCTCTTCACATTATAATCCCACCTCACTCCTCTACCTCGCCTCATTAATGGTCCACAAAGCATTCACTGCATTCATCACCCGGTTCCCTCGCTCTCCTCTCCTCTCCAACTCTCAGCCTTCAGCCCAAATATGCAACCAGAGGGAGTTTGAAGAAGAGGAGACAGTGTTAGGGAGGACGACAGGAGAGGAGAACAGGAGAGATGGGGTGAAGTTAATGTTAGTTGGGCTGCTGAAAGGACAAACATCAGAAGTGAATCAGAGTAAACCTGTTCAAGATGTGCCTTGATCAGCTCTCCTCCCTCGTCCATTCCTCCTCTCAGTCTTCCTCTTCTCTTTCTCCCTTCTCCCATTCAACCTCCCGGCCCAGCCAGGGATTTAGGGCAATGAGTCAACCCCTTCTCTCTCTCTCTCTCTCTCTCTCTCTCTCTCTCTGTCTCTCTCTGTCTCTGTCTCTCTCTCACTCTTTCTCTCTCACTCTTTCTCTCTCTCTCTCTCTCTCTCTCTCTCTCTCTCTCTCTCTCTCTCTCTCTCTCTCTCTCTCTCTCTCTCTCTCTCTCTCTCTAACCCCTCCTCTTTCCCACCGTGCCTTGAATGTGTGCAGCTTCTGTTCAGAGTTCATTAGCATCCGGCCACTTCAGAGGCCTGAAGAAACTCGATCCTGATTCATGTGTGTGTTGGTGTGAATGTGCATGCGGTTAAGAGTGAAATTGAGCGAGCGAGCGGATTTTCTGCTTGAACCTGGATCGAACCTTCAGACAAACTGCAGGTCCTCACACACTTAGAAATAAAAGGCGCTGAGTGACAGTTAGCAAAACACGATAACCTGCCAGCCTGCTGCTGAGAGCACTGTTTATGTCCATAAATCAAACTGCACACAATATGTGCCTTAGCTATAGCTGACCAACACAAGGTAATACCTAATTACAGCAGTGGTGGAAGCAGGTTCACTGTATTTAAAATATACACCGTCAAGGATTTATGGGGATATATTGGCAAAAAAGGAATATAATATTCATGATTATGTAGTGTTTCCCTACGTTTGCGGAAGACTGAGAGATTTGGTGATCATCCGCTGTCCCGAGACAATTTTAAGTTTTCCTCACCAAAATATGCAATTTTAACATCGTTTTTTTAGCATTATTATTACCATATCTGTGTAATATTTTCAAAAAATGTTGAATCGTAAGGGCAAATATTAAACATCCAGAAAGCTGAAATGCAAAACTTGCTGAAAAAGTGCTCTGGAGAACAACTACAACCATCAGGTCTGCGAAGGGCATTAATTATGTTTTTATACCCTCCACAATTATTTTACATTTTTCTGCTGAAGTGGTGTCCAGAATAGCATAAGAGCTGCACCTGAGCTTAATAACGGGAGGGAAAACCCTGTTATGTTTTCATAAGTATACAACACCTGAAACGCAGACTCGTTATGTATTCATTACTTTAGAGTGAGCCCTGAATATCTAGATAGGGAGCGGGTCCTCTTGGAAGGGGAGGGTGAGATTAAAGGTGTTCAGTTGGTAGCAATCTGCAATCTCAACTCTAGATGCCACTAAATCCTACAAACTGCTCCTTTACCAACACGTTTCTTTAGTATTTCTGATTCACTTCATACTTTATTCTACTCTCCTACATTCCAAGGAAAATACTGCATTTACTCAACTGCAGCACATTTAATTTTCCTCTTCAGTGATTTACAAACAAAACAGTCAGATTATAAAACATGTTTCTGTGTCTTAGATTAAAACACTCAAACACCATATAAAATAATTGAAATCACAAGCAAGAAAAACTGTAAAATGCCACTTATACAATATATAATATACTAAATTATAGGAAATGCAAAGGGCATTTTGCTGCTTTATTAGTACCTTTGCTTTTAAAGCATTAATTTAATTTTGATAATAATACTTATGTACTGTTGCTTGTCACATATTGCTACTTTATAAAGCAAAAAAGACCTGAATAGTTTGTGGACTTCCATCCTGAGCTTTGAGCGAACTTCTAAGGCTGATGATATGCTAAAATGTTTAGCAGGTAAATTGTTTACCATTTTCACCATCTCACTTTTGCTGATCAGAATGCTAATATATTTGTTGTGCGTTTTGTTTCAAGGATTTACTGAACCAAATTCCCGTTTTCATTTTCAATTTCAATTTCCAAGTCTGGTTTCAGTCAAACCGTACTACGTCCAACACTCATTTTTGTTGTCTGTCATTAAAGCCATCGTATTTCGTAAAAGTCCTTTTTAAACAAGGTGTTTCTGTAGTGTTTGTCAGCAACGAGTCCCACAGGGAGGTGAGGTGGGGCCGAAACGCGTGTTTTTCTGATAGTCAAAATGCCCAAATACGCCATAAATACTTCAGAGATTCTGTGGCTATACTGGATATAAAAGGAAAGGCAACAGCGTTTGGCACAGAAAACAGACTGTCAGTAGAAGAAGAAAAAGGAAGAAGAGAAGAAAAGAAGAACAGTAAGTGGGAGCTTTTTCTATTTTGAAATATTACAATGATCAGTGCAGCGGATTTGGCTTTTATACAGTTGTCATCAGTAATATATGGCTGTATGGAGTGCTGTCGGTCCTGAATGGGAACGTGACCTCGCGTACCCTCGAGTAAATCTCCTACTTCCTGTGATTCCCATCTGCACACAAACATGGATTTATTAGCCTCATGAAAATTCTTCTTGCGTGCATGTGAGTGCACATGCTTGAACAAAAAGTGCGTATGTGCACGTGGATTCAGTGCGAAAAGCTCGACCCATCAGGGTCTCTGATTTTCTCACAGCGTGTAGCCAAAACAATCAGGCCCTTGGCAGAGCGGAGGAGAAAACAGGCAGACGGAGCAAAGAGAATCACTTCAGTATCCCCCAGCCTCTGGCAGCAAGGGGCACCTTTATAACCTGAAAACAATTACACTATTACCAAGCTTCCCAAACCACCGGCTCAAACACGCTCCCAGCGGATTCAGCTGCTCTGTGTTGTTTTGATTTACTGCACACACTTACCTCTCCTCCCGCGCAAGCCGGGCCTCCTCCATTTTATCCACATAGTCGCGGCTGTGAGAGACACACACACACACACACACACACACACACACAAGTAGAGAATTTTAAAAGATAATAATCACACCCTCGGCAGACCTGCCAGTGTGAATGTTTGCACATCGTGCACGCAAGCAGTTAAAGAACTGGTGTGACCCAGAGTTAAACCCCTTTTGCCATTAACATTTTTTCTGTTTTTGTGTTTTGTCTCAACATTGATTCATACTTTTCACTTTTATTTCTCACTTATTGTTCTGTAATTACAAACGTATACTTTATGATTTTTAAACTTTATACTGCGTGAATATACGTGTCTGACCACACTCCATTTAGGATTGTTTCCAGTCGTTGCACCCTAATGGGTTCATTTTGAAACTACTGGAGCAGCCTTTAACCAATCAGCATTGATCACTGTAAACTGCATATTGTGCGCTGAAACTCTACCACTGCCGCCATCGTTGGAACTACTTCAATGACATCACACTTAGCAACCCCGACTGGTCGCTGATTGGTCGGCCCTTCAACGTGGCAGAGCGAACCTTAATGTGAGCAGCGTCTCCAGAGTATAATCACAGCAATGACTGAAGCCGTGAGCAATAATCAGGCAGAACCAGGCTAGCTTATCTTAGCATAACGACTGCAAACACTGCATGTATAATGTGTTCAGAAGGCTGAAGGGTCTGATGAAAGACGATTTTAAGTTGCATTTCAGTTTCTTTGGAAACTTACCAGTTCTAGGTCTAAATATCTCATTGTCTTTTTATGGATGTACAATACTGTCCTGCTTTAAGTTTCAAATCAATGTCAGTTTTATTGAACTTTTCTCTCATCTCAAAGTGCCTAGGCCTCGTTCAGAAGCAAAGCTAGCGATGCCTCACTTGTGCTTGTTCCTCTCCTCTCTTTCGATCTTCTGCAGTCTCTCCTCTCTCTCCACACGGCGGCGCTCTCGCTCGGCCGCCAGAGATTCCTGGTGTTGTCTGTAGGAGGAGGACAGAAGACCTCCCAAAGCAGGCCTGAAGGAGAGAGTGACACAGAACGTTTCCTTTGTTTCTTCCAAGGCATTTTCTCTTCGTTATTATTGATTACGTTGCCATAAAAAAAATGTCCTCGTTCTACAATCAATGTTTTTTTTCGTCTGCTAGTTTCTGCTGCACTACTGTGATAGACGGCTAAAACACAACACACGGTCCTTACGAACGCAAAACTTCTAAATGTTTAAGAATATATGTAACACACCATAATTTATGTATTATGGTATCTGAGAAACTATGTGCTGAGTCACCAGAGAGCTGAGATCACATTCACTTCAGTATGTCATCACCATGAGGCTCCACACAATCCACAGTCCATATTTGTACAAGTGTTCATACAAACACAGCTGAATATGTGCTTGTACGTGAACCCGTTTACGGTACAGCAGTGTGTATTTTAAGGATGTTTGCATATGTGGGGGGCTCACCTGGAGCTGGTAGGTGTACTTGGGGTGCTCAGAGAGGAGTAGGACATGAGACCTCCATTCCTGGGGGGGAAGTGGGGAGGGAGGAGAAAAGGAGGGTGAGAAAAGTGAGTGACCTCAGGTGCCGATGTTGATCAAGTGACATAACTTTGAATATTAAAGTTATAGTTGCCCCTTGCTCCATGCATTACAGTGCTGCACTCAGTTTACATGCAGCAGAAAAAGTCTTAGAACTTTTTTAAGTCCGACCCAGCAAGAAAAAAAATCGCACACATCATTACTATATCTACAATATCAAAGTTGACGGGAGATCGGAGAACGTAAGGATGAGAGAATGCAAAGTTCTATTAAAGTGATCAAACTACGAAGAAAGGAAAGACTACAAAGACATACAGGTGAAGAGTTGGAAGAGGCATCTTTGCAAACACTACAGTACGTCAGCAGTTCTTGAAAAGAGGGGGAAGCCAAAGTGGGGAGTGAAAACAAGTGAGGACTATCGATGCAGTGGCAGAACTAAGAAGAGATTCCGTATATGAAGGAATGATAGGTGATAATAAGAGTGTTGACAGACTCAAGGTGAGAAGCTGTGAGGTCACAGAACTGAAAATAAAACTGGCGAAAAGGGGAGGTGATGAATAACAAAAGTGGTGCAAAGAGATCCAAGCTGGTGCCGACATAAAAGCCAGAAACAGAAGTGGAAACTGGAAAAGTAGAACGTCGAAGAGACAGAAGGAAGGAAAGCTTCCTGAATGAATTGGTGACTGCCCTCAGCTGTCCGTCTGACCTGGGTGGCGTCGTTTTGGGCGGCTCCTCGCCGGGTTTGGCCTGAGCCGAGCGCGAAGGCTCCTCGTCGAGATCGTACGAGAAGAGATGGAAGGGCGAGTGGGGCAGGTAGGGCAGGCGGTCGGGTGAGGGGCGGGAGCTGCCGAGCGACTGCGGGCTGACCTCTTTGGACGCCGGGATGGTGACAACGGATCTTTTCCTGGCCAGCAGGGTGGCCAGGAGGGAGGGCTGGGCCGGGGGGCTGAGAGCGCTGGGGGCGGGGGACGAAGGGGAGGCGGGGGCGGAGGTGGGCGCCGAAGGTGGTTCTGTCCGATTCCGCTGCTCTTCCTCTTTTATATGCTCCTTTCTGGAAGTGATGGTGATGGACTGAAGGGTTGTTCTGTGAACGATGGATGGGAGACGTCTAGCCGGGCTACGAACAGAGGGATGGATTGACAGGAATAAGTGGAGAGAAATGGAGAAGTAGTACAAGGTAAACAGGTTACAGGGCGACTGATAGTAAAAACTCCCAGATACACAAGCCACAAGGAGATCAAACCAACCACATATGCAACACAAGGAGACATTTAATGGTTGGTACCTTAACATATAACCTCAAGATGTATACTACATGTTACCACCATGTCCTAAAATACCTGGGGGTGGTCTCATTAGCCCCCTCGTGCTCATCTGAATCAGACTCAGTCACAGGAGTCCCCTCTTCTTCTTCTTCTTCTTCTTCTTCTTCTTCTTCTTCTTCTTCCTCCTCCTCCTCCTCCTCTTTGCCATCGTCACATTCCTCCTCCTCTCTATGGAGGTGGGGTAAGGGGTGGGTGGATGAATGATGGGTGGAACATTTAAGGGAAGGATTGAGGGAGAGATGATGCGATACATAAGAATATAATCATGCAAATGGTGAAAAAAAAAATCTCCAGAGACATAAAGTGATGGGACAGAAGACAGGAAAAGATGGAGGGTTTAGATGAGGTTGAGAAGAGTGTTTACAGCTGTGATAGAAAATCACACAAACATTTAAGACACTCGAAGACAACAAACGAAGACATGACATCTGACATAACGAGAAAGAAAAGGATGAAGACGAGAGAAAAACATAGAAATGAAACGGGAGATGAATGAATGATGAATGATTACACACTCCATGCCTCCGGTTAGATAGCTTTACATGCACACAGAGACGAAATAAGATGACATGGAAGGTGGAGAAGGAGCGCTGAGAGGAGGAACTGACTTGGGATCAGTGTCACCGGGCTGTTTTGTCGAGTGAAACCAGATGGCCGTTGTTGCAGTCGAGTCAGTGTGTGCTGCCAGGTGTTGTTCCGCAAGACCAGAGCCATGTGTGTGTGACGAATGGGACGGCCAATAAACATTTTTTTCTATGCATGTGTGCATATCATGAAGCAGGATGTACATAAACAACTTTCACCCATCAAAAAAAAAAAAAAAAAAAAACTCATGTAACTGATTCTCACCATATTTTCACGTGTTTTTTTTTTTTTTTAAAGATTCACAGGCGCCCTTGTGTGGTCACATAACACGCTGACAGAAGATGAGGAGGCACATAATGAGAGTGAAAAGAGCCGCAGTGGAGGACAGGACGAAGAGATTTACCTTTGGTAGACAGCTGGAGAGCGATCCACATCGTCTTTTATCATGCACGTACACACAGCACTGAAATGAGCCTGTGCCGGTTTAATAACGCTCGTATTAGATTTACAAGCAAACCCTCGAGGCGTGTGACGCTGCTGATTTTATTTCTTTTAGTGGAGCAGCAGTCTACAGTAGTGTTTCGCCCCAGAAGGAAAACCCACGCTGTGAGTGGCTGTTACAGCATGTACGTGAGGGTCAGAGGTCAAAGAGGTGAGCAGCTGACTGTTTCCTGAGTGATGTTTGAACTTACATGGATGGGAGGAAACCTGACAGCGCTCTGGAGCAGAAAGCGGTACAAGAGTCAGAACTTCTCCTTTGAGATCAGTCAAAACACGTGCATCTCTAACGGGATGACTAAATATCTGACACTACCTGTTATTTTTAATCCCCCTGTGACCGATTAGCTGATAATCTCTCACCTCTCGCTAACGTCCTCGGCTCTGTGTCCGTTGAAAGGCTGGAAGCCGGCTCTCTGTGGGGACGCAGGGCTGCAGGGGGAGGCGTGGCCAGATCGCCCGAGAGAGGCCCTGCGGCTTCGCCTCCTCTCCAGGCCACATTTTTTGTCCGAGCCCGTTGCCTCATGGCTGGCTCGTCGGCGGTCCCGGCGGCCCGTTGGCAGAGGCTGGCTGTCGTCATCACCGTCTTCATGCCGCAGGGTCGCCTGGGAAAAAGGTGATCGAGTGTAAAGTGCTGAGAGGTCCACAGAGTCCAACTGCATCATATTCACAGGGCGTGAGCAGCACTTACTCGCTGAGATATGATGTGCAACAAAAAGCAATAATCATTACGTAATATATTCAATATTTTGTTCATGTGTGTCTCAAACCTCGTAGATGTTGAGCTGCTCCACCAAGTCAAGATCGGTGCCTTTCCGCCCAAGGTGTCTTTGGGTCACTGTCTCCATGCCTTGTTCCTCCAGACCGTCCACCACGTCGTAGAAGGAATCCTGGTCAGGGAGCGCTGCAAGCGTCTGCAGAAAGAAAGGAGACAGATAAATCATCAAGGCCTTTCTGCAGAAAGTTTAACATATTTGATTTTAAACCTTTAATGGCTAAATTCTAAAATATCGCAATGTTGCATATGCAGTCATTTCATTGTGGCTGGGGTGGAAATCCCCTAAAGCAGCACCATTAAAATGTAGTAGTGTAGTTTATATCTTGTGAATAACTGAAGAAATGTAGTAACAAAATCTAAACATGAAATGATTCATCAATGTGGAAAGAAAAGGTGTGTTTTCAAGTACATGTAGTCATTATTTAAAGCATGTTTTCCCGTATCCAGTACTTAGTGGTATAAAAGTATTCACTATATAAAAGCTTTAGCTATGAATACCTTATTGATGAGGGTCATCGCATAGACCAGCAGCTCTGTGTCCACCCCATCCTTCTCATGCAAGATCTCCAAAGCATTGGACCATGACTTGCAGCCTGGAAATCAGTCCAGTAACATCCATGGAGAAGGTAAAAAATGAAAACATTAGTCACTTAGTTGCTACCCAAACCAACCATCTCTGTACAAACAGAAGACAAACAGAAGAAGCCCCTCAGCAGCTGGTGGCATGTCACGTTGTGTGTACCTCTCTTGGTGTCCACAGAGGTGATGGCTTGTATCAGCAGTGGGGCGTTGGACTCAGAGTACTCCACAAACACCAGCAATAGCTTCAGAGTCGTTTTCACCACCAGGCGAAACTAAAGGGGGGAAATATGACGAAAAAACTAATGTTCCTGTGGATGAAGTTTAGAAAATCTAAAATTGGTATTAGTGTATCCCGATGCATGCGTCCCTAGGGCTTTATCTATGCTGTGCTTCTAGACCTATAAGTCTTAATGCACGAAATAGATTTAGATTTACATATTGTTTGTTTGTGCGTGTGTGTGTGTGCTTGTATTACTCTTGTTGTGGGGAAAAGCCCCATAATAAAAAACTAATTGTGTGCAAACTTGGTTTAAAGTTCGGGTAAAGTTAGTTTTAGGTCAAATGTAGGGTACGGGTTACCGACAGGTAAGTAGTGATTATGGTTAGGGTTAAGTTAAGTCGACAAGAAATTAATTGAAGTCAATGTATTATTCTCTGAATTGCTGGAAATACAAATCTGTGTGTGTGTGTGCCAACAATGGTTTCCCTTCATCAGAACCTGTTCATCATGTTATGTGTGCTTTTGTTTGGATGCCTCAATGTGACTGTTCTCTAACAAGTTTAACACAAGACGGAGGAAGTGTGTTTGCTGCAAACTGTATATACTAAGATTAAACAAATATAATTAAATAATGGATTAAAAACTAGGCACTGGAATCTAGACGCTTCCAAAGATCCAAAACAGACGTGGTCCTTTAGAAAATAATGCAAATAAATACCACAAAACCAACAAAAGTCACCACCCTCTGGTCAGGAGAGAGAATAAAACCAGAAACAGATGTGGTTGTGTGTGTATTTCTTTGGATAAAGGCTAAAAAATAATGTTCTCCCAACAATAGATGGTTAGCTCAGAGCTGATGAAAGCCTGCTTGTAGTGTGTGTGACTGTTGTTTTGTTTTTTTAAATTTTAGCTCAGCTATACCTTTGAGCCAACAAGAGTGTAGAGCCACTGGATTGTCTCAGGGTGGCCAATCACTCCGTTCATCCCGTCCACGTAGAGCATGATCTGCCCCAGGGCTGAGGAAGGGGGTGGAGAAACAAACCTAATGTTAGAGAGACAAAGCCATCAACGACAGAGGGTTTGCTTCCTTATGACAAAAACACAAACAAAGCAGAGCAGAAAATGGGAAAGATATATATTATTTTTTCTAAACCTAAGTGCTATTGTTTCCGACAGTTTTTATCATCACAAAAAGAGGCAGCTCATTAGTTGTATGTGTACACTGACAGTATTTACAGGGCATGCGGTCATTTTGCAGAGTAAGTCACAGGAAATAACACTAAGAAATGCTCTTACGAGCATGCACTTTAAAAAAAATAATATTTCATTTAAATCCATGCACCTGTTTTTTCACAGCACCTAATCCAAATGATCGAAAAAAAAAAAAAAAAAAACTACTTGCAGACTAAATTCAAATTCATTCACTATAATCCCTGTTTTACCAATGTTTAATGATTAGTATTTTCTACGGCACACAGTGTGTTATGCCAAGTTCTGCCTGCCCGCTGAGAATTGCATGCAATTCACGAGATGCACCTGATACTTTGAAGCATTTGATCGCGACAGTGAGAATTTTATACGTTTCATACACGGCTAAGATGAAATATTAGGAGATTTATTACTTGGCACCAATAATCACTTCTGCTGAATAATGCATTTTTAACACTCAGTCATGACATTTAAAAACAAAGTTGGGAGACAGGCTGAATTTTACGCCCTACACATTTAAAAACGTTTTAGTCTTACTATCAAACACATACAAAATATTATTGTAAAAATATTAATACTTATACAGTATGAATATTTAGATTAAACAAGGAAATGTAAAGTGTAAATTTCAGATAAATCGTAAAAAATGAAATGCTACTACGGCATCTAATAAAACACAGATGACTCAAAATGCTAAAAACCTACAGACTCAGATCATGTATCATCATTGAAGAACCTAATATGAAGATTACATCGTTTTTAAACACTAGGCCTACCACTTTGCCAAATCATTGCAATGTCTGGAGCTGTGCGCGGTCCTGCGAGTTGCATGTAATTCAGACAGGCAGAACTAAGCGGGATACATGGACATCAACTTTGGACAACAGAAAGGGAAAACTCTTGTTTGAAGTTTCAGAATTTCCTGAACATAAAAACGATGAACATTAGTCTCTTGTCCTCTCTTATTTAACACAACCTTTGAACGGGTGATTCTTTCGGCATTGTCTTGTCGTTACTGTATCTCACTCGCTCCCAATGGCCACATATTGCATCAACCTCTTTTCTAACTTCTAAAGCTTCTGAATAAAAAAAAAAAAAACATCTGTGCAGATGTGATAGTCTTCTGATTTAACGATAATATTGTTATTGTTGTTGTTTTGTATTTTTTCCTCTGTATTTGACAAATCATTAATGTTTTACTTTATATAGTTTGAGAAGGTCTGCTCAGCTGATTTACATACAGTGACAAACTGATTAGATGCTGATTTACATTAAAATACATGTAATATGGAGGTTGCATCATAAACATAGCTCACAGATCACCGTACAGCATTTTAAGAGTCTCCCGCATCATAATAGCTTTAGACCCACAGTTTCAAAATGAAAGTGAAAGAATAATGTTGTGCGTGCTGACGTGGAGCCGCTGGCTAGAATGAGCTATACAGAGTTCACACATCCTGAACTAGAGCAGCAGAGAGCAACTCCCGTCCTCTTTCACCATGTATTTGGACTTGGAGTTAAAATTAGAAGCTTTGTCCTCACTTTTTGGACAGATCATTAATCCTTATGGCAAGAAAGAACCATATGCAGTTGCACACGCAGCAAACATTTTATCTGTTGGCAAATTTTTTGTCAGCACACTCATCGGGAAACCAAGTCCTTATGTACAGGAATTTTTCATCAATGCGGAAGAATTCTTCGACAAACAGTATGACTTCGACTTCAGTGAACTCCCCGAAGAGACTCCGTGTGTGAGAGGTGGTGAGCCATACGAGCGCCCAAAAGGTTGGTACCGCATGGGCTTAAAAGTGAGAGGTAAATACCCAGATGGAGACACCTGGCTGGGCCCCAATGGGTGGAGGAGTAACTCTGCAGAGGGAGAATGGCCTGTTTCTTTTCATGGAACAAGCTTAGATAGAGCCAACGCCATCATCAAAAGCCACTACAAAGCAGGATCTGGAGAGCTCTACGGAAGAGGAATCTACTCAACACCAGACATACACGTTGCTGAGAAAGAGGACTATGCAAAGAGCTTCACATCGAAGAAGACGGGGAAGCATTACAAAGTGATCCTGCAAAATCGAATCAGTCCTCAAAAGAGAAAGATTTGCCAGAGACCCGACTACTGGCTCATTCCTGTTGCTGAAGGAACATCTGCCGACGAGGAGAAGCGGATCGTGGAGAGCTCTCTTCGGCCTTATGGCGTTCTCATCAAGGAAATGTAATGATTAAGATGGCGAAGCCTGGTCATGACGAGAACGACAAGGACGACGAGGACAATGAGTACGACGAGGACAACGAGCACGACAAGGACGACGAGGACTTTGAATTTTGGGTTTGGAATATCAAAGTCTTTGACATATCAATTAACAGTGACTACTTCTGTCAGAATTTCTGGTGTTTGGAGGCATGTTGTGTGCGTCACTCTTAAAATGATGAACCCACAAATGAAAGTCATTTACAGGACCTGAAAACCTATTTTCTTTATTTGCTTCTTATTACTGTATTTGTTCAAACAATTTTCAAAATTTTAATAATTTTGCTGTTTTATACAAAATATTTCTGTCAGCTTTTGTCTGTGCTTTTCTCAGTGAAGGGAAATCGGCTGCATTACTGCAAGACAGGAAACTGTTAATGAGCCGCCACCCACAGTTCAGTTTCCTGTGAATTCCTTCATCAAAAATAACTTAGGTTGCTTTAAGTATATACAGCTTTTATTTAGAATTAGAATTTTAAGTCTTTTACTTTATACAATTTTTTTTTGAGTATTCGCTGTTATAGAGAAATGCTGATATTTACAGTGATTAAGAAGTTGTGAGGGAGTCACTGAGGATCTATTATTCTTTTAATGGTGCAGTTACATCTTTAACACATCTGGATTCCTTGTTACATCTGACCAACGTGTTTTTTTTACCTGCAATTATTACTGTATATAAATAAAGTATGAAATTTTCTGTCATGATTCCATTTTAATTGTCAGTTGACACCGACCACAGAGGTGCCATGCACAACTGCTCAAACTGCACAAAGAAAATGTATCATATTACAAATTACTTGCTAAGATATGAATGAGGATGTGTCTTCACACAGAGTTATTATTTGCAACTGAGATGGCATATTTTGAGTTGTTATGAGAGACAAATGATCAAAATCAGAAAATGGAATTAATATAGAAATACTTAAATATATTATTTTCCACTTCACAGAAAGAGGTCTGTTGATAGTTTAATATGCACAGTATGGTTCATACATAATTCTCACTGAATAAGCTTCAAACTAAAGAGTCATAAAAGCAGTATCTACAACTTCACTTCCTCCCATTCTTTATTGTGAAGCTTCCTGTACTTGATCGTAAGACATGAGGGGCTGATGTCACTTACAGGAAATAACACAGATAAATGCTGATGTAATACATAATGAAACACTGAAAGGCAGAATCGTCAGCGACCAGCGTGGGTGACTAAGTGACTCCCTACGTGGTAGTCAATGCTGATTGGTTTAGGGCTGCTCCAATAGTTTCAAAGTCAAACTGAGGTCTCCGGCCATAATGGTGCAACAACAGGTAACGATTCCTTACAGTGGTGTGAAAAAGTGTTTGTCCCCTTCCTGATTTCCAATTTTTTTGCATGTCTGTCACACTTAAATGTTTCAGATCATCAAAGAAATTTAAATATTAGTCAAAGATAACAGAAGTAAACACAAAATTCAGTTTTAAAATGAAAGTTTTTGTTATTAAGGGAGAAAAAAAAATCCAAACCCACATGGACCTGTGTGAAAAAGTGTTACTCAATAGTATTATCATTATTATAATCAGTCCCCTTATTATCAAAATATCAAAACATTTCAAAGATATTTCTAATAGTGTTATGTGCTTTTGCCAAAGTACCTTACACACACACACACACACACACACACACACACACACACACACACACACACACACACACACACACACACACACACACACACACACACACACACACACACACAACTATATCCAGTTGCATTCTTTTAACAAGTTATAACAATCTAAATCTGCTGCTAGAGTCTGGTTTTGAACATATTTATTTAGTGCCCAGAATTGATATTACACAGATTTTTTTTTATGTCTAGATATATAGCCTATTAATGTTGGTATTTGTACCTGGTTGTGGCCATCAGAAAGTAAGAGAGACTGTACCTCTTAATATGTAGTTCTGGTAGTTCTGGTCAGCTTCTGCTCCAACCTTGATGAGACACGTCAGGCCTTCGGCCATCACAAACTCATGGACCAGGTCTTTGTCATCCTGAAGTAAATCAGGGGAACAAAGTAAAACAACAGAATAAGTTCACAGTCATAAAAGCTGGCAGTATACAAACATAAACAAATAAAATCCTGCCTAAAACTGATCATTTTATCTATACTTTATCAGCAAATTGCATTCCCTTTTGCCACCACATGATGTCAGTAATGTGCAGGATTAGAATAAAAGTTGATAAACTTTATGATGAACACACTTTTGGGATAATGCTGCCTTTAGAGGTACTGGGTCAGACTTCAGAAATCTTCTGTGAGCCAAATTGAAAATAAGCATTGAATCTGGAAGAAACTCATATCATTGGTTCTGTAGCTGCTACAACTTTTTGTTAAAAGGGCCAATTTTTTTCGTCACAGTAACACTTGAAAGCGGTACGAGTTTAAACAATTTGAAATTTCTCACATACTTAAGCGATGTGCTTTTATAACTGAGGGCTTTGTGTGTGTTGGCTTATGTGTTTGTTGGTTTTTGAAGTGGCTGACCCCTCTCATCCTAAAATAAAAGATTCACACACAAACACAAACGCAAACACCCACACACATATACAAAGACAGTGAGAGGGAGAGAAATGCCACGTTGATGGAGATCCCTTTCATCACAGAAGCGCACAGTGGCCGCAATCCTGCAACAACAAACTGACAGTAATTGCATGTGAAATATGCCTGTGTGTGTGTGTGTGTGTGTGTGTGTGTGTGTGTGTGTGTGTGTGTGTGTGTGTGTGTGTGTGTGTGTGTGTGTGTGTGTGTGTGTGTGTGTGTGTGTGTGTGTGTGTGTGTGTGTGTGTGTGTGTGTGTGTGTGTGTGTGTGTGTGTGTGTGTTACCTGAAAGATTTGCTTTAGAGAGAACAGGGCTCGTCTCAAGTCACGTCCATTGGAGTTATACAGTCTTTCTGCAGAGAGAAAAGACATACAAATGGACATAGTTAAACAAACAGCTCCAGGGCAACGCTTTAAAAAAAACAACAACCATAAAAATAATGTTTCCACCGAACACGAGGAGAGCTCTCTGGACACAATCTTGATGCCTTGTATATTTCCCTGCACACCTTTCATCTCCCACCAGTGTTCGTATTTTTCATTCCGATGAGCGGATCAATAAAAAGTTGTTGGTAAAATGAGTCTCAGCTGTGCAAACGTTGCACAACAGTTTGAGATGTGAGAGAAGCGCTGCGGGATGATGGAACCAATCACAGCACGCGGCGCTAATCACCTGAGGCGGGCGCTTCATCACACACTTTCACCGCATCCTCACCACAGAGCAACACGTGCATGATCTCTGTCTCTCTCTCTCACACACACACACACACACACACACACACACACACACACACACACACACACACACACACACACACACACACACACACACACACACACACACACACACACACACACACACACACACACACACACACACACACACACACACACACACACAGTGGTGATTAGAGCTGTATTGGAATGTTAATGAGCTGCTGACCCGGCTTCAACGTCGAGGTATTCAGGTCGCGACACAGAACCAAAGGCTGCAAGCTCGTACACTTATCACCTTATTATTTCTAACCATAAATAACACATACACATTTATTAATACAATCCCGAAGGGCCGTAACATGTTGATATTGCAATAATTTTTTTAAATAACTTCTTATCTTCTTTAAAATAACAATAACAATATTTCTACTATATTCTTATATTTCTATATTTTGATGTGGATTTTTGTGAAATTTTTCCTTGTTCAATAAATGCATTACTTATATCCTACAAATTCTGCTTTCCTCTTTCTTATCAGGTGTTTTTACATCTCTTTGGACTATATATTTAGATGTCTGTATATGTATTTACGTATATAAACATGTTACAAATATTACTTTAAAAACCAGTGAAGTTGGACTTTTTACAATATTTTTTTGTCCTAAAGATGCTGATTCTACTGACAATTTGAGGCTGCGCTTGATGCTTTTGGTATTCAGCCCTCTTTAATATTTGTATTTCAATATTATACAGTACCACCATAAAGACCAGACAACAGAAATCATTTTCCTAAGTGCTCTGCGTTAAGCTCAAAGTCTGCTCATGTGGGTGTCCGTGCTTTCCGTTTGAACAGTCGTGCGTTGGACTGCGTGTCAGCGGGGGGTTCGGGAACCTGTGTGTTTAAATCCTGAGTTTGCGTGTTGATGACAAATCCTTCGGTCCCTCGGGAGGCGGGAGGGTGGGGGTTGGTGAACAAGGGCATGGATGTATGGGCTGGTAAGGACGCGGGCTAGCCTGGCAACGGAGCCCTCCGGCCTGCCCTGCTGTCTGCCGCTCAGTGGTAACGGTTGCTAAGCTAGGCGAGGCTAACCCAAAGCCAGGGTCAAACTCATTATCATTCCGCACACAGACGAAGAATTACAGGCCTGTCTGTCTGTCTCTCCATCTGCAGGACCGTTTCACTGAGATCAGCAGTGGCATTCATGAAATACATCTGTGATAGTCTACAGGGCAGATAATGAAATCATGGAAGGTCATCAAATCCTCCAAATGATCTGTGCTGTAAGGCACACAACAATGCATGTGTGGGAAACCCTACCAAAAAAGTAAATATGTTGGAAAGGAAAGAAAGCAAAAGAAATCATGTACAAAATGTGGCTCAGCTGTAACTCTTCTTCAGTCTGGTCTGATTTCCTGCTTGTCGTTTATCCAGGCTTCCCTGGAAATCAAGTGGCCACTTAATGATGTACAAAACACTCGAGTATCACGGTTCATTCAGACGATCACGTGTCGGGGGTGGCGTTCTTCATCAGGCCATGAGTGGCGGCCGTCAGGGTAACCTTTACCAACCGTCTGCTGTGCATCAGCAGCACGTCAGCGCCAGTGATAAAGCTCGTTCACTCTAGTGGAGGCAGGAGTGAGGTCATTTAGCTTTAGCTAAATTGGTTTTTCAGAGGTGCAGTTGAAACAACAGCCTCATACTACAAACTTATTACAGCAAACTGTCGACATAATTACGCTTCGAGTCCAGAGTAAATAAAATCTGACATGCTAAATAATCAATAAACCATTTTCCTATTGGCACAAAGGGCTCCAGCTGTCTTAACACTGCTGGAATGAGCTGGAACTAATTCAAGCATAAGTCGCTCTCACCTTCAACCACCTTGGGCAAACAACACTGCTTCAACAGAAGACAACACCTCTTATTTAGATGCCCTGCACAAGTTAGGCAGAGAGGTCGGCAGATGAGGGAAAAAGCGAAGAGGAAGAGGAGTAGCCGGTCCACGTGTCTGTTACTGGTCATTCTCCTATTTTCCTGGCTCTGGGTTTTATTATTGTCACAAGAAAAGCTCAAGCGCTCGCTGTGATGTGTCATTGTGGCTTGTGTGAGTGTGCCCATGTGTAAGTCCAATGCCTGTGTTTGCTGAGTGCAGACAGACAGATGAAGGAAAGTCAGAAAGGCCCGTTTCATTTATAGGCTCGCTCTGAGTTTTACAATTTTGTTTTGGAGGACTTGCAGTTCTTGTCAACGCTGCTTTTGCCCTGACCTCACATGCATTGCAATATGTCAGCATTAACGAGTCATTAAGTCCCATATTCCGTCCTAAAATCTGAAGAGAGCGAGAGGAAAGTCGGCCAGCAGAAGGAGGTATTTCCACTTGTTTTCGATGTAGTCACTTCTGTTTGTAATTTTCTGTTTGCTTTTAATAAGGCAGAGACAAAACGCTTTGTTCAGCAGGCCCCTAATGATGTCAAACAACACACGAAACTCTCCACCGAGTATAAACTGCATTGCTTAGGAACCTCTCAGTGTGCAGGGCTATCACTGTGAAGAGAGCTTTTCAATGGAGCAGGGTGCCTACATTTTGGAGGAAGAACACCGGAGGTTGAGAAACAGGGGTTGGGACCAGAGGGTTGTCGGATCAATTCCTTTGGCCAAAAAAGACAAACATCCAAGGCTGAAGTGTTCTTGAAAAAGGCACCTCACACGCTCCCGGCAGCTGTCTACTGTTTCTGGAGTATAACCTGTATTTTCCACCAGACAAAGCTCCGTCATGTCATGCGTGCGCTGCTGTTTTGTTCCAACCTCTGCACGGCTTCATACCCCACCGGGAGAATTTCAGAGGTGAAGCGTTTTGTCTGCCTGTTTTGGTCATTTTTCCTTGATTGTTGAGCGGTTTCTATTGTATTGTAGGATCGGGAGTCTGCACAGGGTGTTTTATTTTGAAAGTTGACCAGATGCTCTACACTTTCATGTTTCTGACTTCCTGCCCTGCCGATCTGCTCTGTGGAAATTGTCTTAAGTGCGTTCATTACTAATGAAAAAATAAAAATAAAGAATCTGTGTAACTCCTTCTTTTTCTTCTTGACACTGGAGTCAAGTTAGAGGCTTGTTTTACAATATACAATTTATGACATCCTAAAAAACACAATTAAACACCAAACAGGTATAAAAAAGATATATCTGTTGTGTATCATCCACAATTCTTTTGTTTATCAAAAGGCTCAATAATAATTGAAATTTAAACTGCAAGCAGTGATATGCGGGCCCTCGCACGGTTTTCATTTTTTTCTCGATCTCATTCCTTATTCGTCTTTTAAAAAAATGGCTTTTTTTTGGCGGCTTTAACATCTTCAGAAACTCATGAAAGTTGGTGCCTGACGCAAGTTTCTTGAGGTTTGGAGCATCGTTTGACCTTAAACATCAACTTCCTGTGTCACGGCGAAACATCAAACTTAGCTGCATACTCTATACTCTATTCTCTATACTCTATACTCGATACTCTATTGTCTATACTCTATTCTCTATACTCTATTCTCTATACTCTATACTCTATACTCTATACTATATTATCTATACTCTATTCTCTATACTCTATTCTCTATACTCTATACTCTATACTCTATACTCTATTATCTATACTCTATTCTCTATTCTCTGTACTCTATTCTCTATACTCTATTCTCTATACTCTATTATCTATACTCTATACTCTATACTCTATTCTCTATACTCTATTCTCTATACTCTATTATCTATACTCTATACTCTATTCTCTATACTCTCTTCTCTAGTCTCTATACTATATTCTCTATCCAAAAATGAATTTTGTGTCACTTTTTTTGGACGACATGCTATATTATTATCTTTTTTGTTTAAAATATTTCGGACGACATAATATGACTTTTTTTTTAATCATATTTTGGACAACATACTTTGGATATTTTGGATGACTTTTTTTATGAACTGACATGCATGCCTAAAGTTACTTGTGAGAGCAACAAGTGCACAATGAAAAAAAAAAATCTCTTTTGGACTATTTTTTTGTTTGAGTTTTGTATTGTTGTTGACCTTTGGTTTGGTATTAGTATGACTGCACGTACAAACCCATACCTTTGTGGCTTACCCTTAGAGGGATTCGCTCTCCGTGAACTGTGTGGCTTATTAAGGGGACTCCCCCTCCGTAAACCATGAACCATGTGTGATACCTGAGCGGGGCTCAAACCCGTGTCTTCATGAAGTCTTTTCCAGCTTGGAGTTGGGGTCGGCGCCATAGACCTCTGGACTATCTTCGGCAATGGAGAAAGAGATTTGGCAGGAGACAGCGTTTCACGGAGTTCACTCAGAGTTTCCAGAGACTCAACTGACAGTCTGGTTAACTCAACAGGTAAAAGATTCTATTTCACCAAGGTTGTTATTAATGCGGCAATTTTGGTCGCATTTGAATGAATATTTATGGAGCTGTAGGTTGCAGTGAGACAAAGATTTGTCACAATGCTGTTAAACTCCCGGGAAGATTGGTGGTGTAGTGGTTAGCACCGCTTCCCCTCAACTAGAAGGTTTGGGGTTCAGTTCCCTGCTTTGTCAAGACTTATAAAAAAAATCATAAGTCAGTTTTGACTTTGTAAATGCCGGTCATTTTTTGAACATGCCATAGCATGACTTTTGGGTCACTTTTGTGACAAAATGTTCAAAATGGCAAACTTCCTGTTGAGTTGACGTAATGGTGCAATGTAACTTTTTTGTACATCTCGGTGTGATACACATGTTCACCGAATTTTGTGTATGTTGGTAAATGTAGCCACCGGGGCATCTGTTTAGGGGGCGCTCGCGAGCCATTTGGCCACGACTCCACTAAAATACGATTTTTTTTTTGCCGGTAGAGAAGGGTGTACCAACTTTCATGAGTTTTTGAGTATGATAAAGCCGCCAAAAATGCAGCTGTTTACGGAGAATCATAATAATCACTTGGATAACAATAGGGCTTTCGCACCATCGGTGCTCGGGCCCTAATAACTATGTGCTAATGCCCATTTGTGCACCGTCCCACGTGTGCATGTGGGAGTGTCCTCTGCAGTGAAACAGGGATTCCCCCGGTGGCCATGCAGGCGCTCTGTTGTTCAGGAGTGGTCAAATCCCTCCATCTCTTCCTGCCATAATGAGATTAGTGCTGTGACCCTTCAGCTTTGACTAATCCCTCAACAGTTACTGCACCATCTACACATCTCCAAACAGAAAAACACACAGGCCAACTCAGGCTACACTCGGCTTAAACCGCCGCAGTTACACTCAGAACAGCACTGAGTTTTGATGCACTTGTGGCACCAAAATCAGACAGTTCCCAAGTGACTAGAGTCTAATTCTGCTTAGCTGGCCTTAACAAAGGGTGTCAACAATCTACTACTACTACTACAGTATGCTTAATCCTCAGACTTAACAATAGGCAGCCAGCTCAGCAGATGTTTCTTAAATGCGACCTAGTTAAGACAGAAATAAAGACAATCTTAAGAATCTGTTTGGTATTCACGATATGAGCATTTCAATGTCATTTATGAGCGTTAACTCTATTGGTGACTCACGGTTGTAGTTTTCCAGCCCACAACACTCACCACTCTCGTGGCATTGTTTTTAACACAGCAAGCAGATTTGTTTTAGTTCAAAAGCTCTAAAATCGCACTGAGCTATCGGCCCAGCACCAAAACAATAAACAAAAAAAGTTAGCGACTAGTTAGTGAACATTACAGTTTTGTAGCAGCTACAGAAGCAGATATTCTCCTCAGGAAGTGCTCAACAGCTGAAAGCAGACAGAATATCGGGCATATGGTCATCAGGCAGTGAGAGACACAACTCCAAAACAATATTGACATATTGTTCCTGTCTGCTGGATGCAATGTATGCTAACTAAATATGTCAGTGTTGTCCTCACAGCTTGTTTCCGCTGGTCAGAAATCGGGTATTATCGGATTAAAAGAAATGTGCAGCTGACACACAAACAAATGTAGACGTGCTGTGTTCCAACGGACATACTTGTTCACTGACATTCTTCCTTTTGAGTACAGAAGCGCTTTTACACTGTCGAATAAACAGCAAAATTGCTGCACTACACAAGAGTCCTAACATGGAAGAGCAGTATTTGTTAGTGCACTAAGGGAATTATGTCATTTAGAAACACAGCAATGAATTCATCACAGAAATGCATATCAAAGTTGTTCAGCTCTGCAATTATAGATTTTTAGATAGAGCTTAATCACCTCTCCAAGACACTACGTCCATTTTTCATAAATTTGATGGGTAAACCTCCACAAACATTTTCAAAACTTGACATCACAGATCAAAACATTCCTATTTTGTTTTTTTTACCCAAGAAATAAAACAATGTGCTTCATAATTTCCTGCTTCTAATCCTTTTACAGTCATGGATGTTGAGCATAATTAAGAATTGAATTTACCATGGGATATTTACAGAGAAGCACGCACTGAGGACAACCAAGGGTCATATTTTTCAGGATGGTACGACTGTCTGTTGGTCAGGAAAGGAGAGGGGTGGATCACAGCTGGTACAGAGCTGCATTTAAGCCCACTTATAACCGCTGACTCATGTTTCTGGAGGATTTCATTGCACCCCTTAAAAAAAAAAAAAAAAAAAAAAAAAAAAAAAAAAAAACCACGCTGCTGTCTGGGCCAATCAGTCAGCTGGCTTTCAAACTGGGTCTTCAGTGGGATCTCAAATGAACAAGTGAGAGGAGGATGAGGCGTAAAGGCACGCTGGAGAGCTTCATTTAATCCCAGGAAGTCTTTCCTTCTCTGCGCTGGTATCGTGCTAAATATAGGAGTGTTGGGTTTCAAGCATACTGTAACAACCCCAGATACTGAGTTCAATCTCTGTTCAGGTCAAGCAGTGCACTGTGTGTCTGTGCTGCCTGGTCGACTTTACATTGAGTCAAGGATGGTCAGTTCTGCTCCAAAGCCGTGGAACAAACAACCTGCAGATCTCAGGGAAGCTGCTCAGTAAAACCTTTTAAATAAGGCTTAAAACATATCTCTTTACTTCATCCTTTAACAAGCTACTCATGAAGCTCTCCTGCACTTGCCTGCACTTTGCACTTCCAGGCCTTAAAATGCATATTGCTTTATTCTATATTATTAATGTTTTTTCTTATGTTTAATTTTATGCATTTTATTTATTTTCTATATTTAAAACATTAACAAACATTGTAATTAACAAATAGACTAAATTTAACTTTATTCAATAAGTAATTTGGTCGTTTTTTTTTTTTTTATATCTTAAATGACACCACAAGCAGTTTCCTTTCACAATCCAAGACTAAAGGCAGTTGCTGTACGAGAGTGAAAATATAACTCTTAACACCGCTTTTTGTTCCTGCAAGCTTCTCAGCATTTTGTGTCAGTGCACATGTGCAAAGGCATATCTGGGTGGTAGATCCTGCATGTATGCACACATCTGTGGAGTGGCATAAAAGAATAAATACTCCATCAATCTGCCACAAATTGATATTTGGACAATAATGCATGATTTCATTCTCATGTCGAGTGAAGTGAAAAGGAAAAGTTGGCAGGCAGCAAAGGTCAGACTGCAGAGGACAACTTGGTTATTTTGCGACTGTCTATTTTTTCTCTGTTGGTCTTGGCCCACACTGGAGGCTGCTGATGGTATGAATGACGATCGAGGCTCCGTGAGCTCCGAGTGTGTGTGTGTGTGTGTGTGTGTGTGTGTGTGTGTGTGTGTGTGTGTGTGTGTGTGTGTGTGTGTGTGTGTGTGTGTGTGTGTGTGTGTGTGTGTGTGTGTGTGTGTGTGTGTGTGTGTGAGAGAGAGAGAGAGAGAGTGAGACCTCCAAAGGTTGGGAAAGAAAAGCGACGAACCGCGACAGTGACGAGGGCTCAACGGTAACAAAAACATCAACAGGCAGACACAACGAGAGAGGACGCGACGCAGAAGCACCGTGGATGGAAACACTTGTGAGTAAATGAAAACAAACTCATTTGGTTCCCATAAATCCATCTTGGAGAAAACAAATGGCGGCTGTATTTTATAGTTAACACAGTGCAAACAAGGCAGGATCTTATACGTGCACTGTCTCCGGACCGCAACCTTGAACTGTGATGAAGGACATCAGCTGTGAAAGAAGCTGAAAAAGCAGATGTCTTCAGGAAGGAAACCTACTGTCCCATAAACACATGCAAACATATAAAAATACACACATACACACACACACACACTGCAAGACCAGACTGTGCCCTTCACATGCCCCTGGCGCCTCTGAATTAGTCCAAAATATTCTCGCACATAAATAGTTACTCGCAACACAAACACAAATACACCCAGCTCTTCTAATAGACAAGACGGAGCCTAGCACGCAGCAACAAAATGGCTCTATATTTACTAACACAGACCCACAGGCACAAGGACAACTCATTAATACTCATTATAGACACCAACATTTAATTTCCTAGTAGTTTATCTTCTCCATTTGACAGTGCACCTGTTGTTAAAAGGCCGAACTCTGCTTTCTATAAACACCTTTCTGTTTGCTGTTTAACACTAAATTCAACTTTTGCCCGGATGTTGCATGCAGCTGATTTTTTTCTTTTTGCAGCCAGACACAAAAGCTGCTTGTGGGAAATATTGCTGTGTTAGATCCCACATAGAAATGTGCACATGTGAAACAAGTGCCCAGTGTTTTCCCTCTCTCTCTTCCCCCCACCTCCTTTTGCATTCATTCTCTCTCTCTTCTCTCTCTCTCTCTCTCTCTCTCTCTCTCTCTCTCTCTCTCTCTCACTGCTGGTGTCATTGTTATTGAGAGGACCAGCTGAGCATGTGCAAGGACAGTGTGTGTCAGAGGTAGGACTGAAAACATGGCAGACCAGCACATGTCCACTGATGATTATATAGTGCTAAGCTGAAAACCCAATTGATCATTTAAAGGTGTTTTAAATGTCTAACTACTCTTTTATTGGCTTTGAAAATGCACTCTGTCAGAGTTCTTGAAAACGGCCACACAAATAGACTGTCTGGACTGAGTCTATAGAAAACAATACGTGGACAAAGACAGACATGAAAGAGAGTGAGAAAGACAAACACAGTATAAAAAAAACGAGGTTGAAACCAGAGCAGGACTACCAGCAGGCAGAGCAAGCAAACAGAGGATACGGGAGGATATGTGCTGCTTCATGGGTGGATTAGGTGACTAAAATCTTGCTGTGACTCATAGCACACTTGCCTGTTACTAAACTCCTCCCCTCTGTTTATGCACATTGTGTGTCCCTAACAGCCGACAGAAGAGACCATATCAGACCTTCTATGTACTTTCTGAAATAATTTAGTCTCTGTTTGTTTTGGCCAAGAGCTTGTGTGTACAGTATTGTGTGATAGAGAGAGTTTGTGTTGATCCAAAACAAGCTCTGGGAATCTAACCTACAGAAAACGACTGAATACTACTGAAAGCGTGTTATGGACTGATATTGAGACAGACAATTTATTCTCTATATTAAGCCAAAGAAGAAACAAAAGCAGCCTTGGCATTACTTTTCTCTGCCTTCACTCTCCTCACCTGTAAGTCAGCAGACCGCCGAGCTGTGACGTAACATTCAAAGCAGCTTGGCCTGCTGCTTCTGCTGTCTGGCAGGTGCATTTCCTACTTGCTTTGTTTTTCCCTTGTGCTCTCCTTCCTAAGTGATTTACCATTTCCCTGGAAATCATCCTTCTCCCGGTCTCTCTCCACACATCCCCTAAACCCATCATCTCTCAAACCCCATGGCTGCAAAAGAGGCCAAGCCCGCAGATTCTCCAGTGTGTGTTCTGGATGTTTAGCTTGTGGTAATTGTAATGTTTTATAGCATTATGTAATAGTTTCAAAATGATTAAAACAGACCAGCCTGAGGTTTGTTCAGGCACACTCGGGTGCATATATGAACAAGCCCAGACATAACACTCAGAGTGAGTGGGTGTGCAGCCACGCACACACACATGTGCAGTGATATATTTCTTACTTTCTTCCAGTAAGCCCACTGAGGCTTGGGAGAGCAAACCCCAAACAGCAGTGAGTTGTGCCAAGGCGCAACAGTTGAGCCTCTCATGTTTGTCAGCATAACTGGAGCCCTGGGAAAACCCTGCCACATCCACGGAAAGCACAGCGCTGTAACATATGGACCGGACCCACCACACCAGTGACGGATCAATAGAGCGACAAAAGAGACGCACAGCTGAAAAGCACAACTGGATTACACAGCAAAACCATAAAAGCTATAAATAATCGCAGTTTTCCCGTATATTATGGAAATGTGCTGCCTAACAGCTGAGTTTTAAGCAGCGCAGCGGGTTTAGTTGTTATCAGCTGGCTTTCTGCAACAGAAAAGAAATAGCTTTGTTTAGAACAGTTGCTCTGCAATAGGGCTGGGCATTGCTCACAAATTTTGAATAAATACCAATATCTTGACTTCAATACCAGTACTTTTTGAATTACCAAAATTACATAAAATCCATTTTAGGAAGAAAAAAATTACATTTCACATTATAATGTATATATATATATATATTTTTTTTTAAATCTAAAAATGTATACGTTTTTATGTATTTTTTTATAGGGGGAGAGAGTAACCCGGGTTGTTTTCTGTATCTGCAATTAACAAATGTCCCCGAAATGCCAATCGCTTGACGCTACAATTTACAGATGTCTCATTAATTCCTCATAGGCCATTTGCAAACGCTAGCTTGTCGGCTGCGCGTAGTGAAGCCTCTAGTTACTGCAGCATACACAATTCAGATGGGTGCGTGGCCAAAAATTAGCTTGAAAAGAGTGAAATAAGCTTTTCTAATGTAAGATTTCAGCTACATCAGATAAAACCGAGTGATTTTATCTACATGGACGGGCCGCCTGAGCTGAGGCCACATACTGCTGTGGCTCACTGACACAATGAGATTTAGTCCTGTATAAATGGAACATAAGATATGTGTTTTGAAATTTTCCGATGCTAGATACTACCGAACCAATTCGGTCTGTGCCGCAAAAGTACTGAAGTTTGGTACCAGGCCCTACCCTTCGGTTTCCCTGCCTGCAGATATACATGAAAATCCCAGTCAGAGATTAACTCCCAGGATGTAATACATCTGTCAGTCCACTAGAGGATGTCATGTCTGTCACGTTTAGCCTCACTTAGGCGTGAAAAGTACACGCATGTATGAACAGGTTCGAAGAAGGAGGTCATGTGACAAAGAGTGATAAAGCCAGAGTGGAGAAGAGGATGGTTGGAACAAACACAGGACTTCCACCAGTGTTCGAGTCCATAAGTAAGCAAAAGATGGTGTGGATTTCTTTAAAGTAATGAAAGTAAGTTGTGCACAGGATGGAAGGTATTAGGAATGGGTCGTGGTTTTCAAATATTCAAAGATAAAACAATCAAATAGTAAATGCAACTATCGTCCTTTCTTCTTTCCCTGCCTTCACCGGCGCCGGGTTGTAATACGTTAGTCCTGTCAGACGGTGGCGGTAAGGCACCCGGGATGGGGGGTTAATAGTTGATTAATAGTCGAATAGTCCAGTGATTATCATATAGTAAATGCCAATCCTTATGAGATATTTGGATAATTTCAGTGACGTACGTTACATTGATTACATAAAATGTCTTATTTGAACCCAAACCCTGATCTTTCCCAGCCCCCAACTGCGACGGTGTCACATTTAACCCAAACCATGATCTTTTTTTTAAAAATCGACACAGTACCTTCCAGTGGACTCATGTATTACACGTGATACCAGGTTGGTAAATTCAGCAATTCCAGAGGTTCCAGTTAAAGAAATGTACGCAGCATAATCTACAACTGCATTGTAAAAAAGTCCAGTCTGTTATTTACAGTTTGAGACAATAAAAAAAAAAAAAGCATAACGGGAAAAGAGAGCAGCTACAGGATAGAAGCATGTTACGATCTCTTCTGCAGCAGTTGCTGCCGTAAAGTTCTTCCAGCACTTCTGCACCTCCTTCCCTGATGCCTCATCGGCTCCATCTCTCCATCTCCCACAGCAGTCACTAAAGCATGACTCATGTGGGCGCTCCTCAGGGTCTCAGCTGCTGGTGAGGGTAGAAGGGAAACTATTTGAGTTATTTTCTCAGTCCTTCTATTTCTCTATGAAACGCAGATAAAAAAGAGGGAAGGCTGTTTGGTGTTTTGAAGAATATACACACATTTGCATGGATGGTATCGTGGCTACGCACAGATAAAACAGACTGAGTGACAGGTTTAAACCTGTCAAACACCATGCAAACAATTCACAAGCACAGCAAAATATCCCTGTTGACTCAGAAGTCAGCAGAAGGATCACGAGGCCAAACTCTGAGCCCAAGCCACAGGTGAGAGTCACGAACAAAGAGTCCCGATGAAGCTGAGCTGGGTAAATATAGATGATCAGAGCATGCAGGCCAGCAGGGTTAAACAACAGGAGTGGCAGCTGTTTCAATAGAGATGCTGAGAAACATTAATGGGGGCAAATGGACAATGTAGAGTAAAGTACAACATGATGCCAGATTAAAAAGTAGTTCGGGCATGTTGGTAGCACACACATTAGAGGGCAGCAAGTCTGGAGTCTGACAACCGCACAGCCACAGATGTCCGACTACTCCACTGCCCCCGTCCCAGCTTACCCATTACCAAGTATTATCTCCCTGTCACACCCTGCCATTACCAGGCCTTATCTCCCGCAGCAGGGGGACACCGCCACAGTAAATTGCTGTTCGAACCAGCTGTACTCGTCTCTTTCTGCAGCATCTTAAAGCCAGACTGCTGTCACTGCCACTGCAGCCCCGTCAGCAAAGCCACGCTGAGCAGTGACTACTCCTCCCTCACTCGGGACCACCCTGTCAGTAAGCTCATATTTGCAAAGATTTTGATTTGCGTAACTCTCACTGATGCCATCAAATCCTCCAAATATCTCTTTACTGTGTTTAAATACAGTCACTATAAATCCTTGATGTTGCCTGCTGGCCTATTATCAATTTTTTTTTTTTTTATCCAATGTAAGAAGGATAAAAACATAAAACTGGGACTGAAATGAGTGAAGTGGTGCGGCAACAGGCACGTTCGGGAAGCGGAGGATCCTGTGCTGAACGGGGAAGTTAAGGATAGACAAAGAAACGAGGCAGACAGACGCAACACAACCTTCGACTCCAAATTTTCGACAAGCTGCTAATTTGTTATGTAACAGCACAAGCAGGGAAAATCAAAGCAAGTCAAACCTCTCTCCACCTCACCCTCTGGCCCCCACCTCTCCTTTACAATACTGCAGGGGGTGATTAGAGACGGATAATTGGGGCGCAGAAATCCAAGAGTATAGAAGCCAAGTCTTTTTTTTTTGGAAGTGGGGGGCTAAATTCCAGAGCTCAGTGCCAAAGAGATTGAACGGGCTCCAAAACACATGCAAGGTCTTTTGTTCTGCACTCTGACTCTTTTGTTTCACCTGCTGTAGGACTCATTACAGAGAGCTTTACCTGTCAGATATCATACCCTTCTCTGTATTTGATCACTTGAATTATTGCACGTCCTTTCACTTCAGTAGAGGGGCTGGGAAATGAGGCCGCATGGGAAACAAAAGCTTTGGGAATATAAAAACACTCCGCTGAGTAACCTGCAGTTTAATCGCTATACAAATGACAAAATTACAGTTTACACTCAGACAGTGAAGCTTTATATGTGGTTTTATCTTTTACTGAACACATTCATGCTCCCAAGTGGATAAAAACGTTCCATTTTGGACACTTCACTATGGGTTCGTCTGTCAGCTTTCCACAAACATTTTTCATATTTCTGTTAAATATACAGATTGTGGCCATGCTCATTGATTATATAATTGTAATGTAGCGTATATGGGTTTGAGATAACAATCTGGGCCCCAAAGGCAAAGCTTATTTCCATCAACAAAAACAGGCTGAAAAACAAATCAAGTTTCAAAACTTATGACTTTGGCATCTTAAAGTTATTAACGATCCAACAAATCCAAATGATTCCTGCTTGCTAAGCTTGTCTTGACATCGTCAGTAACATGAGAATTTGAACATGATGGCGCTGCAGCTGATTCAGTTATTTCTCAAACTGAATGCTGCTTCATTTATCAGCAGGGTAACTATTATAACACGTCCTCGTACCGAAGCAACAGAACAGGTCCATTTCCAATGAGTCCCAAAAAGGCATATATATGAGTGTTTTCAGTCTACTCTATAAGACCAGCACATCCTGAAACCTAAATGACAAAATAGGTGAGACTTTCCACCAAAAAACCCAACCCCATAGATGTATTGTGCAACTAGCTGATTACGACTCAAAGTTACGTCTGCTTTGATACATTGATGCTTTGAAAATAGCTGCTATTTTATTGCTTTTCTATTATTCTATTATTATCTTATTGCTTCTGTATGCTGCTGTAGCGAAAAATTTTCCCCTCCGGGATTAATAAAGTAACTACCTACCTACGTTTTAAAGTTAAGTGACCTCTAGTGGCCATATAAATAACTACAATCTAGGTGAAGCCATTCAAATGACATCCTCCTTTGCTCTAGTCATAATTATACCGGCCACTAGAGGTCGCAATAAATGTAAATATAGGGGCAGATAGAAATATTAGCGAACTAGCCATGTTACATACCAACACTGAAACATTCTGAATCACTGTTACAAGGCTGAGAGGGCAACAACTTTGGTTTTAGATGCTTTCCCTGTGATATATATATATATATATATATATTTTTTTCCCTTTTGGCAGTCATATTTTGTTTTTATTGCCTCAAAGTTTGACTCAGTCTTTCCAATCAGCATCAACAGGTACTACTGCCATTGGAGACAAATGCTGTTGTCCACTAGTCTGCAGGAGTGGGCTAATCCATTAGCATCTTTCAGGGAGGGGACAGAGGGACAGAATGGGGTTATCAAAAACAATTCATCCAACAGTAATAGCATATTTACTCAGATACATTTCAAAATAGCAATAAAAAACTAAAAACTAAATGTTATAATTCCAGTCTTTGTGAAAACCTTCCCCATGTTGGGGGCCTGTTAACTTAGTTCCACTATTGCACTCACTATGACACGTCTAGACACACATTACACGGCTACATAAAAACAATGCACTAATTCACATCACACGATTATAATAATTGTTTTGGCACTTGAATACTGTGGGATGTAATGAGCAATGATGTCTCTGGGTGCCACTGATGCTGCTTGCTGGGTTATAGACTTCCAGTCGCTGCATCAAACTTTTGCTTAATGCAGTCTTAAGGAAAAAAAAATCAAATAGCAGCACAACAAAAGGAAAAGTTCACGTTTTACTGTAACTTTTATTTCTTTAACGTTACTCTCACATTTCGTTAGAAGAGGTTGGGCGCTGTGCTGCCTTCCTCACGTGTCTGTGCTGTCAACAATTTCTAAAGATAACACCTCCACTTCTCCCCCACCCCCTGAGCCACCTCTCTGCACCCATTAATCACGATCCACAACAACCTTACCGCAACAGAGACGGCTAAGATTAACCCTTAAACAAGAGCTTCTGAATGGCATTCTGATGGGACTGAGGTCAACGGAGAGAAGAGGTGCAAATCTGGCGGAAAAAAAGGGCACAAGAGTGGAAATTTGAGGACAAAATGAACGCGACACAAAGAGGTAGGGAGGAAATAGGCACGAAGATTAGACAACAGCTTGATAATAAAGCAAGAGGACACCCAACGTGCATAAAAAAGAGATAAAACTTGATTTCCCACTGGTGTTTGGGCAGTTAGTGTTGAGAAAGATCACTAAAGGGCGTTTCCAGTGCACACACATTACTTGGAGAGCAGCGCTTGCACCAGCAGTCAAAGTCGCTGCTTTGCTGACCATGTCAATGTGTTCTCCTGTTTCATAAACAACAGAAAAATTCATTAATTGACAAACGCTGTCTCAGCCTCACTCATGCACACAAACACACACACACACACACACACACACACACACACAAACACAAACACACACGCATCACAGAGCTTCTTTAATCCCACGTTGGCAAACCTGCAGGTAATTAGATCTTTCCGCAGCGGTGCCAAGAAATGCCCAGGAGAGCTGCGTTTCTCATGGTCATGCTCGTTTTTCTCACCCTCGCGGCCTTGAAAGTAGTTCAATGGATGACCGAAGGAGGTCGCAAACCCTAAGATCGCCGTAACATTTGACCTTAATGCAATCTTTGCCAATCAAACCTGAAAGCTGAGGAAGGCAGTGAGATTAGGGAGAATCTGAGGAATTGATCCCTTCCTGCTTTTTAATCATGAAACATTACAGATATCCATATGCTTAATTTAAACAGATAACACACATTCCGACTACTTGTGAGTCACACTTTAATTCTGCAAGCCATCTGCACGCTTGAATGCGGAAGACTTTTCATTTAGTGGACCGCTACTGACCACCACTCAGGCGATTTGAAGGTCAAGGCCCCGAGGGATTAGAGGACATTAAATGAGTAGATGAGTGAACAGCTGAAGTGACACTCAGAGGGAGGGGGGGAGGGGAGGGACAGCCGGTGGATATCTAAAGTGAATGGACCGCTCTGATTATAAGTCTGTTTAATGCAGCTGAATTGCACACTGCCACTTCAGAACATGAGCTACAGTGAAGATTCGGTTGTTGCCCAGCATCTGTGCCACGCTGAATGAAATCTGGATTGCGGTCAATAAAGTGAGCGAACTCTATCATCAAGCCTCGGGGCTGGTCAAAGCTTCACCCAGGCTCTTCAAAAGGGAAATGTATCACATGGTGATGATGCACTTTTTTGTTTAATAAGAAGCTGTTTTTCATATTACACTGAAAGGGACAAGCAAATATAGCCCAGCGCTGGTTTTCTCCAAACCATGGGAAGATTCCTCATCAGAGCTTGTGTGTACTACATGTGCATGGGCAGGAGAGAAAGATTTAGCTTCCACCACTCCATTCACCAGCGTGTTCTGCTGCGTGTGCATGTACAGTATATCCCCCGCATGTTTTCAGCAGGTGGCTGCAGACACGGGTCAGTTCTCATCCCCGTCACAGCAGAGCACATCTGGTTCAAACGCCCTCCCCGACCCTGGGACTTAAGAGAGTCCTCATTCTTGAGAAGAGATGAGCCATATGTCCATCATAATCTACTGGAGGTGGGAAATATGGAGCAGGTTTAGGGATCCTGTCCCTGAGATTTACTGCAAAATATCCCTTAACAAGTCATCTAATATCTATTAATGTGCTTTCATCGATTATTAAATGTATTAAAATCTGCAACTGGGCTGAGATCCTGTTGCAAATCAACTTCTTATTATTAATGAACTATTTGGGATGTTTTTTTTTTTTATTGCACCCCTGTTATTTGAGTTATGTAAAATAAATACACCGTGACTATAATAACAGATGCTTTTTCTGTACGTGCACATTTCCTCTCTTTAACAACCTGAGCCCGACTCAGAGTGACCTTTCACCTCATCACGTTCCTCTCGACCAATCAAAGGCACTGAATCTGGGATCCAGATTTAGCACTGCTATCACTGGCATGGAGAATGTTGACCGTGTAGACAAGTCATGGAGGAGAGGAGTGAGACACACACACACACACACACACACACACACACACACACCCAGAGGAAGTATAGTATGAAAAAGTGAGGTGATTTTAATGAATATAACAACAGGGTTTTCTCTACATGTCTCGAGAGAAAAGATACTGAATTAGCCTGAATATAAGACAGGGTTATCTTAGACAATACATGTTTAACGCATTCATGTTTAATGTCTGTTGAACAGTTTCTACAGCGAGAGTTGAATCGCAGGTTCTTTGTAGCCTTAATGTTGCTTTCAAGTCCAACTATGTTCTGCTGCAGCAGAAGAGAAAATCCCCCCCAAAAAACATCAAATCACACAGTAAAGAATTATCAATGATGAGCTCAAAAAGACCATCTGGAAAATTCTGTCAGGGAAAATGACTCTACAGTAGCTCAGTCAGCTGGCGAGTGATTACACCCACTGAGAAAGAGGTCTGCTTACGGACGTCCGACCGAGCAGATAAGATGAGATAAGACTTTATTTATCCCACAGTGGGGAAATTTAGTAGTGAGAGCAGCATAGAAACACAGTTAGGAAAAAGGTGCACACAATAAGAACAAATTACAAATACCGATACAATAAAAATAAGTTAGATACAAATATTTTTTTTAGAAAAAGTAAGACCAATGACTAAATACGCACGCACGCACGCACACGCACGCACACACACACACACACACACACACACACACACACACACACACACACACACACACACACACACACACACACACACACACACACACACACACACACACACACACACACACACACACACACACACACACACGAATAAATAAATACAATTTGGGATGAGCAGCACCTGACACTAGTTGGGTTACATTAGTTGGGTTAAGCTGGAGTTGAAATTTGGGTGCGATATACGTTTATTGACAGGATGTTATTGGCTGAGGGACCAGTGACATACGAGGCCAACATGGATGATTTTCTAGTCTCTGTTTTCATTGTAAAACAAGTTATGGTAAATGGTCTGCATTAGAAAGAGATTTATCACCTTCGCATTCTCAAAGGGCTTTACACTGCATCCCATTCACACGTGCACGTGCGCACACACACACACACACACACACACACACACACACACACACACACACACACACACACACACACACACACACACACACACACACTCACTCACTCACTCACTCACTCACTCACTCACTGGCAGCAGAGCTGCGATGCAAAGGGCTCGCCTGCCATCAGGAGCAACTTGGGGTTCAGTGTCTTCAGCATGTGGACCAGAGGAAGCAGGGATCAAACCACGACACCATCTGAGCCACAGCCGCCCAAGTTACATCTTTATCCAACATGGTCATCAAATAGAGATAAAAACACATAATTTATCCATAATATAGTTTTTAGATTTTAAAGTTTGTCTTAATGATTTAATAATGTGTGAGGAAAACATCAGTGTTTTCCCATCCACATCATCTTTTCCCTCTGTCAGTATGCCTTTTGCATCTCCTGCATTATGTTGCCGCCTGTTAGCTTGCTAAACTGCTAGCCTCTATGGCTTCTAGACGCCATCTACGCCGACTTAACCACTTGAACACGCATACAACACGTCATACTTCCTGTGTCATAACCGCGAGCTCGAGTTTTAATTTGAAGGCAGCACAACACCATGATAAAAAAAAGTGTAACCTCCAAACTCTTAACGTGTTTTTGATTTTTTTCCCCCCGCTATCTTCATTTTTGCCACCCTCGAACATTCAGTGAGACTCACACCTCCTTTCGCTTTGTCTTTTCTCCCTTCTCCTCTTCACCATCACGTTATCATCGATAACACATACGCACCTAAATCACTTCTCAGCCACTCCTCTCTCTCGGCATGTAAAAGCTCCCACCACACATTTAACACAACCGTTGACACGATGAAATAACTACGTTAAATTTAGAGAAATTTCACACACCAATCAAATCTGCTTCTGGGTGGGAGGTCTGAGGTCTGACCTGAACCACGACAGCCATCTAAACGTGTGGTGCAACGTGCTAGTCCGCCCTGCTGATGGGTCTGACAGCGCATGTCCAGGGAGAAACGTGTGTTAAACACATCCATGAACAAGTCACGCAGTACTCACCGATGCAGGCATGTACACGGACAGTCAGCTGGGTCCGTAAAATAACACTGTGCTTCTTCCCTCTGGACCTGAGAGAGAGTGGAGCGACAAAGAAAGACACATCATTATTTTTAAATTAAAAATCACATTACTGAAGACGATTTTGTACTTACAGTCAAATGTAATTAACTTGTTTTACTTCTGTAATGAAGTGTAATGTTCTCTGCACGGTTTTGTTTGAAACATTTTTTGTACTTGTTTCAAGGAGGCAAAACATGAAGCAAGGATGTTTTTCTGTCCTACAAAACAGTTGGTATGATGGGAATGGTGCGCACAATCGTGCATTAATTTTGTACCCCTATACTGATACACATCACAGCCCCGAGGACAGACAGCAGACACAACACACTCATTCTGCACCTCCACATGCCACCGTGCCGATGAGCACACACTCGCACAACATCACATTTATGGGGCGAAAACACAGAGTAAACATCAAGGTAAAGCACGATGGCATTTTGAGGGCAACTCAAACTCTCTTTCCTATCCTGAGATGTTATCCTCCAGCTAATCAGTGATTTCAATCACTAACACATTGATATCATACTCCAGGAGCAAGGAAAGCACTGCTCTGATAGCCTACATGCTGGAGTATGCATAACGTGCAGGAAGGAAAACAAACAAACAAGAGCGCAGCCGGCCTCTTATCCGTCTTTTAGGCTGCGTTATCAGCTTTGCTGGGAAATAGAGCAACATGTGAACACAGTCTGTTGCGATGCCGATAGAACAAACTCATTTATCATACTTTTTTGATAACCTATTGTGTGAGAATGAGAGTCAAAGTAACGGTTTCAAATGAAACTGAACTCACTCCCTCTGGATATCAAAATGGCAAACTTTCTTGATCTGCCTTTAAATTTGGAGCAACATTTATCGTCTTGGTTTTTAAGTTTTAATTATTCTTTTTCTTCCTGGTGTGTATTCTATTTCACAAAATTTAATTTATTGATTTTTTAACACATTTTATTGTTGTAATTTGTAGTCCTGCATTTTCTGTCATCTGTATTTGTATTATTTTTACATGTTTTAAAATGTATTTGTAGTGTTGTTAATTACTTTTAAATGTATTTATAATTTGTTTTTATTTAGTGTGTTGTTTTAAGGTGAAGCACTTTGGGCCGCATGCTGTCATGAAAGGTTGAGTTGTGAAAAACGTGCATACAACATCAAATTTATGTCTGTGTGGACAAGAAGGTGTTTAAGGTCAAACAATTCAAAAATACTCTTTGAATAACTTATATATATTCCTCAATATGGAGCTCAATACATTCCAGAGAAAAATGATATATTTTTGAATGTTAGGAAGGCAGGTGACAATGGTTCAGAGGGAGATTAATCTACATCACAATCCACAGTTTTTTTTGTCTTCACTTTCTTTTTCAGTGGAAGCTGAGTGAGCCTCGGTGCCAGAGGACTTTGTTTACTGTCAACTGTGGTGAGCAGTGTCCTGCCACAGCTGGAATCACAACACATTCTTCATGTGTGGGAACTCAAATTCTGGGTGAAAATCACTTCACACCAATGTGCTCTTTATAAACTTCTAGATATTTTCAGTAAGAGGGAAGTTTCAGTTTAGTGCAAACCCGAAAGCGTAACCCTCACTTATATACGTATGCTATAAAAAAAAATACCTCTATATCATGTGTGACCAGCAGATTTAATTGTCATGCATACAGTCAGGGCATTATTGTAAGATAAGGGAAATAAGCACAGGACAGCACTGCTGCAGCTGATGGATCTCGTCCAAATTCAAAGCTACGACTTTATTTGTTCCCGAGATGGTGTCAAGATATTACAGCAGCAGACAAAAACGAACTGACTTCAAAGCAGAAATAAAAGACGTGCTGTGAGGCCGAGATGTTGAGTCTAATTATAGTTTATTCTTTTTTGACGCTATATAAATAGTCTTTCTCCAAGAGAAACACACACACACACGAGCCTTTATTCACCTGTCTATCATCTGTCGCACGAGTCACCGAGTGCACAAGAGAGATACGCACGCTTACGGGCAAACAAACAAATGCACACATGGAAACAAGCCCAAACACACAAACATCACCGGAGAACAACTCGGCTGCGTGAGTCTGCCATCACTTATCATGCAGCCGCCCCCGGTCCCCAACAGACCCGCATACCTCAACTCTCCACAAAGACAGGCCGTCACACACATGCAGCCGGTTAGCGGTGTACTTCTCGGGGCTAAACAGCACGTGACCATGCTGTGTGTATATAAACACAAGGGTGTCCACCTTAGCGATGCACTGGACTGGAATAATAAAAATGTCCCGTACAAACAAGGTTGTCTCCAACTGTTGAGAGGAGACTGAGGTCTGAAACCCTCAGTGGAAGAAGTCGGGACCTCCGCAGGTCCTTCGTCTCGTTGTCAGTCAGACTTTAATAACAATAACTTACTAAAACACTGTTGTAGTCTCTGCCACCCTTCCCCACCGCTTAACATCACAGCTCATTTATTTATCTTCGGAGACGATCATATTTATTTATCATTATCTATCTTGTTTATCCCTGTGCAACAGTGTCAGCCCATCACATCTGGTCGCTTCTCTCCTTCTGCCTGAGCTCACATGCAGTCGACTATATTCTAATACAGATAAACTCCAAATAAAGCGGTTCTCGTTTACATATTTTTCCGTTTTGGTTTTCAGACAACAGCACCCGTAAGAAATAAGGACCGACATGAAGCCCGGTAAGCAACGTGCTAACCAGCGGTCACCTCCAAGACATTTCCAAGCTGATGCTGAAATTCTGATTATATATGACAAAATCACCGTACCGGTGGTTTATAGATGACCGCGCTGTGATTTCGGCTGTATTTACATGTAAAATGATCACAGTTAAAAGCGACACAATACTTTTTTCAAAACAAACCTCGGTCAGCTGCGGGGCACACACCGTTGCAGTCGGATTGTGGGTTGCAGGGATGCACCGACATGTGGGTCAAAATTCTAGCGTGGATTATCGATATTTTTTTCATAGACGATTTTGTCTTATAAAGAGCTTTCAGCTTTCAGTGTTTAATTGGTAAAAGTACAACTTTTAAATTGGTCTGTTAACATTTATGTAAGAAAAATGAAGCCATTGAGGCTAACAATGCTAACAAGCTGGAATTGTATGTTACTAAAGTGTATAACATGGAATAACAAAATATGGATGACAGATACACATCATCTGGTCTTTCACGAGCTCACTGTATATAACTCTTCAGTCCTGACTTGTGTCTTTTACAAATTGTTCTCTTTAAATCATGGTTGTTGTGGCCAGTCAAACTTAGGTTTCTCTCAGTTTTTAATAACAGAGGCTGGTCACTTATCTGACAAGACATGAAAACAGTTTTCCCCCTAAAAATTTAAAAGAAATGAACACGCTTCTATGATATAAAACAACACCCTTCAGAGGGAAAGGGTGGTAGGGCTGCCAGGAAAATGATATATGTGATGGCATGTACAGCGCGTCCCGGCTAAGTTTGCTGTAATACACTGACATACTGACGCTCTTAACGGAAATCAGGCTGGAAGTCGATATATCACCGCGGGATAAATTATCATACAAATTTGACAATTGTCATATATCTGTAACTTCATCATGACTAAAGAGAGACACCAACACATTAAGATTTAAGAGGCTTTGAGAGTTCCTGTTACAAAGTGATCAAGCTGTTTCCTCTACATCTGTGTTGATAAGTTTTTGAACAGTAAAATTGAGTTACAAAGAAGACCAGAACATTAATCATTGAAAAAAAAAAAAAAAAAGCATCCAGTGAGAGAGGAGCTGTGGCTGTGGAGGGGAGGGCACATCTGTCCTGCTTTCCACAGCGCTTCATACTTTCCGTGAACTTGTGCTTCCAAGAAATCCATATCCAGCAGCTTGTGACTCTCCCCGTTTTATCGTAACGAAATGTGGCGTCTAATTGTGTCTCTGTGTGTGAGGGAGAGAGGGTGCAAGGTGGCTCGTCACTTTGTCTTATGAGATATATTTGGATCGGTCGAGAGTGCGAGTGTGTGAGCGTGTTTGTTATAAAAGTGAGTACGTCTCACCCCGTGTCATCCTGCTGAAAGCCCTCCAGCTCGTCCCTCTGCTCAGCCAGAGAGGACTCCAGGTCCAGATAGGTTCCATTGTGGGAGACCTGAAGTGTGCAGTCATCAAGCTGTGGGATGGTAGGAAAGAAACTGTGTTAATAAAAAAGTTTTAATGACTACAATGGATGTAAACTAAGGAGTAGGATGCTGGATTTATTTTAATTGACCTGAAAAAAAACCAGTAAATACAACAACAACAACAACAGTGGTCCCTATTTTAAATTGCAATTTCTACATTCAGTGTGCATTAAAAGGGCTGTGAAATGTCCTTATCGTCGGTGTACATAGTGAAACACCAACAGGAACAGCTTTGGTCTCTGGGCTCACTTTCTCTAATGCCCCTTGACTATGTCTGTTCATGTTTCACACCCTTTTTTAAGACAATTTAAGCCAGTAAAATAAAGCCAGTTTACAGGGCAGTGGTCTGTGAGAGGCGAGAGAACCATATGCGGTGTGGCATTACAAAGCTTTTATAAGAGAATTAACTAGTAATAAAGTCTACAGAACATGAAACCAAAACTAGAATGGGACATAGAAAAAGAGAGACAGATTTTAGTGCTTTTTAATACCAGCTGTCAGAAATGACACTTAATATTACTTAGATCGTGTACAAAATGAAGCTTCAGCACATTCAAGTCTCGGTATGTTTGTGGAGAGACCAGTCAGTCCTTCCTACAAACATGATTTACATTTATGCAAATGCAGGATTCCGATTTTCCCTTCTGGAGAACAGAGCAGTCTTGCGCCCATGCCATCTGTGATGGTGTGATCTAAGGTAACGATGCAGAGCGACCCACGTCAGAATTGACCCACTGCGCTGGGTAATGGGAGACCCTGCTGAGTTTGAGACCAGGTGCGTGGCAATATATCTGCACACCACTGGCATTGATGTTTATGAGTCCAGTCACAAGTTGATAGCAGGTGCAAGCAGCCGTCCCAGAGACAACTCATAAAAAGCAACATACATCATTATGTTGCTACAATCCGCTCTGAGTTTTGCAACTTCTTGTTAAAGCTGCGGATATATGAATAGGTGCATTAGGTCAGCGTCATGCGTCAGCATTTAGCAGCCCTGTGGTAGCGCTGGGTTGAACCCAGCCCGGCTTGCGGTGGTGCTGCCAAATGCCCCCCGGTCATCCGTTCAGGCTGCCTGACGACACTTTGTGAACAACACAGACCGCGGATCACAAGACCTGCTGCTGCTCTCTGTCTGTCCCTCCCTTTTAGTCGGAAACAGAGAGACTGACTGTCGGATGGACTCACAGCATAAATATAACCTTGCTATATTTACTCTGCTCCTGAGGCAGCATGCTCACAGGAGCTCAAGGGTGAGTGTGCTGCACCGGGGCTTGGAGTTAAAGGGGGGGGGGGGCACTGCCAAGGCCAAAGCATTACAGAGGAGAGTCTAAGAAGTTCAACTTTTTACAGTTACTTTAACTTCTCACTCATTCTAATAACTAAGAAGCAGAACAATCAGGTAACATAATCCAACAAGGAAGCTCTGGGTGCAGCTGCTTCCCCTTACTCCCTCACAAACAACATGGATCAATCTGTGCCAAACAGCTAATCCAATGACCACAACACAGCTATCTGACACATCTGTAATTGCAATTCTGATTGTTTTGGTCAATCAAAATGCTGACAACAATATTTTCCCAGGTACACCACGGATAGGAAGTGTCATACAGTGCTGCTGCTAGATAGGATCAGTGGTACGAGCGCCCAGCATGTAATTGTGACAGGGTTAAGGTTAGAATTAAGGTTGACTAATAATGACTTATACGATGTGGACAACACACAGAAAGGAAGGGAGGAGTCTTGCGAAAGGCAGCGATTAAAGCTCAAAAGATAATTACTGGATTTTTTTTCCCCCCCTGCTGTGCTGATTGATAACTCTCACATGGCAACATGTTCATCATCTTCGCATGTTAGCATGAATTTGTGTGCGAAATTTGATTACAACCGAAAACATTTCACTCAAAACCACAAACATTAGCCTCACAATGGTGCAAGAGGAGGAGTCCAGTGAGATCAGCAAAGTCAAAGGGATTCCTCGTCTTTGGACCAAACGCATCGCTGTCATCCCCGCCAGCGTGGCTCAAAATATCCACGAGTCAAAAAGACACAAGTGCAAATATTTGAAGGGCAATCCATCCCCAGTTCTACCAGCTCTTAAACACACGTGTGATGCCTTTGTTATTCACAAATTGCGTGCACATGAGATTTTGTAAATCTCACATTGAGGCAAGACGGGGGTGGAGACAGTGGAGGGGGGAGGGGGGGGATAATCTTGCCCTGTCCCACTGCCCCGGTTTTAAAAGCAGTAATAAGACAAAAGCATTTCTTGAGTCAGCATTCGTTTTTAAATCTTCCTCCTAAACTTCTGTCAAAAACACTTCAGTTACAGGGCTTCCCTTAGTTCCTTAAAAATGTCCCGTTCTGTCTGAACACACACGTCCCAAGATAAGAATACCATCACCTCCCTGCTGCATTTTGCAGCTCGCCTATATCCTCACATCTTACTCAACCATACAAATGCTGCTCGAACAGCAAGAAGCGATCCCGCTGTGTAACTCGGTATGTTAGCAGCTCGGCCCCCGAAGGGTGTCTCTTTCCTAAAACACTTGGTCTGGGTAACAGGAGTAATAACATAACAAAACACATCATGCTGCATGTGGCCGGGAGAGAGAGGTGGCTCCGAAAGAAGGAACCGCAAGCTCTTCACGACTCAAAGCTCCTGGACGGGGCCAGGGAAAGACTTAGTGGTGGCTAGTATACTTTACACTCATTTAATCAAATTCTCCCAGAAGAGCGCAGTAGAGAAAAGAAAAAAAAAAAAAAGAGAGAGTCGGGGGTGTAATTACTTCCATGTTGAAACAACAACGGGCCCGCTGGCGATCACGGTGGGTCGACAGTTAACGATACCCCTTACGTAACTTAGACGACAAATTTTGAAGACTTTTTTTTGTGTGTCAAAATCGGAGCCGCGGAGGATGACAGGCTCTTTGAAGAGCTCGGGGGAGAGGGTGTGTCCTACGCGGCCGTTAAATCTCCCAATGTTGCTTTAATGGGACCCTTTTGGTAATGAAATAACAGTGGAGCTGTGAAGTGCGGGCTTTACTGTTTCTGCTGAGGGAGTAGGAGTATTTCCATCGCCAGATCGGAGCTGTCGGAGTGATGGTGAAACTTCTGCGTTAAGATGAAAGTCTAATGGATCATTTTCAGTACATGACTTGTCTTAATGCATAATTCAAGACTGGACATACGTTGCTGAGCTTTTTATTACTATTGTAAGTTGGTTACTTTAAAGCTAGAAGAGGAAAGTGATGCTCTCCTGTGTGAGAATCAAAAGGAAACTTTGTTGTTTAGCAGTTTGGACCAAAATCACACACAGACCAGCAACACACTGATTTAGCCTTGGCAACCCGTTCTAACCGTGTGTGTGTGTGTGTGTGTGTGTGTGTGTGTGTGTGTGTGTGTGTGTGTGTGTGTGCGTGCAAACTGGTGGTGGTCAGAGAGGTGGAAGGGAAGATGGGAGGAAGAGGTCAGGAAAACCACGGCACCCAAAGTGAGGAGAACAAAGTGTCGCAGGGATCCAGGCCTCAGCCACAGGAATTCTGGGACAAGTGACCTATACTTTGCATGCAGCGCAGCCAGCCCTCCGCCATCGCAGCATAATAACACAGCAGGCTGTACTAACAGAGGAGCACGCAATAAAATGAGAGAAAGGCCGTTTTAATAAAGACAGACAACTCAAAAAGCAAAGGGAAGACTCAAAAACAGAGTCGTTTCGATGTTTTCCAATTTTTCCAACGCTTCCAGCCCTCGAAGCACCAACTCTCAGATCTGGACAGTCTGGCGGGCAAATTTGCAACCGTTCAGTTTCATCCCTATAATCTAAGGGCAATATCCAGTTGCCATTGCGCGCTGTCTCCCTCCTGATGTGAACAAAATTGCAAACACGAATGCCGGCAGTGCCATCTGTCCGCGTATAGGTTGTAATCATAAGCTTTTCTGTGCTGTGGGCCATTTTTCATTTGTTTTGTGGTTTTTAAAAGATGGGGCAGCGAAATATCTGCTGGTTTTGGAAAAACCACTCTGCTGTTGAACGCTGGTTTGCTCTGCGTGCCAGCAGTTAAACTCAGGTTTTTTGGGGGTTTTTTTTTCATGTGCCTCACTTTGTATTTTTCAATTCTATTCAATCTGCATTTTCAACTGAAACTGTATAGCATCTAATGAGGTCAAATAAAGTATCTGCTCCTATGTGGGTGTGTTCACGTGTTTGTGTGTTTGCGTCTACTTAAGTCAGTAAGGAATGTGTTGCTATTTTTTTTTTTTTTTTTTTATTTTTATTAGTTGCTTTAAACACTGAACTTGACTCACAGCCATCATATCCCAACTCTTTCCACCAGGTTTGACCATCTGTGATTTAGGTTGCTGGGTGCCTTAACACTGGGACTGTCACTTGTAGATGAATGAGGCAACTCAGGATACTGTATCTAGTTGCATTAATGCGTTTGTGGCCACCTGTCACTGTGATATGCGAGGCATATTGCAAAAATAAAGCACTAGTGTTTATTCAGAGAATCACACATGGATGTTTTTTTTTTGTTTTTGTTTTTTTATTCCCAGACCACTCAAAAGGTTTACACGTCAGAGTCCACTTGATCCAACACTTTTACTCAATGGCACTTCAGTGGATCAAATGTGTGCCCACATGGGATTAAATCAGAGTATTTCATCGGAAACAAGTGAAGTCAGAGTTTGATGTTGCTGTGGGCTCTGAGACAAACCTTTGCAACCTTGTTTCACTCCTCAAGCTGGAAAGCCAATCAGTTGTGCTCTCATGTCTCAAAATAGCCTCCAAATAGTGGTTATGGAAGTTTATTTGCAAAGAGGCTTTAAGGAAAAAAACAGCCGTCTCAAAAACCTCAAGTAGTGTTACGGTAAACTCATGAATGTGTGCTTTGAATAAAAACATGAATAATTGTAATAATAATTGTTAGTTGTCCTTTGCTTCATGGATCTTATTTAAGGTGGATCACTTCTAGATTTCATGAGTCACTATGCATGAACTGTTTTCATAGGGCTGGTTAATTCCAGGTTGAGCTGTTTACACTGGTAATCCTACCTTGTGTGGAGCTTTGAGGAGCCGGTGGACGCCTGCTAGCTGGTTGATGAGAGGGATATCCTCTCTGAAGGTGTACAGCGGCGGTCTTGTCGGCTCTGGGAAGTTGGTGCTGTTGAACGGATCGGTGTCATCTAAAAACTGAACCCTGCAGACAAACGTGGCCATGGTGCATCCATGCAAGTGGCTCCTCCGAGTGGGGCAGTCCGGATGAATGAGAGCTGTGCCGGCTGCGTCGCTGCGCTCGCTCCTCTCCTGGTAACGACAACAAACGCCGGTCGCCAAGTGCGCCCTGTGCGCAGCCTGTCCTCCCACAGGACACTGGACACGAGTGGATGGCCGAAGAAGATGCCGGTCAGGATCTTGACGTCTCGCCTCCTTGCTTTGGTTTTGTTCGCCCCGCTCCTTTCGATGCCGCTGTGTTATTCTCGGACAGGCAGGTGGCGGAGTCCAGCCTGGTGCCGGAGAGTGAAGGATCAGCGCAGCTTGGGACAGCCGGTCTGCTGTCTGTCTGAGTCCCAGTAAATCCACCCCGTCCCTCCCCCGTATCTATTTTCCCCTCTGCCTCATCTCTCCCTCCTCCCCCCTCCCTTCGGATCACTGTCTCCGGCTTAGCAGCGCTTTTCTATATGGAAATGAATTGCACTAATCCTACGATAGCTAAATATGAGTACGAATACAAATCAAACGATGACCCAAGAGGCCATAGTACCGTTACAGATGCAAAAACTGTACGCACTAAACATAGCCTACATAATGGCTATAAAGCAATGAATACCGTGAATAAAAAAAATAAAAAAAAAGTTTGTAATAGCCTAATGGAACAAAATTAATCTCTAATAATATATTGAGCACAATTACTCACTATGCCCATAAAACTATGACTCCAGATAGCCCATCTACAGCAGTGCTCGAAGTGGGCCAGTGTAGTTTTCTGTGACTTTTTATGGTGCACATGCACTTCTCCGTCCTCTCCATCACGTCATCCGGGCGATTCATGACGTAAGAAAAAAAAAACACACAAAAAAACAGCATTACCCAGGGTGCACTACGTTACGCGACGCTCACCTGGTTCTCCTCTACCTGTGCTAACCTTAAAATCATGTTGGCTTGGCTCCAAAACGGTTGCTGCCGTGAACTATATGATCCGACAACACAACCCAATTAACCACTGTTCCTTCTGAAATTGCAGAAAGCTAATTAGATCTGCTGTCACATCCGGGAACTTGACGCGTCCCCGCTCCCTTAGGGGGAAAACAAATGACACTCCACAGACTTTAATTGTAAAATTGCAGTACAAAACAAAACCATTAGAAAATCACCACGGTTAAATGAGTTTATAAATGACCCAAAGACACTTTGTTAATTAAAAATAGGCTATGTTCACTCTGCCTGAGATAGGATATGTTAGATAAATCTAAAGTTTTAATTTGATCTCTTCAGTAGTTCCTTCCGTCATCACGTTGGTGCAATAACCCCACTCAGTGACCCGTGGTGTCCTAGCGTTATTAATTTAGAACAGTAAATTTAAAGAAAAGTTTGGAGAACAAAAGGTCTCAACTTCCTCTTTGCAGGTGCGTGGTTATGAGAGCCGTGGTATTGCCTGGTCTGATGTGCAGCACCTGGCTGATGTCACCATAAGTTATCAGAATGACGTTGACCTCCTGTATGAGTTTCAAACTAAAACCCCTCCAGTATCTTATTATACACAGTCCAGCCATGTACTGCATTTTGACCTAGTCTTATTCCTCCAATGATTTAGGGTAAATGGGTGTCCACTACATTTATTTTGTGAACATCTGCAATATGTCCTAATATAATTCATTCACTATAAAGATTTAGAACGTAGGCTGATAAATAATTTGCTAATACCGGCCGCCTGATACACAGGGCAACATGTTAATAAGGGGAGCTCTGGTACTTTTTTTCCCACTTCAAGCACTGATCTACAGAGACAAATGTTGTGGAAGAGTTTTGTTGCAAATTGAAGAGCAATCTTGACCAATTCCGACCTCTTGTGGCCAAAGTATTTAAATGCAGGTACAGAGTGCTTGCCTGTTCCGGTACTTCTCAAAACTTGAAACAAGTATTTTCAGGGTATAAACCAGAGGAACATAACAGCTGCATTATAGTGCCAGGGCATAAGTAACATGCAGTATACAGTAAATTGTATGAGGCTGTAAATATTAGGAATTGCTGCTTGGTTGAAGTTACAAGTGAGTCAGTGGTTGTCTGTTGATGTCAATTTGGGAGTAATTAGTTTACCGTCACGTAATAATCTTCCAATTTTACCCCAAGACTCTACAGTACATCCTTCTTTAGTTGTAGACAATAGCTCAAAACGGAGACACCATTTTTACAATCATGTTGTTCTTTTTTCTTTCTTTTTTTTGCTTGGCAGTGCAGGTTGTCCATTACTCATTTTTTCTGTCCACATGTTAAAAGGGACTTTGGGTAAGACATTGAAACCCAAATGATCTGGCCAGTACGTTGCCATGTGCATTGCCACTGTTTGAATGAGAGTCCTGTGGTTAAAAGAAATGTATAAATTCGATCCATTAGCTATTTAACATATTTACAGTAGCCCACAATCTGTTTACTGTGAACATCATCAGTGTATGGCAGAAAAATCCACTATCTCTTTTTACTACTAATGAATCAGGGAGAAAAAAAAACTCCACACAGCGTGAATCTCAAGCCAGTGTTTGGTTGTAAAGTAAAGTGCAGAGTTCTTCTCACGCCCTGACAACCATTTACTGACAATAACTCTCTTATCTCCAGCTGTCAAGCTTTGTCCAGCAGGTGCATAATTACAGGAAACCATCGTAAACAAGAGAATTTTCAGTACATGATATCGGCTGCAGACTGTCTACATAAAAATACAGTTCAATGTTTATAGTACATTTAATACCATTTGCGACCAGAACTTAAACCACATCCATGATTGATTGCTAGTTACTGAATATAATAAATTCTTAACTAAAAGTTACCAAACCATCATTCATTATTCTGCTCGAACTGATGTGGTTCCCTCAAGTGTAAAACACATTATTTCTTGAAACAGTTTTCATTGAATACATTTTCATATCAGTTTACATGTATGTGCCACAAAAACTCAAATAAATAACAACAAAAGCAAATATGAATAAACAACCACAAGGTATTGAGTAAATGTCAAAAACATATTGTAGTGTTATGCTGGAGCTTATTGAATTACTTATTTCAAAATTTTAAAAAAAGCATATCCACAACATACACTATAAGCTACAGAGCTTAGACACACACATATCAGGTATATATAAAAGTCAGTCCATGCACCTGCACATGTTTACACACATGCCCAGACGCTCACGTGCACACAAAACGTGTGGAATCAAAACATTAACCCACTTAAATTGGACTGATGCCATGTGCACAGTATACTGTTTTGTTTTGAGCTTTTTAGAAAAATAAATAGAAAACCAGTCAAATTAGTAGTTTTCGAAAGACAAGAATATGAAAACAAACCTAGTACAGTCTGACAAAGTCACTATTTGAAGGAAGCTTTGGTAAAGCACCTGTGGACCTGTAGATTCGTTTTGGTTGACAGTGTCTCGAGCAAACTCTGGACACCTCACTTGAGAGGCCTTTGTATCTTTTCTGGTGAGTCAGTTAAAGCAGCATTGACATTTTTTTCTGAAATATAGTGATTTAATGTTGCTAATATGTGTCCTTTTTTTTTGTTTCAATCATGTCTTTCAGTGAAATGTTGCTTTTATAGTTCTCGGTTTCTAGAGTCATTACGACTACATGGGAGTGAGTGCCAAAGAGCTGGCACATCTTAAGGGACATTTTAGTTTTCTATAAAACTCATTATAAGAGAGAATATTTCTGTAGTCACACATTTATAGAAGATCTTGTCCTTAATAGGTTGCTGTTTTTAATGCTAATTTATTCTGGTTGGTGATTTTGAAAAAAAATCCACCAAAACCTACACAGAAAATTCACATCTTTGGAATAAATTCTCTCAGTTCAAATCAACTCTTTTTGCTTGTATATGTGAGACCATTGAATACACTCTCAAGCAGAGTGGAAGTAACTTTTTTCAGGAGTTGAACCTTGGACTCTTTAGGAATTCAAACTTGACTACCATAAAGATTAAATTCTACTTTAACCTTGAGTTGTTTGAACTCTTTGGCAGTGTTGACAGTCAACACTTTTAAGTGTGTATTGTTTGACATTCATGGAGTCAAAGTTTCATCAAGCTATAAAGGTTTTATGTAAGACTGACAACAAGACAACATATAAATAACAAATTTGTATTTATCACTTATATGCAGAGTGCAACAATTAATGCTGCAAGAAAGGTTTGTGACAAGTTGTATTCTGACAAACTCATATTTATGACTGATTGTTTTATATCTTACGTTGCTACCTTGTACACTTATGGTTTTGAATTATAGCTCCATTTTATTTATCATTATGTCGTCATTGAAATATTAATAAACAGCTTGTTTTAACAAAACTAAATATAATTTCTGCCCATCACTTAGATTTGATTTAGTTGCTTTATTCTCAAAAGTTATGAAGAAATAACTAAGGCATGCTGGGAAATGATTATAGGGCAACAAAGCTGTGCAGTCAACACAGGGAGTAGTGTTGGATGATGCTCCTCAACACTCAGTGAATGAACACCAAAATATTACCCCACACGAGAGTAACACCGGACACAAGCTGTAGTCTAATTTAGAAGATAAACTCCCAAAATCAAACTCTTTGTTTAACTCCAGAATATTTCACTCCAGATTTGCTGTGTAGCAAAACCTAACACGCGCGCGTGTGTGTGTTTGTACGCTTACCAATTCTATCAATTATTCGCAGGGACACTTTATGGTAACAGAATTTTACACTCTGCCTTAATATGATGGTGAAGATAATGTTTAAGGTGAAAGGGGCAAAACATATGCACATAAAACACCATCAGCACACGTCGTCTCTGCAGACAGCAACACTGAGAACCTCCTCGCCCCGTTTGAAAAGCCTGCCTGATATTCAGGGAGCTGTAGACTAGATTGCCTCAGCAGAGTATGAGACTTGTTCTTCCCAGCCCTGGGCTTGAAGAGCGGATCCCGTCTCATGGAGAGCTGGAGCGGATGGAGAAGGAAGAGGCTGGGGACAGGCCCAAATGAGACAACAAAGCCCAGTATCTGCTCACCTGCGTGGGCTTCTGTGTGGAGCTTGGTAACGTCTGGAGGTTCCCGTACTTGTTACTTGAGCCAAAATATGACAAAGGCATATTTATGATAATAAATAAATAATTAATAAATAAATAATTCTTTATTGTTGAAACTGATAACTAAAAATAAAATAAAAAAATTAGGAAAGAACTGTCAGGAAAAACTATAGACCTGCTCATTGAAGAATTATTGGATGTCTTGTGTTTGCAAAAGCATTATACTTTTAATTTCAATTATTCAGTATTTGTCACCATAAAATGAAATCCATTTATTTGGATACTTCTGCATTTTGTCTGGCGATTACACAAATTAAAAGTTTTTTATGTCTCCAGTATTAATATATAGCCGAATTATATTTCACCAGTGTATTTCATGTAAATAAAATGCAAGAAATTTTGTTAGAATTGCCTTTGCATATATCTCATCCAAACTGATTTTTTTTTTTAGTTGTAAATGTTTTTCTTGAAGACAAAAATCTGGTGTGGTATCAAATATAGAAAGAAAGTATTAAGGGTACATAATTCACAATGAAAGTGACACTATAAAACAATAATGTGTCATCATGAGCCTAACAATGCACTTTAACTCTCGTGTTGTCCTTGGATCATAATGACCCGCAGCTGTGTTCAACCAAGTCCTTATTTATTTTCATATTTTTTGGAATCATTGGTGGAGGCTGTGAGGGTTTATTTAAAGAATGATCACCAATGATCCCCAAAAATATAAAAATATAGAAATAAAATAGAACTTGGTTGAACACAGCTGAACACAGTCATTTTGACCCGAGGACAATATTAACTCTGACAAGCCAGGGGAAATTCTTGAATAACATTTAAATACCCATTTAACTGCAAAGAACAACTGATGCATTAAACCACATAACATTTGGAGGGGGGCTGTGCATGGGACAGTGGGACGTTAGGCTTAAAGTCAGCATTCTAACATGCCTGTATAGTGACTAGATCAACATGCTCATGATTACCAGTTTACCGTGGCCACCATCTTGGTTTAGCATGTTAGCATACTAACATTTGCTAATTAACAACACAAGGAGAATGTCGTTATCATTACTGGTATTTGGCCATAAAAATCAAATTATAACTCTGACCTGGTGATAGCTCAAAATTAAAAGTTCATGGATTCAATTCTTCCTGAGAGGGGTATGAATGAAGCCTGGCGGCGCTGTCTATGGCTCACAGCTTCAGTTTTCTTCGCTGTGATTAACAGTGCGGGTACTCGGCCCGTATTAGTGTTTGCACAGCCACTCTGAAGGGCCGACCAATTAGCAACCAGTTTCGGTGGTTAATCACGTTTGTCCCGCTCCTCCTTCACTGTGATTGGACGGTTGGTGACAATGACGAGTGCAACTATTGCTGACCGGAAAAAAACGTTCAACGCTCAGTGCAGAATAAACACTCAGCACCGCGTCACGCTGCTGGCGTTCATTAAAATCAACTTTAAAAACAATGTGCTCAGGAAAAAAAACCTTTGGTGGACACGGTAGGTAGTTGCAGTGATGGCAGAATGTCAGCCAGTTTCGGAGCGAGCTGATTGATTAAAATTAACCCGAGGTCTACACCAAGTAGAAGGAATGTTTGGAAACGTTTCTCTATGGAGCATCCCCAGACCCATATATTCACAGAGTGAAATTGGGTTTTGGTTTGCACAAGCCCAGTATGAATGTCTCCATCAAATCAGTCAATAGTCAAAACATTGAACACAAAACCACACAAATGATCAAATCATTGGTCTGCACCAATCTGGGGAACATGACAGTTTTAGCATAATTTAATTGGCATTCTGTAGTTTTCAAGGTATTACAGCCTCGAAACCTCACTGAAGCTGTGACCAATAAGGCAGAGCCAGGGTACCAAGCCAAAAAACACTTCTTATCTCAAACATGCCGTGAACCCTCATAGCAACACTGAGATAAGATGCAAAGTTCTCATGCAATTTCCTAACAATCTCAGTGGCCCTGGTGTCAAGGTAAAACATGAGCTGGAGATAGTCAGGAGAATATGAAAATGACCTAAAGGCGTTAATATTTTGCTCGTGTTAATACAGAAAGTTCAATGACATAAGTAAGAAGATGATTAGATGCTGAATATGATCTCCACCTCTCTGCCGAGGCCACAACATGTCAACAAAAGACTTTAAAATGACCATTCATAAATATCATGCTTTGATGTGTCATTTAATTTTCCATATCAGCTAATCTCGTTCTCTGCTATCTAAAGTCCTGACAAAAGAGTGAACTTTCAGCCCTGCTCCGCCTGCATCGTCATGCCTGATGACAACAAAAACAACAAGAATGACTCTATTTCCTTAGTTACTACAATATATGTAACTGTTTCTGCACAAAGTTTCCAGTGACAGCTTTTGATAGACTGATAGTTGATTATGGGCAGTAAATTGGGAAAATGATGAAATCACAGAGATAGTTTCTTCCCAACATAGCTGTGCCCAGCTACAACCAGAGATCCAATCAAGGTTAAAGAAATGAAAAGACCTGTGTGCATGTGCAGTTTCTATTACATACATTTAATTGAACTTATTTGTGTCTTCCAGAGACCAGACTAGTTATTTTGAAGACAACAACAATAACAACAAAAATAATATTAATAATATTAATAATTCTCTTTCCTTTCCCCCAGGCTGTATACGTCACCTCCACCCTGCCATACGTGGTCCTCACCATCTTCCTCATCAGAGGACTGACTCTGAAAGGCTCTGTAGAAGGAATTAAGTTCCTCTTCACTCCAGATGTAAGTCATTTAATAATCTTTATACTGTCAGTAGCCGTAAGATGGCAAGTGTGTAGGCCTTTTTCTTGACTGAATTGTTTTAAGTACGCATTCTTATGATTAAAATATCAAATATCTGTTCAAACAGTCTGTGATCACCCACGTTTTTCAAATGTGAACATTTTCTAGTGTGCACCAGCTATTAAAGACACAACTCTAATGACAATGTTGTCAATCTTTAGCTCGATGAGTTGATGAACCCATCAACATGGTTGGATGCAGGAGCGCAAGTTTTCTACTCCTTTTCCCTGGCCTTTGGGGGTCTCATCTCATTCTCTAGTTACAACCCTGTGCAGTAAGCCTGCTGCACACACTTTGGATCACATATTATGTTGAGACGACTTATCTTTGTACAAGTAACAACTTACAGTGGCGTGAAAATTCAGTAATACATATCGCATTTTAAGGCGTGTTATGTAAAAATAAAGTAAAATGATTGTATCTAAAGTCACTGATTTGAAAATGTATCTGTTTCTTTTCTTCTAGCAACAACTGTGAGCAGGATGCTATTATTATCTCCATTATTAACGGCTGCACTTCTGTCCATGCTGCCATCATTATCTACTCCATCATTGGCTTCCGGGCAACGGACCTGCAGATCTTCCCTAAGAAGTTTCCCAAAGAAGTGCTCACAGGTATCATACAGACACATGGGCCGACGTACTGACCGTGCATTGATTCCTACAGCGGAATAAGAGGGTCTGACGAAAAACAGTCTTATTGTTATTTTGTGTTCTTTTGGATTTCAGGAATTGTATGCTTCTCAGCCTTCTTGATCGCGCTCATCTTTGCTCTGCGGTCTGGTAAATACTGGTTGGTGCTGTTTGACAGCTATGCAGGCTCCATCCCTCTGCTCATCATCGCCTTCTGTGAGATGATTGGTGTTGCCTACCTGTACGGAATGGACAGGTAAGATACTGCATCTCCAACACATACAGAAAAAATACATAATTCTCAGATGTTTTCCAAATGGGGCAAATGTGATCACATGTATGACACAAGTTTAACACATGTTGCAACATTTGATAACAAAAGGGCAAGTATGTGGAAAAGTTTTCTAATGGGAATCGACATGGGCTTCACACATTACATGTTTCACATGTGAACAAGCACGTGTATGTGGTCACATGTGATCACATTCATTTTTGCACTTGTAAAATTCATTCATTGATTTTACAGGGAAGAGAGCATTGCTAAGTCTTTTACCATATTTAAATGACTTATGTCAGATACATTATATTATGAGTATGTCTGAATTGATGTCAAATAGTGTAAAATATTCAGAACTCGTCATTCATAAACATACATTTTAATTTGGATGTCTCTTCCTTGTCACGTTTACAGATCAACTTCCCCGTGCTGGAGAAGTTACCTTATCTCAACTTTGTCTACTTTATTATCTTCCTCCTGGCAGGAGTTCCCAGTCTTTTGATCCCAGGATTTGCTGTGTACAGAATATTCCGAAGATGCTGCTGCAAGAAAAGCAATACAAAATCTGAGCTCAATACTATCTCGGCCAAAATCAACATGTAAGACAGGAACGTAGCATAATGCTGGATCCTGCTGCTTAAGGGGTGTGAACGTATTTTTATCAAATAAGAGACGTGGCAAATATACACTCGAAGTTTTCAAAAAAAGAGGCTATTGCAATAAGGAATGTTTATTCCATGGTGGAATCTCCATTGCTGTAGCTTGTAAAAATTGTGTTGTGTAGACCTGATTTATTTTTCACTTGTATTACAAATGTTGTTAATTTGTCAATTATTATTGTGTTGTTTGTGAAGAGCTGACTAAACTATCTTGCTGCTCTAAAGAACACTTGCTTGCCTTTTTATTCCCACTTGTTTGTTGAACTGAATCTGAACTGACTCGGTAAGTCTGTGCAGTTTTGAAAAGTAACAAAATATAATAAATAAACATCGTGAAAAACAACAGTGACCTGTTTGTCTTGCACAGTTTTTCAAAATGTGTCTTGCAGGGATTTACCTATCTATTTTCTGGTCTATTTTCACTGCATGAAAATTATTTTTCCATTATTTTGACATAACATGGTCATATTTTTTAATGTGAAGACAAGAAGGAAGTATTTTTATACACGAGATGCATATACATGCTGAATGTAACAGAAAAAATAGTTCTCAAACTCTATGTATTCATACTTGGAAAAGACAATCTTTCTCACTATTGTCTGTCACCACTGTTCCTACATGTTCTTTAGTGAAGAGTTAAAATGACACTTGCCCTAAGAGAAAGGCGTCTATTTAGAAAGAAAACAATTCCACAGATTTTACAATATTTTTTTTAAATGTTTTTTTTTTTTTTATATATATAAACATTTGTTGTGTTCACAATGGCATACCTACATACTAACTGTCACTATTTTGAGTGCAAAAGTGTATTCAGACTGACAAGTACAGAAACATGTAGTGTACTATAAGTACCTACTGTAGATAATGTACTCAAACCGGTCTAAAGATTTAGTTTGAAGCACTGGACACTTTTCACACTCAACAGTCGCCATCTTTGCTACGCAGCTAAAAGGGGGGGCCCACCGACATAATGACATAATTAATTTTTTAATTCACACCAATGCTTTCCTCTACTTGTCCAAATGTAACTACCTGAACTAAAAACGTTTTGGTGGTTAAACTTTCTGTACCTTCACAAGGAAAAGGATATTACATATTTTTATTATAACAGTGATGCACAGATAGTTTTATAGCCATTCTAAAAAATGTATATGACTGCTGAAAATTCAGTCGGAATATGCCAACGCAAACCTTTCTTTGGTTAATAATTGAATTAGGAAGGAACACTCTGTTTAGTTTATGCACCACTATGAATTGCATGACAGTAATGCTGCCAGGAAGAAAATATGATACACAAACAAACTTAGAACCGCTCCTTTACAACTTTGTCACATTTTAACAAGTACTCAAATGATTATCACTGTCAGAACATGGACCCAATGTGCATCTAAGCACTGAGATGATAGGCTATAAATTCAATTGTGCAATTAAACAATCTGATTTCTCTAGGACTGTGAAAAGGCATGACCTGATGGTTATGATAAACTATTCTTCTTTCTGTCAAACAAAGTGAGCCAAAACATTTGCTTTGTTTTACAATTTAAAGTTTATTGGGCGCCAATTAAATTTTACATTTAAGAGAAATGATGATTTAGAAATGAAGACTTATTTTATGGACTTGCTCTAATATAAAGGTCTCTTATTTTGTGTTAATTATTTCAACCACATATTGTATTATTTCTGTAAAGTGTTCACAAAATTAATGAATACCAAATGCATCTTTCAGGAAAAAAATTTTGGTAACGGCAACTCATGTAATATCTAAACCATTATCAAGAGGGTTGAACATTTTTCCTTTTACACTTGCTGACCTTACATAATGCAGCATCGACAATGATGAGTTACTGATAACTGCAGTTCAGATGCCTCAGGGCACAGTAAATACCTCTGTCTCTCTCACCAGGACACACAGTAGGGTTAAAGGACTCAGAAGGAGAGACAGTCCACAGAGGATCAGTAACTGTTTACACGGAGGAGATCATTTCGGAAAGCTTCAACCAGCTTGAAGGTTTGCAAAGCAGCAAGTCTAAAAACGTTTTATCAAAGGGCGACTCAACGGCTCCATTTTCCAAATCTGTGTCCAGTGAGGTTCACAAACAGCCACCATGAAGCTGAAGATACCAAACCCA